>NW_002987887.1:2091248-2321737 GCF_000006295.1 Pediculus humanus corporis | reverse complement strand
CTTTTTTTTTTTTTGGGGGGGGAGGGGAAAAAAACATTCCAAAACCTTAGAAATGCTATTGAAAAATTTAAAATAATAATAATAATTTTTTCATTGATTTTAAAAGCACCAAAACCGACGGGAAGAAGATCTAGAAAACCGGGAATCGATAGAAAACCAAGGCAAGCCTACAGTGCAAAACAATTAGAAAGATTGGAATCGGAATTTAAAGTAAAATTATTATTATCATCATCATTATTATTATTATTATTATTATTATTATTATTACTATTATTTAATGATTGGTGTGCGAACGATAAAAAAAAATTTTTTTTTTCTAGATCGACAAATATTTAAGCGTGAGTAAACGTATGGAATTGTCAAAAGCTCTCAATTTAACGGAAGTACAAATAAAAACGTGGTTTCAGAATCGACGGACAAAATGGAAGAAACAATTGACTTCGAGATTGAAAATAGCTCAAAGACACGGTCTCATACCTCCCCCTCCTCCCTACATACCAGGAGGACCTCCGATTTTTGGTCCTTTTTGCCCCTCGACACTTTTCCCATCGACCGTTATTCCATTTCACATACAACAACCACCTGCCAAAGATATAGAAAATTTGTCGTTGTCCGAATGAATGAATGAGTGAATGAATGAATGAGTGAATCCTCTTACTTTACATTAATTACGTAATTTGATAATTTAAATAAAGCAATAATAATAATAATAATAATAAGTGTAACCGTAAAAGTATTATGTAACAATTTGTACCAAAAAGTATTATTATTATTTTTAATATTTAAAACAAATTCGGTAGTTTTCTTTTTTTTTATGATCGGATGTTTTCCAGTAAACTTTCTCCAGATTCCAGATTCCAGAATTTGATGAAATGTAAGGCGTATGAGGCACAAATCAAAAATTCCATTTTAAAATTCTTCTTGAGTGATTTCCAGCACGAATGCATTCACCATCACCGGAATCATTACCATTTCCTGTTATCCAAACAATTTCCGGTTTCAAATCCCTCCTCCTCCTCCTCCTGTATTTTAACCTTGTTTCCATCGGTGCGAATACTTCAATTAATTAACACAATTTTTCCAGAATTTTCCACGGATTTTTTATTGATATCCGGTTTGTCGGTGTGGTTGAAGGGGTTCTTTCCTTGTTTTTTTTCTTCTGCTGAACTTTCTGAACAATACCCTCGATGTCATTACGGGTCTTCGAGTGCGTTCTACCATTTTTCATCAACCCCTTTCATTTCGAATTCTCAACAGATGTGACCAGTTAATAAGTGTTACAAATTTTCAAGTATCCGGTAATTTATTATTATTATTATTATTGTTAATCATCAACGGAAACGTTATTATTATTATTATTATTATTATTATTTGACATTTTCCTTAATAATAATTTTATTGATATAAATAATTTGTGATAAAAAAAAAATCCTTTTTTTTTCACACCCACACAATTCACACCTGAAAAGGTGAGTTCAGGTACACGAAATAAATTTTTAAAATTTATTAAAAATTTATATGCTATTTACTAACACTTATTTATTAATAAATAAATAACGACGAGTTTCAATAGTTAATAAATAAATAAATCGGAATCAAAAAGATTCCGATAATTTTTTTTTTATGTAATAAAAATTTTAAAAACCTTGAAAAACTAAAATAATAACATTGCGTACATATTTGTCACGTGGGGGTGGGGTGGAGTGGGGGGAAGTTATTTCACAATTTCAACCCCTCGAGGGGAGGGTTGATTAATTTTTTTGCGAAATTTTTATTTTTACAATATAAATTATTATTTATCGAAATGAAAACATACCGATTGAGACACGATTATTAACACGTGAGTTTATTTAATTTATTTTTAATAATTTATTTTATTTAATAATATTTATTTATTTATTTATTTATTTAAGCCCTTTTTTATTTATCCATCGTTAAACGGATCGTATAAAAAATAATAATAATAATAGTAAAAAAAGGCGATAAATTTAAATTTACATGGATTTTATTCGTGTCGCGAAAATTTAATACCCAAACAATAAATAAAATCCATTTTATTTAATTTTAAATAAATAAATAAAAAGCAGACGAAACTATTTATTTATTTTTTTGTTAAAAATAAGCGCGAAAAAAATTTAATTAGTTATTAATAAATAATTATTTTTTTAAAAATGTAAACTTTTTCATATTATTAATAACAAAAAAAAAATTTTTTTAAATCGAATTTTTTTTAAATAAATAAATAAATAAATTTATTTATTTATTTATTTATCGATAGATAAATTTAAATGAGTTTAAAATAAATTTATATTTACGAAGAAATAAAATAAAATAAAATTTAAAAAAAAAGTTTTTATGAGTTTGCGCGGTATAAACGATGACATCCGTTTTTTTCGGTAAAGAACAAAAGAAATTTTTTTTTTTTATTATTCGCCGCGGAAACAACACACACACACACGCATTTTATTAAAAAAAAAAGTTATGTATTTATTACGGTTATTATTAATTAATTAATTTTTATTAACCGTTTAATAAAAAAATAAATTTCGAAAGTAAGTAAGTACGTATTTTTTATTAAACACGTTTTTTAATAAAAAACGCACAAACGCACGCGTAATCATTTTTTGTTTAACTCTCACGTTAATTAATTTTATAAACAATTTAAATAAATTAACAAAAAACTGGATTGTTATCAGTAATGTTTCTTATCACTCGAGAAAAAAAATTAAAAAAATTAAATTTCGTTTTAAATAAAAAAACTTAAAATTTTTTTTTAATAAATAATACACTCCAGTTTTTTTTTTCTTTAAACAATTATTAATTGTTTATAACAATTCATTAACGTAAAAATAAATAAATAAATAAATAAATAAAAAATCAATCGATAATACATGAAGGAAAAACTTACATAATCGAGGATTATTATGTCACGTGTTTAAATTTAAAAAAATTTTTTTCGTTTGAAGGGGAAGAAAAAAAAAGAAAATGGTCGACAAACTTTATAAATATGAGGGGGGTTTGTACGGTCGATTACACGACGTTAGAGATAAAGCAAGAGAAAGGATAAAACAATGGAGAGAAGAACATCCGAAAAGTGTTCGCGATATCGCTTTGAACATGATAAAACCAAAACAAAAGATGGACGAAGACAAAACGTTGGACGAATACGATCACATATACAGGTAATTAATGATAATAATAAATATGGCGGAGTTGCGGTATCGTTATCACCTATGATTTATTTTTTAGGAAAAAGACAACGAGCGAACTGATAAGAATAAGCGCTGCCGTTATGGGTATCGAATTTAGTTATGCTGCCGAAACGGCATTCGTGTCACCTATCCTTTTAAAAATAGGTGTCCAACATGAACATATGACTATGGTATGGGCCCTAAGTCCGATTTTGGGTTTTCTCATCACTCCGATTTTAGGTTCGTTAAGTGACGGAAGCAGGTTATCGATGGGAAGAAGGCGGCCTTTTATATTATTATTAGCATTGGGTGTACTCATGGGTGAGTTTGTCATTTCACGATTCAAAATTGATATATATTAACGAACTTACCCTTTTTCCTTTGTCCAAAAGGTTTAATATTGGTACCGAACGGTGAAGATTTCGGTCTCGCATTGGGAGATTTCGATTTCTATTCGAATTTGACTAATCGTACTCAATACCCTATAAAAAATATATTATCGTCAAAAGAAGTGACAAAACCGGAAAATTCATATTCGAATCAACAATATTCTCACCCTTGGGGTATCTTTTTCACCGTTTTGGGTACCGTTTTGTTAGATTTTGATGCTGATTCCTGTCAGAGTCCTGCTAGAGCTTATTTATTAGACGTTTCCTTACCGCGTAAGTTAAAATTCTTCTTCTTTCTAGAAAAAAAAATTATTATTATTATTATAAATTATTTTTGTTAAATAGAAGATCACGCGAGAGGTTTAAGCACATTTACCGTCATGGCAGGTTTGGGTGGATTTTTTGGTTACGCATTGGGTGGAGTTAATTGGGACGTCACAGCCATCGGTAATTTTATTTATTTTTTAAATTAAATGTTAATAATAATAATAAGTAATAAAATTTAAATGAGAAAAAAAGGAAAAAGAAAAAAATTTTATACGAAAGCTGTTGGCTGTCGTATTAAAAAACTTTGATGAGATTTAATTAAATTGATGGTAACGAACGTTAAATTAAATTTTTTTTTTTTTTTTCTAGAATTTTCCGTTGTTTTCCCCTTCGACTAATAAATTGATTTGATTTTTTTTTTTTTTTTTAAAGGAAAATATTTAGGAGGTCACATCCGAACGGTTTTTACATTTATCACATTTCTTTTTATAATATGTATTTCTTGTACTGTGACGTCATTTAAAGAAATACCATTGAATTTTCTTCAAGAACAAAAGAAGAAACATTTAAAAAAGGTTTTATTTTTATTTATTTGATTGTTATTTAAACTTACGTTTGTTTGATGATGATGATGATGATGATTGTTTGACAGCTTGCCGAAGTCAAAACACAAGAAGGTTTAAAAATATCTGACGTAGAAGTATTAACGTATGGCACAATAAAAGATTCTTATTTGGACGTGGAAGAATCACGTGGTCATGGTCCTGGAGTAAATGATCAACTGGAACAAATTATCACGGATGATGTTGGAAAAGTAATAATGATAATACGGGAATTTTTGTTTTTTTTTTCCAGCCGAATTAAAAATTTTATTATCATTATTACCTGTCGCAGGTGGTAGATTCATCGTCGAATTTGGAAATTCCATCTTTGAAAGAATATCTTTTATCGATCGTTTTCATGCCGAAATCCCTGAAGATGATTTGTTTGACAAATTTATTTTGTTGGATGTCACACGTTTGTTATTCTTTATATTTTACGGATTTTGTCGGTGAAGCTGTTTTCAACGGGAATCCATTGGTAAATAAACGTCTTCGCCATCTTCTTTCTTTACCACAATTAAATAAATTTTTTTCTTTTGTAGGCTCCTCAAGATTCTCAAGAATATAAATTGTACGAAGAAGGTGTTAGATTCGGTTGTTGGGGAATGAGCATGTATTCATTATCATGTTCTTGTTATTCTTTAATCATCGAAGGACTTATAAAAAGGTTTAAGTAAGTTCTGCCATTTTTTTCTTTTTTTTTGTTTTCTTCTTTTAATTTTCTGAAATGAAATTTTTTATTTTATTTTATTGATTTGATTAGAGCTAAAAAAGTTTACGTCGGAGGTCTTTTATTTTATTCATTTGGTATGTTCTTGATGGCCGTTACCAAAGATAAAATTGGTGTCATTTTATTTTCATGGACAGCCGGTGTTATGTATTCAACATTGTTTACATTACCTTATTTATTGGTCGCTCATTATCATTCGAACGGAGTGGTTTGTTATCAATATTATCATTATTAATATTTTTTTTTTTTTTTTAAATGTTCGATCGATAAATTAATTTTTTTTTTTTTTGTAAAAATAGTTTGAACTTACTAAAGATGGCGAAGTTAAACATAATAGCAGGCAAAGAGGATTGGGAACTGATGTTGGAATTGTCAGCAGCATGGTTTTCTTGGCTCAATTTACTTTAGCACTGGGTATGGGAGAAATTGTTAGTTGGACAGGTACGACGACAGCTGTTGTAAGTGCTGCTTCCGTTTTAGCTTTTTGCGGTGCTGTAACAGCCACAAGAGTCATGTATTTGGATTTGTAAACTTATTGCCAATGTAAAAAAAAAAAAAATTATTATTTATAAATAAATTCTATGATAATATATATACACAATTTTTTTTTTTTTAAACACGATTCACAAACAATTAATTTTTTTTTTAAACAAATAAAAATCTATTAATTATTTAAATTAATAAAAATAAATTTATGCCTATTAAAATTTTAATTACAGACAGTATTAAATAAAGTTTTTCCTTTAAAAGGAAAAATGTATCACAAAATTTTTAAAATTTACTCCCCATAAAATTAAATCATATTTTTTTATGTATACGTTACTTGGTAAAATTTATAAAACCGGAAATGGATGCGTTTAAGTTAAAAATTTATTTTAATTTTCAACTATAGTTGTTGCCATCCATTTTTTTTTCGTAACATATACATATTTATTAATTTTTTTTTTCACAAACAAAATATTAATATTATTTAATTAAAGCTATATAATTTATTAAGCAATAAATATTATCAATATATAATATAATTTTATTTACAATGTGATTAGATTTTTTTTTTTTTTTTTTTTAGAAAATATACAATTATATTGTTGTTTTTCTGTTAAACCGTTTAAAAAAAAAATAATAATAAAAACTGTAGTAAAACGTAGATTACTGAAAATTAAAAAATTCATCATTTTTTAATTAATTATACTCTAGGAGACTCCCATATGATGTTTATATTCATGCTGCCGGTGAAGGTATTCCAAATTGTTGTTTTTCCCAAAGTTCTGAATACAGACTGTTTTTAGAAGAGAGTAAATTGTAATGATTTCCGCTCTCGACAATTTTTCCTTTATCTAAAACGAGAATTTCCGATGCATCGAGAACGGTCGACAAACGATGAGCGATGCAAATTGACGTTTTATTTTCCGTTGCTCTTTTCAATGCGTCCAATATGTTCTAAAAACAAACAAACGTTTGTTCGTTTAAGGGAAAAATAAAAAATAAAATCTAGACAAAAAAAAAAAAAATATTTATACTCTTTCTGTAATCGAATCCAAACTTGACGTGGCTTCGTCGAAAATTAATATTGGTGAATCTTTTAGTACTGCTCTGGCAATGGCGACCCTTTGTTTTTCACCGCCGGATAATTTTAATCCCCTTTCTCCCACCTAAGAGTGAGAAACATTAATCGTTTATTATTATTATAATAATAATGTTTTCCGAATCGACATTTTAAAAATATCAAACGAAATTTTAAATTGTTCAGTATATGATAACTCACCGGCGTGTCGTAACCTTTAGGCCATTGCAAAACGGTTGAGTGCAAATCGGCCAGAGAGGAAGCTTTGAAAACTTCTTCTCGAGTTTTATTTAAATTACCGTAATGTAAATTATAATAAATCGAATCGTGAAAGAGTACGCTATCCTGTGGTACGATCGCAATATTTTTTCGCAGAGATTCTAATTCCACGTCTTTGATATTTTGCCCGTTGATTAATATTTCACCGGAATCCGGTTCGAAAAATCGATACAGAAGTCGTATTATCGATGATTTCCTGTTCAATTTAATAAGTGATTTATTACGATATTTTCTTGTACTAAACGAAAAAAAAAAAAAAAAAAAAACATCGATATTATTATTAAACCTACCCTGAGCCTGAACCGCCGACGATGGCAACT
This sequence comes from Pediculus humanus corporis, assembly GCF_000006295.1. Taxonomy (NCBI): domain Eukaryota; kingdom Metazoa; phylum Arthropoda; class Insecta; order Psocodea; family Pediculidae; genus Pediculus; species Pediculus humanus. Next base: position 2,314,395 of record NW_002987887.1, on the reverse strand, counting down.
TTTTTACCAGGAGGAATCACAAACGATAAATTTTGCAAAATTGGTTTTCCTTCTTCGTATTGAAAGAAGACGTTACGAAATTCGATAGATGCTGTTTCTGGAGATATTTTCAATAGCGGAGCTCCAGATTTATTCTATTAAAATTAAAAAAATAATAATGATAATAATAAATGAATTATTTATAAAATGACGGGCTCTCGGACGCCATTAAATATAATTCTTCTTTGCAAACATCAGTCTTTTAGTTTTCTAAATAAAATTTTTTAAATATTTATGTTATCAACGTACCTTGATATGTGGATCCATGGTCATAAGCAAAAACATGGTTTGCATATCTATTAAAGCTTGTCTGACTTCTCTGTAAACTGATCCTAAAAATGCCAATGGTACTGATAATTGAAATAATAAACCATTGACCATGACCAAATCCCCGACTGTCATGTTTCCTAAATAAATAATTGATTTGAATACATTTAAAAAAAAAAAAAAACAAGATTTTAATAGCATTTAATGTACGTCCCTTTTTAAAATAAAAAAAAAATACCTTTGACTATTTCTTTTGCAGCAAGAATCATAATTACACTTAGAGCCACGCTAAAAATTCCATTTTGTCCGACATTAAGTAAAGCCAAACTTGTTGACGTTTTTAAACTCGCCGTTTCGTATTTTTTTAAAGCACTGTCGTATCGATCGGCTTCAAATTTTTCGTTATTAAAATACTGGAAATAAAAAAAAAAAAAAAAAAACACTAACGATTCTTTACAAAAAAAACAAAAATTGTTTGATAAATAAAATTTTTTAACTACCTTGACCGTTTCGTAATTTATCAAAGAATCAATAGCTTTGTTTCCGGCATCATTTTCTGCTTGATTCATGTATACCCTAAATTTCGTCCGCCATTGTGTTATTCCGAGAGTATAAGCAGCATAAACTCCGACACATGACAAAGCAACCGTTGCAAACTCTGGCCCGAAACGCCAACCCTTAAATAATAAACAAATGAATTAATTATATTTAAAATCAGTTGATTTAAATTTTTGAATTAACTGAATAATAAACTCACCAATATAGAACATACTAAGATGAGTTCGATTACAGTTGGCACCACATTAAATACCATTGAATTTAAAGCGAAATTAATACCCCTACTCCCTCTGTCTATAGCCTGAAAAATATGGAGACAAGTTTTAAATTTAATTTAAATATTAACTCTAGTCAAAAATTAAATTAAAGAGATTTTAATAATTGCCATGGCTAGTTATCAAAATATTTGTTTTTATCAGCAAATACAATGAAGCCTATTTTCTAATTAACATTACAATAAAAGTTCAGATTACTCGAATCGATTAGCCTAATTATATGATATTTATTTTAATTTAATCAATTTGAAAAAAAAAAAAAAAAAAAAAGATTTCTTACTTTTGACAAAGCGCCTGTTTGTCTTGATAAATGAAAAGATAAATCTAAAGAGTGTAGATGAAGAAATACATTTTTAGCAATTTTTCTAATCGAATGCTGAGCAACTTTTGCGAAAACAGCATTTTTTAGTTCACTGAATCCGACAGCTCCAGCTCGAGCAATACCGTCTAAAAAAAAAATTATTAAAAATTAATCAAGCATTATTTCTTTTCATAGTATACATTTATTATTTGAGATAAATGTTTTTTACACTCTACACACATCCAATCATGAGTGAAACTGCAGCAGTTAAAAGAGCTTCTTCTGGTGAATTCATGTTAAGACCAGTATTCAGCCCATCAATGGCACATTTAAAAAAAAAAGGTACAGAAACGTTTAAAACTTTAGAACCCACCAATAAACCTAATGCAATTGTAACTCTTTTTCTGATTTGTGCATCATTCTGTAAAACAAAAAAATTTAACATTATAATATTTTGGCAAAAAAAAAAAAGATCGAAATTCAGATAGAGCCCACCTTTGGCCAAATATACGACATCATTGCATTGATCATGTCCAAACCAGTAACTTTCGTAGCCTGAGGAAAATATATTTTTTCTCGAGCCAAAGATGAGACTCCTGGATGAAAACAATCTCTCTTAGGAGGCGAATTTCTTCCCGTAAAAGAGCCATGCTTTTTTGGGTCAGATGATTCGTTTTTTGGAGTTGAGAGCTTACAAAATACTGAAGAAGTGAAGATATACTGTAATACAAAAAAAAATCAGGTAGATGAAATCATGACATTATTTTATATTCGTTTAAAAAAAGAAAACTTAAAAAATTAAAAAAAAAAACTACTTATGTCTTGTAGTAATAGTTATTTCTCATCGTACCCTTTTTAAAACTGAGTTATCAGTTAAGTAACTAAATGAATTAATTAGCCTTACTGATTTAATAGAGTTATTTGCAGGAGAAGCTGTATAAATGGATCTATTAATTTTGCAGTTAACACACCATTGGTTGAGTTCAAGATTTCTAAACAACTTAGAAAATTTTTTTAATTTAACTACAGTTCGATTTAACAGAAAAACTGACGCCATGACACTGTAACGCATAGAGGCAAGAACCTTGAGAAGGTCATTTTTGTAATTATGTCTATGGTAAAATTTGTTGAAAATATTATTGAAACAACCGTGAAATTTTTAAATTAAAATCTTAATTAATTTTAATTTTGTTAGTAAAAGCAATTTTGATATGCAAAAATTCAAATTAATTCAATTTGCCGGCCGCTGAATAAAATTTACCAATCAATCAAATTTTGTGTATATGGAGAACAAATTTTTAAATAGCACAATAAAAAATGAATTGTTAAAGAACTTAAAAAATATTTTCAATTACAATACAATTAAAAAATTATTAAATCAAGATTTTCTTTGAAAAAAATACGTTCCACGATGGAATTTTTAACGGTTATTTTAAATTTTAAATATGTTTTGAAAAATGGCAACATCGCTTTTAACTCTTTGCCGTGCGCACCTATTAAATTTGCAGTGAGTTTTTCTTCAAGTGGATTTTAGTTTATGTTATTATTTTTCGTAGGATTACGTAATTATTTATAAAATTAATTTTTATTTGTTATATTAATTATTATTGTAAATAAAATAATGAAAACTTTTGTAAAATAAAGAGGGGGGAAAAAAAATCGTGGGCCGGAAACATATTACAAAAGATTTATTATTAATATACTTTTATTGAATATAAAGTGAAGTTTGTAAGTGAAACAAAATGGCCACCTTATTTAATAGACGCCTGACAGTTGACCCATATAATAATTGCCGTTTACAAAAATAACGTTAATTGAATTCACAATAACGATTAACAAGTCCGGCCATGTTTGTTAAAATCATAGTTTGTTTTATGATTCCTGTACGATTAGTTGAAAAAAGGATTTTATAATGTAAACAGGTAAGATAAATATTTCAATTGATTTAATTACAGTTTAAACAGTTTTTTTGATTATTTTTTTAAATTAATTTTTTTTGAGTGCATTTTCTTAAAAAAACCTCTCAACTTTATTATACATTAAATTTTTTTTGTTTTAAGCAAAAAAGAAAAAAAAAGCTTCATTATAATTTTTTGTTGAGTTAAAATTTTTTCTATAAAACATTCATTTGTTGCATACAAAAAAATTTTTTTACTTTATTATTTACTGTGGATAAATTATTTTTGTTCTTTTGTTTCATTTAATCATACACACACACACACATGTTTTTTTTGTTTTGGATTAAATATTATTAATTAGTTGTATAATTATATGCTTTGCTATGGGGGGAGACCAGAAAACATTATTCGTTTTCTTAAATGAGATACATATTTTTTTATTATCGGTTTTTATTTTTTTATTTTTATTTTTAATGACAAGCAGCAGCAGGTAGTCATAATATATTTTTTTATTACTTCCAGCTGTCTTAATAAAATTTTTAACTTTATTAATATTGTTTATCTTATATATATTTGTTTTATTTTGTTTTAATGGATTTTAAAAGTAACAATATCACTTTAACTACTCGATGTTTCTTTTCATTTCACAAAAAATTTTTTTTTTTTTACATGTTAATCTAACTCGAAAAAAAAAAACTTTTTTTTAAAACTAATATGTGATAGTATAATTTTTTTTCAACTATAATCTTTCTTTGTGCAAAAATAAAATAATCTTTGAAAAGAGGGAAGGAAGGAAGGGGGAGAGGGAGAGGGGGGGGGTAAAAAAAAATTAACATGATAAAAGGAAATGCAAAAAAAAAAAAAAAATTTATTTCAATAACAATAATAATAATAATTTATTATTCAAACGTTGAAACGCGAATGAATAAACACGTGGTGGTGGTGGCTTTTGTTGTGTGTTTGAAAATAATTATGAAATGTCACGAACTCTAAAAATTATAATAATATAAATATAAATATTATAAAAGATAAAAAAAAAAAAAAAAATTCAATCGTTATTATTTAGTATCAAAGGTTGTGTGTTAAAAATAATAATAATAATTACAATATTTGAAAAATAATAATAATAATAATTATTAGTAATATTATTCAAAAATAAAAAGTTTGTTTTTTTTGTTTGCTTAAAACATAAAAAAAATTTTTTCTTAAAATTAAAATTAAAAAAAAAAAAAAAATATTTGATTTTTCATTATTAAGCAATTTTTAAGTATTGTTATTTTATTTATACATGTATTTATGTATGTATGTATTCGATGAATTTATTATTAAATAGCTGAATCGAATATAATTTTTGTTATCGTGACAAAAATATTATTTTCTAAGTAGTAAATTTCGACATTGTCGTTGTCGTTGTTGTTGTTGTTGTTGTTGTTGTCGTTGTTGTCGATTTACAATCTAATACGAATAATATATATATATTTCGATCGTGGTTGTTTGTCAGGTCGTTACAATTTCCGTTCTTTGAATTTTTTTTTTTTTTTTTTTTACGTGATTTAAAAAGGTAAATTTTTCAATTATTATTATTATTATTATTACTCGATTTTTGACTTGATTTGCTGTAAAAAAAAATTTTTTTGCTACCACGTAAATTAAAATAGTAATAAAATATAATTAATCATCGTTCGTTCGATCGTATTTCCGATTGTTTTGTATCTTTAGTAATTGTTAGTTAATAACATAATTTAAAATTAAACGTGAGAATTTATTGTTATTGTTTTGTTTCGTTTGTTTGAAAATTGTTGTTTGTTTTTTATCGTGACGACGTAAAAATAATAATTAGGGATTTAATTATTTATGTTGTAATGAAAATATTCGTCAACCGATCATGGGAATGTAATGATTTATTATTATTATTATTATTATTATTAAGTGAATTGTCATTGTTTTTTGTAATACTTCCGTTTGTACGTTTGTTCGTTTGTTCGCGTGTCATTTTTTGATTTTCCTTCAAACGAAACACTCATGTGACGAAGGTTGTTTTTTTTTTTTTTTAAATGAAAAAGTGAAAAATGAAAAAAATAAAAAATATTATTTATGGAGTACATCACGACGTTTAATCCGGTTAAAGGTGTATCATCTTACCGCATAACAAAGAAATGAAAAAATTTAAAAAAAAAAAAAAAAAAAATATAAAAACCTGTTTTTCATTTTTTTTTTTTTTCTCATCGTTTGCTTTGGTTTGGTTGTTGTTGTTGTTGTTACTGTTTCACAGACATTTAAAAAAAATTCGGTAATTACTACAATCAAAATTCTAATTTTTGATTATTTTTAAGCCAGAGCATTTCTTCTATAATGCGTATTTCCTTTAAAAAATTCGCTCAAATTCGAAGAAATAGTAATAATAATAATAATAATAATAATAATTTTTTTTTCTTTATAGTTTCGATGTAGAACATACCAGACACTTACTTACTTACTTACTTACTCACTTACTTACTTTTCATTAACTTAAGTTTGAAATTAAGTTTAAGTTCGATTTCCCTCCCCCCAAAAAAAAAAAAATAATTTGATTTACTCCACACAATTTCGGTAAATTCTTCTTCTTTTTTCTTTTTCATTTGTTGTTTCCCTCCTTCCCTTCCCGCCCCTCGGAAAAATTTATCGCCTTTTAGATTTTTTTTTTTAAACATAAATTTAAAGATCGACAAAATAAATTTACGATAAATTCGAATTTTTTTGATTCGAACATTCTAGAAATGATTTTATTTTTTATTTTTTGTACGATGTACCGAATTGTCGTTGTCGTTGTTGTTGGGACATTTGTTTTTGGTTGACAAATTCGTCTTATTACCACCATTATATTATTATTATTATTTTGTGTTAACAAATCAACTGCCACGAGAGTTTATTTTCAACAACGTTTGGTTGTTTCGCTCCGGGGGTACTTCCCCCCGGAAGTGACGGAAAAAAACGTTTGTTTTCAAAGACCAATTCATCATTGTAATCACGATTGACGTATTTTAAATTAAAGAGATTTAGAATCTTTTTTGTTTTTCGTAGTAAACCTCGGTGTCACTTTTAAATTATCATTATTATTATTGTTTCTTTTTTTTTTTTTCTCGAACGTAGAATGACTTTTACGTTTAATTTTATTAACGAATTCGACTAAAACTCTTTCATTTCTCCGCAGGAAAAAATCCAATTAAAAAACGATCAACGTTATTATTATTATTATTTTTTTATTATTATCTTAATTGAAATATTATACGCAGTTTTTTTTTTTTTCTTCTGAGGAATGATAATAATAATAATTACTTTGTGATGATAACGACATCACACACGCGGTAAAAATCTTTTATTTAATTAATAATTTCCGCGAATAATATCGAACTCGATGAGAAATAAGTTAATTAATTAATTAATTGTTATATTCCGACATTAAATTTCAATCGATAAAGTCGATAAATGCGTCTAAATTCAATGGAAACCCACGTATGAAATGCAAAAGGAAAAAAGGAAAAAAAAAAAAATTAAAAGGAATCAATTTACGAGACAGAGAGAGAGAGAAAAAAAATTGTGGCGAGCATAGTCTGGGTTTTTAGTCATCGTAGGAAAGGTTTTGCGTTGTGGCTAAAAGTGTTGTGGAAAGGTGGGGAGGGTAGGAGAGGAGGGAAGGAATAAATGGAAAAAAGGTCCCTCGGGAAACATCGTCAACCTTTAACTCTGTCAAATTTTTTTCAAAATCGTTTGATATTTAAACAATAATAATAATAATAATAGTAAACAAAGCTTTCATTTCCTGTTTTTTTTTTTTTTTTTTTTTTTTTTTTTTCCCGCGTCGTTTGTTTCGTTGCAATTAAATGCTAATTACCAATGCGTTAATACTAATTATGATAATTTATCAACGTGCGAAAGACTAAAAGGTTCAAAATTTCTCGGGGGGGGGGAGGAAGGAAAAGGGGGAGAAAGGGGGAAAACTTGAATTTCTTCATAACCCGTGATGTTTAAGAGTTCCATTTTTTTTTTTTTGTTACGTTAATCCTCTCTTTCTCTCTAATTTTTCTGAATAGTGATTCAAAATAATAATAATAATAATAATAAAAGTAATTTAATATTTTTGTGAGTTAAAACTCGGATGAATTATTATTATTATTTTTACGAAAGAAAAAAATAAATAAATAAATTACGTTTTTTTTTTTTTAAACCAAAAAGGAAAAATAAAAAAAAAAAATAAAAAAACTCACGATGGTAATAATTATTTTACTCAGATGACCTTTAAACTGGGTCATTGAGCCCTACCAAAAAAAAAAAAAAAAAAATGTTATTATTACTAATTTGGTTGAATTTTAAATTATCAACGTTTGAATTATTATTATTATTATTATTATTATATTTTATATAATAATGTTTTTCGTCTTTAGTCCGGTACTTAATTTTGACTCTTTTTTTTTTTTTTTTGTTTTGTTCACTTCCGGTTAGTATTAAAAGACGATGTCAAATCTGAAACTCGGTTATTATTTTGTTGTGATTCAATGTAAGAACAAAGTAATTTTCTCTCTCTCTCTTGGATTAACAAAAACAAAACAAAAAGTTGTGAGTTTTTTTTGTGTTTTTGTGATTATTTTAAAAACATTTCGGTCGGTTATGTTTTTTTTTGTTTTTTTTTTTTTTTCTACGTCATTTACGAAAAAAATATAATATAGTACGAGAGAAGTTTTGCGCGGGAAATGGCGGCCGTGATTTAAAGTTTTTAATAATAATAAAAATATTAATAAATAAACTTTATTATTATTATTATTATTATTATTTTATACATGTCGTCCCGTTCTAAGACAGGAAAACCGCGAGTAAAAAAATTATTTATTTTATTAAAAAAAAAAGAAAAAAAAAATTAACGTTTTTTTATTTTTCGTTTCAGGTGTAAATGGAAACGATGAAACGGTGAGTAAATAAATTTTCTTTTTTTTATTTATTTTTTATTTTTATGTTTATAAAAAAAAAAAAAAAAAGGGGCAATAATGATAGTTTGCGAGATTTTTTTTAAATGTACGAAAACGGCTGTTTTTATTACCCCCCCCTTCCCCCCCCCAAAAAAGAAGAAAATTATTCGAATATTAAAAGGCTATGAATAAATTTCATTGAAAAATTTTTTATTTTTAATGTTGGTAACGACTCACCGTAAAGAGGTTTTGAAATTTTTTTTTTTTATTTTTTGTACACGGAGAGCCTTTTTATCGAATAATAAATAAAAAAAAAGAGAGAGAGAGATTTTTAAGTTTACGAGGAACATTTACATGATGTACGAAAGAAAAAAAAATTTTATGTATATATAACGTTTAAGATTTTTTTTTCAAAAGAGGAGTTTCCGGTTTATTTTTTATTTAAAATTCCTGGAGGATTTAAAAAAAAAACTTTATTATCACTTTTGTTCACGTCATTCTCTCTCTCTCTCTCTCTCAACTATTTTTTTTTTTTTTTTTGTTACATTTTATAAAGATCCTTTAATTTATACGATTTAAAAGCGTAATAATTTTCGTGGAGGAAAACTCGTAAAATTCATTCAATGTGAAAAAAAAAATGCCACGAAATGTGCGTAAGAATCGTCGATAAATAATTGTGAATTAATGTGAAAATTTTGTCTCTCCGCGGTAATGAATGAATGAATGAATGACTGAATGACTGAATGAATCTTTTCGAAAAAGGAAACAAACCGAGGAAGAGGAAAAAAAACGAATTATTCGATGGGAATTGGGGTGAAATACATTTTTTTTTTTTTTTTTTTTTCGTTTACCTTCGTATGCATAAACGCGCGCAGGGGGGAGGAAGGGGAGAGGAAAATGGAAAATTTTCTTTTTTTTTTAATCCTTAAATATGGCCGCGAATTATAAATCCCGTAAGGAATAACATAGTGTAACAATAATGACATCTTATTCGTTTTCACGAAAAGAAAAATAAAACTGATGCCGTACTTAAATAGATGAGCAAAAAAAAATGAAATAAAAAAACAAGAAAAAGGAAAAGAAAAAAAGGGAAAAAAAGGAAAAAATAAAAAACAGAGTTGCGGAAAAGTTATTTATTTATTTATTTATTTTTGGATGAAATGGAGTCTTGAAAATGATTAATAGAAAGTCAAGTTTGTTGAAGAAAGTCATTTCTTTTTTTTTTTCTATCTTTCTTACTTCAATTCCTTTACTTTACTTTTCTTTCTCTCTCTCTCTCTCTGTCTCTCTCTCTCTCTCTCCCTATAAATCCCAATGTGGTTCATCTAAAATTGTTCGGTTCTGGGGAATAAAAAAAAAAAAAAAAACTTTATGATTTTATATATTTCTTCGAGGTTCGTTTCATAAATTTTTTTTCTTCTTTCTTTTCTTTCTTTTTTTCCTCCTTTTTTTTTTTTGATCTTTTTCTTTTTTTTTTTTTCTTTATTTCGGTCTCATGCTCGAGTCCCTCTTGTTCTTTTTCTTTTTTTTTTGTTTCCCCCCCCCCTCCTTTAAATTTATTAAATTTTACTGGGAGTTACGATTTCGTACGAGGTCGGAAAAATTACTCAACGTTTTTTATCATTATGGGAATGATTATGGAGTTTACGAAATTTATTAATCAGGTGACGGTCACGTTAGTAAAAAATTCCAGAATTCGTACTGGAGAATAAAAATATGAAAAAATAATTTTTATGCGTTTTTTTTTGTTGTCTCAAATGAATAAACGCGCCTAAAGTTTTGAAAAAGAAAAAAGTGTCAGAAAGGGAGCGTAAAAGAAGAGGGAGAGCGACGGGAGGAAAAAAAAATGTCTGCATCCACGATACGAACTATAAATTGTGCAATATGGAAATTAATCAAGTTACCCCTGCTTGAAAGGGTGGAAAAGTGAAACTCGTGACCCTGCACACTTATTGCCGCATAAAAAAAAAGAGACTCGAGCAAATAATAAAAAAAAAAAAAAAAGAGAGAGAGAGAGAGAGAGAGAGAGAGAAAAAGGAAATGAGGAAGGAAATAAGGAAAAGCGGAAACGAAATTTTCGGACGACGAAAAGATCGAGGGAAATAGGAAAAAGGGAAAAGTTTTTCAAGTTCAAAACGTCTACAGGTGCCCCCTGGTGAAGTTGGTGGTGGTGGGGGGGGGGGTAAAAAAATCAACTTACGACAACCTCAGCTTTTCTTTTTTTTTTTTTCTTTTGGAAAAACTCGAAATGAATCACAATTTTTTTACAAAGTGGTTGTTTATATATATACGAGTGTAAAAAAAAAAAAAAAAAAAAAAATTAATCACGTTTCCGGTGTAAATTCATAAAAAAAAAAAAAATATATATAAAAAAGGCAAAAGACATTAGTAAGTCCAAGTGCCATTTTTTTTTTTTCGGAAAAGCGTCTCAGGTGTATCATATTTAGGTGAATGTTAAAAAAAAAAAAAAAGTCTCAAGAGAGAAATTATCGTTTGTTTTTTATGTAAGCTTTTATTTTATTTTATTTTACTTTTTTAAAAAAAACCGTTTTCAGGTGTTTCTGTTGACACGATTTTAATTAAAATTCTTTAATTCATTTTTCTTTCTTTCTTTCTTTCATTCTTTTTTTTTTTTTTTTTTTAATAACGATAAAAATAATTTTTTATTGAAATGAAATTTTTGAAAATCGTGTAAAAAAAAAAAAAAAAAAACGATAAAAGTTTTTTCGTTTGTTGTTGTTTGTTGTTAATTAAAAAGTTGACGTTGAAAAAGCGATATACGAATCGTACCTGAATCACACGACAGACGATATGTTTTTAAAAAAAAAAAATTAATTTTTTTTCATCGTGTTTGTTTGTTTTTTAAGAAAAAATTGTTTTTAACGATTTTATTAGGAAAAGTGTCGAATGGAAATTAGTTTTTTTTTTAGAAGAATTTGAATTTGCAATAGGAAAAACAAAAATTTGTTTCGAAAAAAGAAAAAGTGTAAGAAGAAACGAAAAATACCGAGGAAAACTGATTTCAATTTTTTTTTTTTTTTTTGACTTGTGTCGTCAACTTGACATTTATTTGAAAACACGAGAAAATTTCGCGTCAGCGAATTTATGAACGTAGCAGCAGGAGGAGCAGCAACAGCAGCAACATGTCGACATTTTGAACGTTCAAAAAAAAAAAAAAAGAAAAAAATTGTTGAAACTTATTGTTACAAAAAAGGGATGTAAAGAAAAAATAAAATAATTTATTTTTCCAACAAAAAAAAAACAAAAAAATGGATAAAAGCAGAGAAATTGTAAAGTGTCAAAACAAATCGATAATGTTAAAATAATTATCGTACTGCTGTGTTTATTTATTGACACGACAAAAAAGAAAATCTTTCAAAAAACGTGGTGGAAGACTCGTGGAAAAAAAAAAAAAAAATTTTTTTTCTTGTGTTTTATCACGTTTTAGGCCCCCAAAAAAAATTAAATTACCTTATCTCGGTCAAAGGTGTACGTATATTATTATTATTATTATTATTATTATTATTATTATTATTATTATCATTATTCTTTTTCGTTTAATTAAAGAGAGAGAGAGAGAGAGAGAAAAAAAAAGAAATTTTCGATTATCGTAAATCGATAATCGGAAAAAGGGAAAAGAATAAAAAACAAAAAAAATTATTTTTTTTTATTTTTATTTTATTCGAAACCGATTTTTCGGACGTTGTATATTCGAAAGGACGTAGGTTAATATATATTATTATTATTATTATTATTATTATTATTATTATTATTATTATTATTATTATTTAATTAATGCCGGGTTTTAAAGGTTATTAAGGTTGAAATTTTAATTTAAAGCATTTGCCGCGGTTACGGTTTTCCCTTTTCCATTTCTTTTTCTTTTTTTTTTTCTTGGGGGGTTATCCAATGAATTACGTTTCCCGCAACCTTTTCCTTTTTGCTATTTATTTATTTAATGGTATCATTGTATTATCAGTGCTTTGGATTTGGGAGGAGGGGAAAGGGGAGTGGGGGGAGTAGAGCGTTGATATAAAACGATTGTAAACTCTTTCGTATCTTTTTCCTTTCTTTCTTTCATTCTTTCTTTCTTTCACTGCGTTACATTCAAACTCATTTTTCACGAGTTGTACGTGATTTGCTTTGAATTTCTTTTAAAAAAAAAAAAAAACGCGAAGGAGAAGATTAAAAGGGGAGGAAAAAAAGAAAAAAGAACAAGAAAGAAAAACGAAAGAAGAAAACAAAAAAAAACAAGGAATTGTATAGATTTTGCGAAAAGTTTAATCATTTTACTATTATTATTATTATTATTATTATTATTATTATTATTATTATTATTATTATTATTAAAAGTTTTCGATTGAAAACCATGATGACGTGTTATTTAAACGAGGGACCGTTTTTTTTTTTTTTTAAAAAAAAAAAAAAAAAAAAAAAAAAAAGAAAGAAAGTAAACGTGGCATAGAATTTCGATATCGATTCGAAAAAAACACAAAAAACCGTTTTTCGTGGTGAGAAATTTAAGAAGAGAGTATGCAAAACTTGGAAAAAAAAAAAAAAAAAAAAAAAGAGATAAAAATACTTATGGTATCATGGGGGAAGATTTTTTTTTTTTTTTTTAAAATTTGACGTGGAATTAGAAAAACAAAAGAGAGACAAAAAATAAAAAAAAAAATTTATAATTTTTAATGAGGAACTTTATGCTTTTGATGTCGCGCTGTCGGATTATGATCATTAATTTTTTTTTTTTTTAAAATATTACTCTGACGGATTATCTCTACTCCATGCGAGGAAATTAAAAAAAATGAAAAAAAAAAAAAAATTGTTAGCAGACGACGAACAAAAAAAAAAAAAAAAAGAAAAAAGGGAAAATGTTGTTGTACGCATTGCGGTTTGTTTGTGCAGTTACAATTTTTTTTTTTTATAATTTCAATGGACCTTCGGGATGTTCTCTCTCTCTCTCTTTCTGTCTTCCTCTCTCTCTCCCGAAAGAGAAAAAGAGAAAGAGAAATTTTTTCATGTGCGAAAAATTTTTTTTTTCCAACAGAAAACAATTGTTTATTATTAAAATTGTTGTTTTGTTTTGGTTTTGGTTTTACTGCTGTTGTTTCGTTTTTACAAAATTGTTCACACACATGTAAAGCGTGTGTGTGTGTGTGTGTGTGTGTGTGTGCGTGCATGCATGCATGCGTGTGCGTTAATAAAACGTAAATAATAACTTTAACGAGTCCGTTTTTTTTTTTTTTTTTTTTTCTCTAAAAAAGAAAAACAGTCGAAGCACGTTTTCATTATTTTATTATTTTTCTCAGTAAAACTTATATAATTCATGCCGCCATCACCGCCACCACTACCACGTGACTAATTTTCCTTTCCTTTTCTTTCCTTTTCCTTTTCCTTTTCTTTCTTTCTTCACATTCTGGACAATTCGAAGTAAATGATGACATTAATCCGATTAAATCCAATTTACTGTCGTCATCAATCAACCTCCGTATAAAATAAATACGCCAGCATGTGTTGTTTGTTTGTTTGTTTGCCTTTTTATTATTATTATTATTATTATTATTATTATTATTATCATTATTATTATTAACTGGAGAAGAAGGAAAAAAAAAAAAAAACTGAGACACATAATTTTTTTAAATTCATTCAAGTCCGTTTTCATTTTCCCTCGGGATCGTTTAATCACGTGCCGCGCGATATTTCTTGTTGCTGTTTTTTTTTTTTTTTCTTTATAAATTTTCTTACCCGAACGCGAATGCGTTTAACTGGTGGTGAGATTGAATTTTTTTTTTTTTAAAAGGGAAAAACAAACGTTGGAAGCGTTCGTCGGATTTATTTCGAACGGGTGAGGAAAAAAAAAAACTTTTTTTACAATTTGTTTACGTTACTATTAAACATACATTTTTTATTTTATTTTATTTTTTTGTTTATTGCGATTATTATTATTATTATTATTATTAGTTGTTTTTTTTTATCGGGTCATAAATAAAGAAATCAAAAAAAAAAAAAATACATATAATGGATATTTTTATGGGGGGAAGGGGGGTGAATAAGAAAGTAAAATTTTTTAAAATTTATGAAATTGACTGAAAAGCTATTTTCGGAATAACAAAACAAAAATCAGGGAAAAAAAAAAAGAACGTTGGGAGTTTGTTCGAAAGTTTCTCTCTCTCTCTCTCTATCTATCTTTATCTCTCTCTCTTTATCCTACATCTTCTGGTTGGAGGAAAAAAAAAAAAAAAAAAAATGGTTTGAATTTTTTATAATTTTCATGAGGGTCTCAATCACCGAAACGTTCTCTTCGTGTTTTTTAAACATTTTTCAAAAACCTTTTTTTTTCCCGTTCCTCTCTCTCACTCTCTCTCTCTTTTTTTTCAAACATCGTAAAAATTGATAAATTAGCATTTTTATATGAGGGTAAGATGAGAGAGAGAAGAGAAGCTTTTTAAAAAGCTTTGGAAAATTTAAACGAGGTAAAAATCGACACGGAAAACTTTTCGTACTAATTTATAAATTTATCTCATTTTGCTGCCACGTTTAAAAAAAAAAAAAAAAAATTGTAAATTTCTTTTAAAAGTTTCCCGGTTTTTTAGTCGACGTCATAAAAAATATGTCGTCTGCTAATGTTTTAAAAATATTCAATGGAAAAATATCGGAAGCAATTAATGATGATGAAAGCATATTAATAACAAATTTTTTTTCGCGGTGTGAAATTTCAATATGGCGTTAATTAATAGTTTACTACTAAAAAAAAGAAAAATTTTAAATAATTTTTTGTTGTTTGAAATTCTTAAAAATATTAATTAGCGGTGGAGTGATAAAAAAAAAAAAAAAAATCGTGGCTTTAGAATAATTTTTTCTGAGAAAACGATCGGAGAGAGAGAGAGGAAGAGAAATTAATGTTGATATTTTTTTTTTTTACCGCGATTTGTTGGAGTGTTTAAAAATAAAAGAAAAGGTTTTGTGCAAGGGGAGTGGGGAGTAGGGAGAGGAGGAAAGGGGGAGGGAGGGAAAAGGTTTCGAAAACGTTTTTTTTTTTTTTTTGTTGCCCCTCCCTCTTGTTTTTAATGAAAGGATATCCGTTAACGCCTCGACAAACTCTTTTGAAAACTATTTCCACGAATCAAATTTACCGGAAAATGATGTTTACGAAAATAAAATTTTTGATTTTGGCAAAAAAACGAAAACGCGCGCGCTCGTGTGCGAGTAAACAAATTTCTAAAAAAAAAAATTTTTTTTTTATTCTTTCCCTGACAGGTTTTTTTTTTTTACCTATTTCCACGTTAATTTTTTTTTTTTTTTTTTTTGTTTAAATATTGTTCGACTGCAAAAGTAAGATAAAGAAGAAATTGAGAGAGGAAAATTCATTGGGGAGAAAAAGAGAAAGAGAGAAGAAAAAAAAGGAAAATTTTAAAACATGAGTTTTTTGATTTTGGAAATTTCATGACCCCTGCCCCCTTGTCCTCTTCGAAACTTGGGGTCACGAGGACTGCTAAATACGATCGTGATAATGATGATAATGATGTTAACAATAAACATGTGGATGACATTGCGGAAACGATTCGAATTGGGAAAAAAAAAAAAAAATTTTTTTTTATTTTAATATATATGTGCATATAAATCGATATTCCAGTTGAAAATGTTGGAGGAAAATATTAGAAGAAGAGAGAGAAAGAATGATAGAGAGAGAAAAAGAGAAAGAAACAAAGAGAGGTAGAGAGAGAGAGAGAGAGTGAGAGAAAAATGTTTTATGCAAACATTTTTTTTTTATTTTTCAAACAAACATCACCGCAGATTTGTAACGTGAAAATGGTTGCAAAAAAAAAAAAAAAAGAAAACCTTTTTTTCTTCTTTTCTTTTTTTGTTTTTTTTCTACATAAAAAATTCAAAAAAATTTTCCCGCCTTTTTTTGTTTTTCCTTTCGGTTTGCTTTTAAAATTATTTATTTTTTTATAATAATTTTTTTTGTGTTGAAAAAAAAAAAGTCACGCGAATCGTTTTCTTTTTTTTTTTTCAAAAACTATTTCCGGAAATAAAAAAATGATGATGATGATGATGATGATTATAATTTACGTTATCGAATAAAAAATAATAATAATAATAATAAATGTATTATTTTTTTCCCCGATTATTTCGTTCGTGTTTTTCGTTTCTTTTTAAAAAATTCATGGGTTTCCGGTTCGATGAGAATCGAATTTTTGTTTTTTTTTTTTTTTTTTTTTTTTTTTTTTTTTTTGGAATCGCGAATATCATCGGTTCCGGAATTTCCGGGATAGCGACGGAAAAGAAAATGAAAATTTTTATAATTAAATAATGAATTTTTTTTTTTGTTTTTCCTCGTCGTCGGTTTTCCGGTTTTTTTTTTTTTTTCTTGCGCGTGTTCTTTTGCACGAAGTATATAATTTGCCTTCCGGTCAGTTTTCAAAATTGAATTCTTGTCCAGGTGTGTTGCCATGACAATGATCTTTATTAACTAGTTTAACGATTTAACGCCCTCTAATTGAGGAAAATTGTTTTTCCCCTCCGGAAATCCGTTGTTTAAAAATTTATTTTTACAACTTTTTTTTTTTACGATGTGATCGATAAGCAAATAAAAAAAAATAAAAATTATCCGCATCTACCAATAATTTTTCATTATAACTTTGTTCTATTATTATTATTATTATCAGCAATTTTTTATTTTTCCTTTTCCCGTAAATAAAAAATAGGGGGGGGGGAGAGCAAACGATAAATCACAAGTAAATGTGTTTATCTATCAAAATGCGATGGAAAAAGTTTTTTTGTTTTGTTTTGTTTCTTGTTTTTTCTGTGTTTTGTTTTTGTCTTTTGTTTCTTTTAATGTTTTTATTGTCGAAAATGTTTTCTAGAATCGTCATCAATAATTTTGTCTTTTTTTTGTGTTTCAGATGTGTCACTAAAGAAACGTTTCACTCGTGTCGTCGTCATCAAATGTAGTAACATCACCGACATCACTTTTTTTTTTTTTTATATATATAAATGTGTATATATTTACGATTTATATAAAATTTCGATCAGTCGTAAAATTATTTAAAAGTTGTTATGAATATATAGGCAAATATATATGTAGATAAATTGATAGATAAATAATTATGTAGATAGAAAAATATAAGAATGAAATTTATAATAATCGCGATTCTTCCAGTTTTACTATGCATTTAAATTTTGTTTTTTGTTTCTCGTACTAAATAGTAAAAAAGAGAAAAATATATTCCAATGTGATAATAAATACAAGAGAAAGAAGAAAGAAAGAAAGAAAGAAAGAAAGAAAGGTTTTAAGTTGTTTTTTCGTGAAAAATGTGTTGGTGAATTTGAAAAAGAAAGAAAAAAGAAAAAATGGCTGAGGATTACGGCAGCAGCCCTTCATCTCACAGAAGGAAAATATCAGATCCGCTTTCTCGTTTAAGCGATATTTCTTCGGGATCCTCGTTTAATTCCGTGGGAGGAGGTTCGAATCCGGGAAGTCCTCGTCTCCTTCCGCGAAGGGTCCGTCAAACTTACGCTCCGAACATTTCTTCTTCACACGTGACGAAAAACTCCCCCATTTTAGGGGGAGGTTCAAATTCAGCCGTCACCATTTCATCATCATCATCATTATCATCGTCTCCATCTCCATTTTCCTACGGTTTTCAAAACAAATCGACTCCTTTGAACCGTCCCACGTCGAATTCATCTCTCGTGCTCATGGATATCGAAAGTGACGATTTCGCGAACGTGCCGGAGTCGGAAACGTCTGGAAATTTTTCCGCCGTCGATTCGAGCGTGAGTCAATTCAATTATTCGGCGGGACGTTGGGAAGGAAGGGGAGGAGGATCGCCGAGGAAAATGATTCAAAACAAAGGAAAAATGGAAATCAACTGGCAGGAAAAATGTTTGGGATTGGAATTGGAACTCCATAGATTTAAACATCAGGCATCGCAAGTCAAAGATATTTTGCAAGACAAGGTGAGTTTTTTTTTCTCTCTCTTTTTTTTACCCCCCCCCCTCTTCCCCTTTCTCCCCTCTAATTTAAAGATGGCGTAAATGAAAAAAAAAAAAATTTTGTTTTTTTGTTTTTGTTTTCATCTTTTGACATTCTGTGAATGTAATTTAAAAGAAGAAGAAAACAAAAACCTCAGACGTTTTGTGAGCTCGGGCGCGCGCGTGTTTGTGTGTGTATGCGTTTGTTGTTTGTTGTTTGTTTTTGTACGCGGCTTGTGTGTTTTGAATTTTAAATAAATAATTGTTGCATTTGTTTGAATGGCGTTGTTAATTGTCAAACATGTGACTCGTTATTATTTATACAAGGCATAAGAAAAATTTGTTAACATTTTCTACCGTGTTAAGGTTTTTTTTTTAAAAAAAAAAAAAAAAAAAAAAAAGCGTCTGCTTTTCGGGGAAGGGAAGGTTGGGGGGAGGGGAAAGGGGCTCCTCTTAGATAAAAAAAAAAGGTATTTGGAGCGAAACCTAATAACTAATTACAAGTTTAATTAATTTTACGGGTTTTATTCTTTTTTTTTTATTTTTTTTTTATTTTTTTTTTTTGTCAAAGTGGAAAACTTTAATTATTTGGGAGGAGGAAGATAGGAGAGGGGAGGAAGGGGAGAGGGTTAGTTAATTAACCTAGATTTTCAGAGGGAAACTCATTATGATTTTTTTTTTTTTTTATTTGAATTTTTTGCATGCATAAAATTTCACGTATCCTTCTTTCTAATACTAAAAATATAAATATGAAAGCGAATTTTGAAAAATCTTTGAAGTGGTGTTTTCGTTTCGTTCGTTTGTTTGTTTGTTTTTTTTGGCTGTGGTTGTTGCTGTTGTTGCTTTTGAAATTTCACGCTTGAGTTTTTTTAAACTCAAAAAGAAAAAAAAAAAAAAATTTTTTTAATTTGATTTTTACCGGGTCAATAAAAAAAATTGCTTTGTCGGTTTGAAAAAAAAAAAAAAAATTGTTCGCGTTTTTCTTGTTTTATTTATTGAAAAAATTTATTATTATTATTATTATTATTATTTTGTTTGTTGTGTCGTTTGTTCTTGTTGTCGATACAAAGTTTGTACGTCACGTTGTGAAAATGCAATAATCTCTTTGAAAATTTTTCTCGATGATTATCTGGAAAAAACTGGATAGGAAAATTGAAGTTTTTCTAATTTTAATAGGAAAATTTAATAATAATAATAATAATGATAATGATAATTTAAGTTAAACAATCTTAAAGAATTTTCCATTCGGGTTTTCTTCTTCTTCTCATTTTCATTCATTTGGATTTTTTCATTTTACACGAGGGAATCGAAAAAGCGAAATTTCTGCCGACTGTGAAATTTTCTTTTTTTTTTTTTTTGTTAAATTTGGCCCCGAAATAAGATTTCGTGGGGAAAATATAACAAAAAAAAAAAAAATCTCTTCTTCTTTCTCCTCTTCCCCCCTACCTCTCTCCTCTCTCCAAAAAAAAAAAAAAAAACTGGCAGGAAGCAAAGAGGAAAAAAAAAAAAAAAAAAAATTCTTTAACGCTCTATGAATATAAAAAGATTTTCAAAATGACTTTAAAAATATTTTTAATTTAAATTATTTTACGGTAGAATGTCTTTTTTTCTAATTTTATACCGGGGGAAAAGATATTATTTTATTTAGAGTCGATTTTCCATTATAAAAAAAAAGAAAAGAAAAGAAAAGAAAAAGAGAAAAGAATGGGAAAAAAGTTGAGAGAGAAAAAAAAAATGGCGAATTTTTTTTCCAATTCTCGTCAAATATTTGGTTAAAATTTCAAAAAAAAAAAAAAAAAAAACTTTCGATTGTTTCGTAATGGTTATATTTAATTAATGGAAAGGGAGGGGAGGGGGGGTAAAAGTGAGAAAACAAACATTTTTTTATATCTATTCCCCCTCTATCTATTATATCTATATTTTTCCCCCTCTGTCTTTCTCTCTCTCTCACGCAAACACACACACACTGAAAGGACAAGAGGAAGTGACGACAAAAAAGAAAACGTACTTTAACTTTGTTTCAAGTTTAAAATAAACATAAAAGAATTTGTACGTATATAAAAGCAAGCGGGGAGTGGGGAGTGGGAGACAAAAAAAGAGAAAAAAGATGTAAAAAGAAAAAACCATTAAAAGAAAGTATTATATGAGTGGTAGAAAAATACATTATTACGAGAAAGAAAGTAATAAACCATTCAAAAAGGTTTCTTACTTAACTCGAAATCTCGTACAGGACAAATGAAAAGGAAAAGAGAGGAAGAGGAAGGAAAAATAAAAGACAAAAAGTGGGAGAGGAAAGCAGAAAAAAAAAAAAAACGGGAAAAATTAAAGTTTCCAGTTGTCGTCTGCTGTGGATAAAAGAAAAGAAAAGAAAAAAAAAGAGCAAGCAATTACGTAATGAAATAAGTTTTTTTTTTTTTTTTTAATGGGGAGAAAGGGGGGGAGGGTAAGGAAGTTGGTAGGTTTGACAATTTATTATCATCATCATCATCATCATTATTATCATTATCATTATTATTATTGTTTTTTTTTTTTTTCAAAAATTGTTATTTCATATTACGTAATATTTTTATATAATTACGAGTTGTTAAATATTTTTTTTCTTTTTTCTTTTTGAGATTTCCCCCCACTTTCCCCCCTCTCTCTATTTCTCTCTCTCTCTCTCTCTCTCTCTCTATTTCTCTTTCTCTCTCTTTACACAATTTTAAATGATCATCGCCAGACATTTTGTGTGTATCATTTACGATTAATGATTTTCAGGCTTTACTTTTTTTTTTTTTTTTTTTTTTGTCGCCGCATTGCAGTAATTTTTCTCGTCAGTCCCCCCACTCCCACCCCCTTCTTTTTTTCCACCCCGTCCATAAAAATAAAAATAATTTCAGAGTTGGTTTTTTTTTTCTTTATTTTCTTTTTTTCTTTGTCATTTTTTTACGAGGATATAAAATTGCCGATGAAGGAAGTGAAAATGCGATTTTGAGTTTTCACCTCGTTTTCGACCCTTTCCACCATTTCCGTTTTCCTATTTCCCTTTTTCCCCCCTCTCTCTCTCTGTCTTTCTCTCTCTCCCCACACGGTCGGTATTTTTTTCTTACGTAGAAGCATCAACGTCAGCAACGAAATTTCAAATAAAGATTATTCAAATATTAAAATCTGCTTCGAAGTGAGAGAGACAGAAAGAGAAAGAGAGAGAGAGAGAGAGAGAGAGAGAGAGAGTTTCGAGAGCATTGAATGGAGAAAATTAAAATTTTATCTCATAATCGTAAAATCTTTTGGACGAAGTGCGTGTGCGTGTGTGTGACGTGGCAATGGGACGCCATCATGCATTTTATAAATTTGTCTGTTCTTGTTATTGCCATTGTTTGTTACATTTCCTTGTACTCAAAATAATTAAAGAACAAACTTTTGTTTTGTTTCTATTTATTTTCTTCTTTTTTCTTATTTTCTTTTCTTTTGTTTTCTTTTGTTTTGTTTTATTCCCCCTCTTCCCCTTCTACCTCCGGTTTGGGAGGAAAACAAAAACACAAATTCTGACCGACCCTCGTCAAAACTTTTTTCTTTTTTTTTTTCTTTTCTCCCCTTTCCCGTTTGACGTCCACTTACGGAAAATACTTTTCCCATCTTTCCCCGTTTTCTTTTACCTTTATCATTAATACTTTTCCTCCTCTTTTTTTTTTGTTTTGTTTTTTCCTTTTTCATTCGAGCCATTTGCGAAATTGTTGCGCTCTTTCTTTCTTTCTTTCTTTCTTTCGTAATGAATGGTCGGTTCCCCAATAAAGTTTGGAATTTTCATTTCGGAGATTATGGGATCGGGTTTTTTTTTTTTTTTAACTTTGATTAAGTTGGAAAAACTCTGGATTAAATATGGCGAGCATTTAATATACGAAAAAAAGTTTTCTTTTCCTTCTTTTCTTTACTATTATTATTATCCACCATTAAACACGACAAGGCTACTTGTCGGGGTTTTTAAGTATTTATCCGAGGTTTCTACCCGAATCCTTAGGGACAAATACTCGAATTTCGGTGGTGCCACTTATTATAAGATAGCACCACATCAATTCTTGAAGGTCTTCCTGAGTCCATCTTTATTCGATGGGAACGATTTGTCTCCTGAACTGGGCTCCAGTGACTAACATCTTTGGAGTGGCCAGGGTCAGAAGCAGTGAAATTCACGTTCTCGTCGAGCTGCCTCAGGTCGACAGTAGAACAAGATTTGTTTTTGGTTCTTACTTTGTCTTGTTCTCATTTTTTTTTTGCTCTTTTTGAGCCAACGGCACGTGGCGTTCTCAAACGGTCACCCATCCAAGTTTACACCACGCCCAATGCTGCTTAACTTCGGTGATCGTACGGGAACCGGTGTGACCAGCACGGTATGGCCGTTGACTTATTATTATTATTATTATTATTATTATTATTATTATCATTATTATTATTATTAATATTATTATCATCATTATTATTATTATTATCATTATTATTAAATAATAACTTTTTTTATTTTTTCAATTGTTCGAAGTAGTAGCTAGCCATCGAAATGAAAATTGACTTTTTGTTTTTCTCTGTTTTTCCCATCAGCAGTTTTTCAATTGGATTCATCTTCCCCCCTTTCCCCTTCCGCCTCAAGTGATTAATTTTCAAAAGCAGACGACAAAATTAAATATCGATTTTTTAAAAAATACTATTATTATTTTTTTTACAATTTAAACGGACGAAAAAAAATCTTGAAGAGGTTTTTTTTTGTTTTTGACGGTAAAAAAGCAAAAAAAAATTTTCAATAACGAACGAAAAACTCGCACCAACACCGGACGGGGGACCTCCCTCCCTTTTAAAACAAAAAAAATTATTATTATTATTATTACATCTGACACGTGTCATTACTAAACAAGGAAAAAAGAATTTTTTTTTTAAAGAAAACGAGATTTTTTTACGAATGTCGGAATACGGTAAAATAAAATAAAATAAAAAAAAATGATTGTCGGCTTGGTTTTCTCTCTCTCTCTCTCTCTCTCTCTCTCTCTCTCTCTCTTTCTCTCTCATAACCATTAAAAGAAAATTTGACCTCGAAAAAAAAAAAGAAAAAAAAAAAAAAACAAAATTTATTGTGGGTCAATGTGGGCAGTAAAAATTCAAACATGGTGTGCAACACCTTTGACGGAAAAAGTAAAGGAAAAGGGTAATAAGGTGTTTTCCTCCACCTCCTCCTCCTCCTTCTCTTCCCACGCGGTTTTTTTTTTTTTTTTGTTCAAATCGAATACCAAGTACCTACCGTATGTTAATACCCCGTTTCCGGACGTAAAACGCGACTTTATTATTTAATTTTTTTTTTTTTTTTTTTGAGGCAGACAAACAAACGACAATTGCAAAACGTTTGTCGTTTGTTAACAATTGTTTGTCGTATTAAACAAATTGAAATCATTATTATTATTATTATTAATAATTTTTTTTTTTTGAAATCACCGCGTCGCGAAAGGGGATAAGCATAATAAAGCAGGGAAGAAGAGTTTTTTTTTTTTATTTATTTATTTACGTACGCAATGAAAGAGATGCTGCGAGTGCTCGGATACATGCGTGCGTGCGTGCGTGCGTGCGTGCGTGCGTTGAGATTGAACGAACGAGATGAAATAAGAGAACAAGAACGGGCAAAGATCTCGTTTCCGTTTTTTTTTTTTTTTTTTTTCCAGTTACGTTCGTGATTTTAAACGAGTCGAACGTCGTTTTTTGATTTTTTTTATTTGTTTTTGGTTTTCGTTTGTTTTTTTTTTTTTTTGGATTTTATTATCATTATTATTTTATAATTTGTTGTTTGTTCTTTGCGTTGGTTGTGCGTGTATTTTTTTTGGGGGGGGTGAGGTGTTTTTTTTAAATGTGATTATTTAATCGTTACTTCTGGCTAGGTGTCGGCGAAATCGGCATTGAAATGTTGGGTGTCAAGGATCTCATATTGGATCCCACGCGAATCGAAATGGAAATACTCGAAGATTTATTTGCAAAGGTATTTTTAATTTTTGCCAAAAATTATTTGTCGTCACTTGTCAAATTGTCGCAATCGTGCAAAAATTTATTTATTTATTTTGTAATTGTAATTATTTGTACGTGAAAAGAAGAAGAAAAGAAAAGAAAGGAAAACTCATTCAAAGTTTTTTTTTTTTTTCTCTTTATCGTTTCAAATAAATTATTCAATGCCATTAACGCCACCGCCTTTTATACCTTTTTTTTTTTTTTTTGTTCTGTCTTCACATAAAATCTATTTTAAATCTCCCTTTTTTTAAATACAAAATAATGATAATAATAATAATAATAATAGGAATGGTGGGAATAATAAAAAAAACGAAATTTTGTCGTCATCATCGTCGGAGTTTATATACAAAAAAAAAAAAAAAAAAAAATTTATTTATTTATTTATTTTTTATTTGTCTTCTGCTGTTGTGTGTGTGTAAAATCCGTTTGTTCGTCTGCTTGTCTGCGTTTCGAAAAGTTTTGCATTATTTTTTTTTTTTTGTCGTTGTTTCGACGAATAAATTCCATCGATTTTTTTCAAAAAAAAAAAAAAAATGGGGGAGGGAGTATAAAAAGCTTATGTTAATGTCGTGGAATATTCTGGATTCGAAGGTTTTTTTCTTTTACGTCATTGAATTTTTTTTTTTGTGAAAAGTTGCTCGTCTTCGACGACGACGTTGTCTTCTGCTTTTTCTTCTTTTCTTTTTATTAAACCGTCGTTTTTATGACGTAAAATTACTTTTTGAATGTCTCTCTATCGTAAGAATTTAATATAATGGGAGCATATTGTAATTCTATATAGTAAACATTCATTCGATTAAATTACTAATCGATATATTTGAATTGCATTAGGATGTTGAACAAAAAAGAAAAAAAAAAAAAAGAGTCTCGATGGGAACATTCGATAGAAAGAGAGAGAGAGAGAGAGAGAGAGAGAAAGAGAGAGAGAGAGAAAGAGAGAGAGAGAGTGAGAGAGGAAGAGAGAAAGAGAGAGCACAATCGTCCTTTTTCAAAACTTTTTCTAAAGACGACTATTATTTTATTGAAATGAATCGACTATAAGGAGAAAGACGAGAGTTAAAAGAGAAAGATGGAGAGACGTGAGACAGAGAGAGAGAAGAGAGAAAGAGAGAGAGAGAGGTTGAAAAAATAGAATATTAAAAATTTTTTTTTTTTTTTTTTGTTTAAAAAAAACTTTTTTTCTTGTTTTTGGGATATTTCCGTTATATATGTATATATAAAAACTTTTGGGTAAAACTTTATTATTATTATTATCTATTTTTTATTGCTTTAAAGAAAAACTAATAATAATAATAATAATAATTTTTCTGCCTTTTATTCTCTCTCTTTATTAAAAAAAAAAAAAAATTTTATTTTTGTTTTTCACAAATTTTCGGGGAAAATTTTTTTTTTTTTTTTCAATTTCAATTTCAATTTCATCACGAGGATATAAAATATTTTTATGAACCATTTATGAACTCTGTGTTTTATGGTTATTAAAATATTTCTCTCCTCCCCCCCTCTTTTAAAGAGAATGTGTGTTGTTATTATTATTATTATTTGTCTTCGTTTCCTTCGGAAAAGTTAAAAATCATCATCATTTTTTAAGTTTGACTGAAAAGCTAAAAAAAAAAAAAATTTTTTTTCTTGATATCTGTGATGATAATGTGTGCTTATCGTAATCTGGATGAAAAGATGTCGTGGAAAATCCTCTCCGATGGTGGATTTGACGTCGAATTTTCCGAAGAGAAAAAAAAATAAAAGGAAAACTGATTTTCGAAACGTATTTATGCGTGCGTGTTTGTGGAAAAAGGAAAAACCATTACGAGAGTAAATAAATAAGCAAAAGGAAAATGTTTTTTTTTTTTTTGTTTTGTTTTTCTCGAATCGAAAACGGTCGTGGAAGTTAAAAGAAAAAAAATGAAAAACAGACGGCGCCATGTTTTGTAGCAGAACACAAAATATATATGTATATGCATAACTATAAATATAAAAAAAAAAATAATAATAAGTATCAGGATTTTCCATAAAACAAAAAAATTAAGAGGGGGGAGAAGGGAGAAGGGGGGTGAGATATAAGAACAAGAGGGCATGACCTTTGCCTGACGGTTGTTATCGTCGATAATTGATAGATAAAATGTCGTTTGCGGTTTTTTTTCCATCCACTTTTCCTCTTTGTCGCGAATGCTTTTCATCCGGTGGAGGGGAGGGGAAGGCGAAAAAAAATATGGCGGAATAATCAATTTAAGAATTTTTTTTTTTTTTTTTCATCTCGAAAATTTTTTAACCGTCGTTTTTTAATTAAATGAAATCGATGATTGAAATGTTTGCATAATGATTGGTACTCCATTTTTCTTTTTTTTCCACCCCCTCCTTTTTATTCTTGTTCTTCTTCTGCCACGTGTTTTCTCTCTTACCACTTTTGCAATTAATAAAAAGGAAATGTTAAACTTGCCGAAGAATTTTTTTTTTTTTTTTTTTTTAACTGGAGTAGATTTTTGAAAATTCATTTTTTTTGTTTCTTTCCCTTCTTTAAAAAAGTTTTTATTTCGAATATAAACTTTATCGTTTTGATTGATCGTTCCTTTGAGACCAAAGGTTTTAATTTTAATTTTTTATTTTTTATTTTTTGCAAAGGAAAAAAATTAAAAAATAAAAAATAAAAAAAAATGGAAGGAAGGAAGAAAGGATAAAACAAAAAAGAAAAAAAAATTTTTTATTTTTTATTTTAATGAATTTTAAAAACTTTTTCTCTCTCTCTCTCTCTCTCTCTCTCTCTTTCTCCACGATGATGATGATGATGATGATGATGATGGCGGCGGCGGAAAAAAAAAGTTTTTAAATTTTCTGAAATATTAATGATTTAAGGTTGGAGAAAGAGAGAAAGAGAGAGGGACGGAGAGAAGGGGGGTAGAGTCGAGAGGGGAAAATGTGACCGCCGCACAGCAAAAAAAAAAAAAAAAAAAAACAAGAAAAGGGTTGAAAATCTCTTTTCGGGTTCTCAATAAGGGTTTTTTTTTTTTTTTTCATAAGAGAAAACTTTCTCGTGATTTTTGGTTTATGAAAATAAAAAGTTTTTCTTTCAATTTTCTCTTTTGTGTGTGCGTGCGCGTGTGTGTCTCGTCTTCGTCTTATCAAACATTTCCAGACTTTTATGTTGTCGTCGTGTTTTTACTCCCTTCCCTCCCCCGAAAAAAAGGAAAAAAGAAAAAGGAAAACATTTTTTCAATTTTTTTTTATTTTTACTTATTATCATCATCATCATTATTTTTCTTTCTTTTTATTTTCTTAACATCATCATCATCATCATCATCATCGTAATCATGAGTAAAATGTGTTTCCATGGCTCTCGTAACACACACGCACACACATGCGGAAAATAATCTGAGAAAAACGTGGAAGAATTTTCATTTAAACATTTTTCTTTTTTTTTTTCTTAAGTATGAATAATAAATTTTTTTTTTGTTTTTTTGAAAATGAGTTTTCCCGTTTTATTTAATATTATTATTTTTTAGTTAAATCCGAACGAGGGGGTGTGTAAACGCACGCACTCACGCACGCACCCCCACGCACAAACCTACGCACATTTTATTCCCGTGAATATAAATTGAAAAAGGCTTTCACACGTTTTTTTTTTATAAGCGCGCGTTATACGTTTGTTTATTTATTTAATTTAAAATTTGCAATAAAAAAAATTGAAATTGAAATTTAAATTTAAAAAACTGGAGAAATAATAATGATAATAATGATAATGATAATAATAATAATAATGACGACGGATTTATAATATTATTTGGAAATTTGAATTGTTTATTTTTATTTTTCGTCTCCGAGTTAAAAATTTGAGGTGGTGTAAAAGAAAAATTTTAAAATAATAAAATAATAATAATGATGATGATGATGATGATGATTTTAAACCGCCCCCCAAATGGAGGGTGAGGGGGGGAGGGGTTTAAAATTTTTTTACTCCTAAAAGGTAATCGAATGTGTTGGAAAAAAGAAAATTGTGATTTGCATGTATTTGAATTCGTGAGTTCGTGTGCGCGCGTTTGTTTTGTTTGTTTGTTTGTTTGTTTTACGATAAAAAGGAAAGAAAAAGAAAATGAAAAAAAAAAAAAAAAAAAAATTATGGATTCCTGTCGATAGTGTAAAAAAGAAAAAAAAAAAATTCTAAACACGTACAAGTGACCGATGATTTTTTTATTATTTATTGTGTAGATGGAATAAAAAAAAACCGGACCTTTCCAGACGTTTCCAGACCTTTTTTTTATTTATTTATATTATAATTATTATTATTATCATTTATTTATTTTATCGGTTTTTGCATATATATATATTAAAAAAAAAAAAAAAAAAGTTTTCATTATTGATTTGATGAATTCATTTTTTTTTCTCTCTTTCTCTCTCTAACGTCGTCCATATTTTTAAATTATTATTATTATTATTTTTTTTCTTCGTATCCAGACGGAAATTTCTAGAATCGTTTAAATGTAAAGAGAGAGAGAGAGATAGAGAAAGTTATTAAATTCAAAAAAAGCTGTGTAATTTTGCAACAAAAACGAGAGAAAAAAAAAAATAATAAAAAGAAATTTTCTGAGGGTAATACCCTTTGAAGAGCGAAGAATACATTTTTTTTTTTATAAATAAAAACAAACGCTCTGGAGTTCCATCTATTGGAAATTTTCCGAATTTTTTTTTTCTCCACAATTTTCCATAGTTTTCCAGAGTTTCGGAAAAAAATCAACAGAGTTCTCTGCTTTTCCCCGTCTCACTTTTTCTCTCTCGCTCTGTTTCTTTTCTGTTTTTCCAATCTTTTCCCTAACATGCTTTTATCATCTTCCGTCGTTTTTTCTTTTTTTTTTTTTTTTTTTCCATCCCTCTCTCTTTCCCGTCATCATCATCATCATCCGTTTTTCCTTTTGGTTAAATTCGGATTGGAAAAAAAAAGAAAAGAAAACTATGATGATAATTTTAAAAAGAAGACGAAAATCTTTTGTGAAATGGAAAAAGAAAAAAAAAAAAATTTCTTTTTTAAACGAGACGAGTTTATAGTCTTTTTCGTTACATTTGTTATTTTGATAAAATGTTAAAGTTTTTCACTTTTTTTTTTTTTTTTTTTTTTAAGGTGGCAGAACTGGAACAGCGAGTTCTCGAGGCTGAAGAGAGGGCCGTTGAAGCTGAATCAAAGGTGAGAAAATTTTTATATTATTATTATTTATTTTTTTCTCGTTTGTTTATTTGTTTGTTTGATGACGTGAAATCGAAATTTTTTTGTTTTTATTAATAATCGTTTTCGATAAATCGAAATAATTGTTTTTTTATCGTTCGATAATTATTTTCCTGCGAGAAAAAAATTTTTTAAAAACGTTCGATTGTGACCATTGACCGTTTTTCTTGTTTTTCCGATTCGCGTTCCGTGAAATGTTTTAAATGTAACCGATTTTACCGTCACCGTACAAAAAAAAAATTAAAGAGTTTTCCGTTGTTATTATTATTATTATTACTATTATTATTATCATCAATTATCGTCGTATCGATGGGAGAGGAAATAAATAATAATAATGATAGTAATAAAAGAGGAGTGGAGAGGAGAGGAGCGTTAAGTTTGTTAATTAATTAATTATTTAATTAATTGTCGCGTTTGTTTTGATTTAATTTTTTTTTTTTTTTTTGTGAAAATGACCCGCGATGTGGGATCGGGTCAATAGAAACGCTTTTCGATTTAAAAGGGGGATGGTAGGGGATGGGAGGAAAGGGGGAAATGAAGGAGGAGGGGGAAAAAAAGCGCAAACGATCTTCCGAACCACCATCTACTACTACTACTACTACTAGTATTGTTATTATTATTATTATAGAGTTTCGCCTTCGGGTAACCCCCGCGTAGTTTTATTTCTCTCTCTCTCTCTCTCTCTCTCTCTCTCTCTTTTTCTGTCTCTCATCTGTGTGAGCGTTGCCTAGCGACGAACTCATTGATCGTGGACCCTTTTTCTCGTGGTTTTTTTTTTTTTTTGTTTTTTTTTTTACGTTCGAAAAATTGTCAGTCTTTGTTTAACTTATGAATTTCTAGATTTTTCCGTTTTTTCTCTCTCTCTCTCTCTCTCTCGTCGTCCTTGGCACGCTCTCGTGTTCACCCCCGTCTCGTTCGTTTGTTCGTGTAATAATTTATTATCATTATTAATATTTTTGTTTTTTGTTTGTTTTTTTTTTTACTCGAACGGTAACATTGACATTGGTTGTCATTTTTTTTTTTTTTTAATAATAAAATGTTTGTCGTCGTCGTCGTTTGTCGTTTGTCGTTGTTTTTACGTTTAATTAAAATCTGACAATGAGAATCGTAATTGACGTCATTTATGTTAGTCAAAAGTTGTTGTCGAAAGTTCTAAAAGGTTGTATTTTATTTTTTGTTTGTTGTAGTTTTGTTTTTAAATACAATAGCGATTGTTGTTGTTGTTTTCTATTTTTGTTGTCGGTAAATTTTGTTGTTGTTGGTGGTTGTTGTTATTTAATATATTGATTTAATCTGATTGAATAATTTAGTTGGAAAACAACAACAACAAAAAATTTGTTTTCGTTTGTTTTTTTTTTTTTTTTTTTTTTTTATTGTCGGTTTGATTCATGTTGTTGTTGTTGTTGTTGTTGTTTGTAACTAATTCGTCTCCTGTTATCGAATGATAAATAGGAGGATAGAAAAAAAATTCTTTTTTTTTCCTTTTTTATTTTTTAATCTTTTAAAATAAAATAAGATGTCGATAAAAAAAAAAATAAATAAATATGATTGTTCGTTGGCAAACAAACAAACAAACAAACTAAAAGATAAAAAAAAATAGGGATAAAAAAGGAAGAAAAAAAAACAAAAGGGAAGAGTTAGGGAAGAAAAAAAAATGAGGATTCGAAGAATTTGTGCCAAGAAAAAAAAAGGAAACAAAATCCATCGAAGTGCTTCAGAAAAAAAAAAAAAAATCGTCTGCTTTGGTTTCAATGTTCCGTTATGATTACACAGACTCTTACAGGATCAAAGTGACTAATGGGTGGTGGCATCTAAAAGCTTTAAAAAAAAAAAAAAAAAACTTTCAAGTTAATAAAAAAAACTCGAAGCTAAAACTCTTGATTACTAAAATTATTATTATTATTATTATTATTATTTGTAGTTTCCCTTGGCACAGTGCCTCGTTTTTTTTTTTTTTTTTTAAAATATATACACGATACTACACTTGAAACTTGAATTTGAATAATAATAATAATAAGTATCATGAGACGAGTAGAGAGAGAGAGAGAATGAATGAATGAGGGGGAGAGAGAGAGACAAAATTTATTATAATTCAAATAAAGAATCAATTTTTAATTTATTTAAAATAAAAATCATCTCTCATTCTTGGATATAAAATCCTGGAGAAAGAAAACCGATGGGAAAAGATGGCGGGGGAGAGTGGGTGGAGGAAACAAGAGGGTTGTTATTTGCATTTGTCAGTTCACTCGAACAATTAATTTTTTTTTGAGGGGAGTAAAAAGCATTTCTCATGCGGTAGAAACTGGGAAAAAATAAGGAGGGGGGAAGGGGGTGAATGAACGACCGACGGTTATTATAACAATGAAAGACTGATTCTGAAGAGTCGTCGTCATCGTCGTCATCGTCAGCTGACTACTGGAAATACGATCAATTATGAGTCATACACATAGGGTTAGAAGGAGAGGGAAGGGAGGGGGCGAAAGTGTTTTTTTTTTTGAGGGTTGAATCGTCGTAATCGTCGTTGTCGTAAACTTGTGATAATAAATCCGTGCGTTTTTTTTTTTTTTTTGCGCTTATCAGAATTTCTTCCCATGTCTCATTAAAAAAAAAAAAATCGATGAGGATCGATTTGAAAGGAAGTTGATTCACGGCCGTGGCAGCAGCAGCAGCAGCAGCAAAAAAAAATTCTTAGTAGTATTATTCTTTGTGGGAAAACCCTATTAATAGAATCGTCGAAATTAATATCTCCCCCCCACTCGTAATTTTTTTTTTTTTTTCCTGTAGGGGAAAAATATGAATATATATATATATATAAACGTGTGGTATATATACGAAATGACTAGTTAGTCTTTTTCTAAAACCGAATCAATCTGTAGTTTGTTTGTTTGTTTTGCTTTTTTTTTTTATTAATTTGGTTGTTATTAATTTCGTGATTTAAAAAAAAAAAAAAAAATGACGCGGATAAATAATTTGTTCGCGTTTCGTAAGTTTTTTTCTTTTAGGTTTTTTTTTTTTTTTTTATTTTTCGGTTTTTTGTCCATTACTTTGTGATATTAATTAATGTTGGTCTGATTTTGACAGGTGCGTATGATGGAAAGAAGGGGAGATTGGTCGATTAATTCGGAAACGACGAGCAATCAATCGGCGGAAATACCCGAAACGCAAAAAGTCATAACGAAATTGGAAACGCAAGTCGAAGAGCAGAAAAAATTGAGGTTGCAAGAAGCGAAACAAGTCGAAGCGAAAGCAGCTTTGATAAAGGAATGGGTCGCTAATAAATTGAGAGGTTTGGAAGAGCAAAATCAACAGCTGAGAGAGCAAAACGACAGGTGCAATCAGCAAATAGAACTGTTGAGAAATCACCTCGAACAACTCAGGCACATGAAACCTGGGGTGAGAACGAGTTTGAGTTTGGACGTGGATAAAGAAGAATTAACTTCGCTCAACAATATATGCAATAGGTGAGTGAGAGTTTGTTTCTCTTTTTTTCGTTTTGGTGTGGAAGGGAAATGACGTAAGAGAGTTAAAAAGGGATGGAGTATAACCGAAACCGGAAGTGAATGTTTTTAACAAATTTTTTTTTGAAGGGAACGCTCCACTCTCTTTATTTATTTTTTTTCCCTGCACCCATTTTTTAAACTTTGATTTTTTTAATACTGTACAAAAATTCTAGAAGTTCCCTACCCCTCCCCCCCCGCAAAAGGTTAAATTTGAAATTAATCATTATCGAGGGATACGTGAAAAAAAATTATTATTATTATATTTGTCGACGACATTTTGTTTCTTCTTTTTCGCGTTCTAAATGGATTCGAATTCAATTTTCATCAGTTTCCAAGGAGATGTATATATATATTTAAAATTCGAACGAATAACAACGGAAAATAATAATAATAATAATAATAATAAATATGTATGTATATATACGTATGTATACACACGTGTACGCGTCCATTGACAAAGTTCAAAATTATTAAGTGTGATTGGGAAAAAAGAAAAAGAAAAAAAAAAAAGAAAAAAAGAAACAAAATAAAAATAACAAAAAAAAATTTAAAAAAAAAAAATTAAGTTTATAATAATTCATTCTAATATTCATTCATTCATTCATTCAATCATTCCTTAAAGTGTGTGAAAATTTTTAAAAAATAAAATAAATAAAAAAAAACAAAAACAAAAAAAAAAAAAAAAAAAAATTCAAAGTGATGCCGCAATTCTTAAGCAAGCTCTGGGACAAAGTTCTCACCGTTTTGATAAGTTTGGCCGAAAACGAAGAATTCGAACAGAACGATAGGAGACCGAAAGGAGGAGCGAGAACGTTGGATTTCATACAGAGCGCGATATTTAATCTAAGGGAAAAAAACGGTTCGTGCGTGGAAAACATACTCGATTACCTTTGCACGCGATACGATGTGAACGTGGAAAGCGTCATGACGAGAGTCATGACGGCTCTCAGGAGAGGAGTCGCTATAAAAGTATTGGAAAAAGAGGGAAATCGTTACCGTTTGTCGAAAGCGATGAGCTTTCAAGAATTGGAAGATGACAAAAGGAAAAAGGGCGTCGGAGTTGAGAGTCAAATCAAATTCGCGATGGGCCCCCATTTGACGGATTCGATGATTTCGAACGAGTTCAAAAACGACGATGATGTCATCATGGATGCCGAAATGGTCGATTTGGAAGAATATTGTTAGCGAGTTTTTTTTTTCGCAGACGATTTTTTGGTGTAAGGAGAAACGAAAAAAAAAAATAATAATAATAATAAAAAGAAAAAAGAAAAAACAGGTTATATCATTTTTACGCGTTTTGTTTTGTTTTCTTTCTTTTAAAAAAAAAAAAAAGAAAAATTATAGGTTACGTTTTTTGATCGTAACAAAACTCGTTTTATTGAAAAGAATAAAAAAAAATTTTTTTTTAAAACGTGAACCCCCAGCCCCTCTCCCTCTACCCCCCTCCCCCGTGCTCCTCTTCCTCTTTACTATTTTTTTTGTTTTATGTAATCAGCTGTCAAGTGAAAAAAGTGTTTTTATTTTTTTTTTATGTGTGTCGATCTCCAGTGGAAAATCTCGAATAATGTTTTTATGAAAAAAAAAAAGTGTGTAAATAATAAATTTTAAAAAAAACCTGGAATTATTTATCCAGCAAACGTGAAATAAGAAGAATACACGTGAAAGAAAATTATTATTATTATTTATTTTTTGCAAGTGTGAAACTAACGTTTGGTTTGTTGTAAATAACAAAAAATTAAAAAGGAAAAAAAAAAGTAATAATAATTTGTATTTAATTTTTAAATAAATTTTATTAATTAATCTGCGTTGATTTATGTATTTATGTACATAAGTTATATACTAAAGGTTATTTAAAATTATTATTATTATTAAATATTGCCGATAAGTGACGTAAGTACGCGTTAGAATTTGGGTGACGGTTGTAAAAAAAAAACTTGGAAAAAAAAAAAAAAATTATTCAGAGTGAATTTATTATTATTATTATTATTATTATTATTATTATTATTATTATTATTATCAGGGTAATAAATAATGGAATTGTTACGTTAACTCTGATAAATTATCCCGTTCCAAAATTGTAAATGTTTTCTCTCCAGATTATGTACAATTTAATTCTTATCTGGAGTTTGGAGTAGTGTGTGAATATTATGGAAATACACGTTGATTAATTTCTTTGTGCGTGAGAGTGAGGGAGTGCGCGCGTGTTAGAGATAATAAAGAGTATTATTATTATTATTATTATTGTTTGTAGGCCTTTGTCGACGACTTCGAATGCTCTTCTATTAGCTAATACAAAGCGTAGATCAGACATAAGCCGAAATTCGGTCGAAGAACCTCTTTATGCTGAATTAAAAAAGACTGAAAGTAATTTAAAACAAAGAAAAAATATAACAAATTCCACTCCAGCAAAACAATTTCCAGGTGAGAAAAACAAAGGAAAGAAAAGAGAAGAAAAATTGTTGATTTTACGTTTTTTGTAAAATTTTTTTTTGTTTTTTTTGGGGGGGTGCGTTTTCTTTCAGATACCGAAGTCATGACTTCACGTTTATCCGAAGATTTAGAAGAAGCCATTGTCAATTTGAATATCATTCCAGATATTTCCATGGATGGAGATGTGAGCGGTGATGATTTGACTCACGATTATGCCGAAATATACACTCCATCCAAAGAACGAATGCCTTGGTTTGTTAATTTCTCTTGTTTGTTTGTTTTGTTTTAGAAAAAAAAAAAAAAAAAATGAAGACTTTTTTTTTTTTTAGGAAAGAAGTCAACTGTAGCGTGAGATCTATCGAATCCGACGATTTGCCGCCGAAACCACCGACGCCTCCTTTGCACAGGTTTCCCTCTTGGGAATCCCGAATATATCAAATAGCTGCAGCGGGTTTCAACGTTGCCTCCAATCATCCCCTTCTTTCCACTGCTCACCACATGAACATGACAAATTCTTTGCCCTACGACAAAACAAGTCACGGGACAAACATGTCGCCTTTACACAATTCTCTTCCTCATAATTTAGCATTTAAGGCCTGTCACTCTCCAAATTTGCATCACAAAATCAATTCCAGGTAGTTTGGTGAATGAATTTTTTTTTTTTTGTTTGTACAGTGTTACCATTTGCCTCTCTCTATCTTGATTCCAGTCATCAGAATAATTGCTCAGTTAATGAAATTCATAGCTCAGAATGCAGTAATAATAACGTGATTGGAGCGAGTTTGGTGACGACCGGCGATAAAAGCGGCGGCGGCGGCGGCGGTGGCACGGGTCCAGGTACCATGGGTTATTGCGATATTAACGTGCCTGTCTACGCTACGGTTAAAGGCGTAAGTACAATGCGATAAACAATTAGTGCCGAGGATCAGACATTGTACGTCATTCGATTTTTTTTTTCCAGCGTGCTAGTCAAATCCGTTCGATTCCGTTCACCGGAGACTCCTCCGATGATTCGAGCGATGGAGAAGACTGTCCCAATCATAGTCATGCTAGTCAAGGTCAGCCGGCCACTCGAGCCACGAGTTCCAGCGAAGACACGTCTTTGTCTGGCGGTTCTAATTCTAGTCCTTTAAAAACATGCAGCCTTTTGCCTTCCAAAACGAGAGGTTTGTATTTTTTATTAAAAAAAAAAAAAGGTAAAAAGGGCGCGTAATTTTAAAATTTAAATTTAATTGAATTCACCGTTAGATACATCGTTCGAATCTGGAACTTCCGACGATTATGCCATTCCTCCGGATGCTGTTTCTTCCACTTCTGCATCTTTCGAATCATCCATACCGTCAATTTTAGTTAGGAGCTCTTACATGGATAGCCCGACGAAAACAAAGGGAATCGAAAGTTTAGAAAAAGCCGGGTATCTGACGAAACTCGGTGGAAAGCTTAAAACGTGGAGGAAAAGATGGTTTGTTTTGAAAAATGGAGTTCTTATCTACTGGAAATCGCAGGTAAGTGAATTTAAACAAATGAAATTTGCGCGGAAATGAAAATCGTGAAAAACTTTTTTTTTTTTTTTTTTGTCAGAATGACGTCAATCAAAACAAAAAACCAGCGGGAGAAATTTTCCTCGACGAGTCGTGTAGAATCACACGAGCGGAAGGCGCGGCAACGTTCGAAATAAACAACGGACGGAAAACATATTACCTAACGGCAGATTCCATCGCACACATGGAAGAATGGCTGAGAATATTACAAAACGTTCAGCGAAGGAACGCGACCAAGTTACTGTTGAACAAGGAAGAGCAAAAACCCACGTTGCAAGGATGGTTGGTCAAAGTTAAAAACGGGCATCCGCGAAAATGTTGGTGCGTACTCCTGGGGAAAATGTTTTTATATTTCAAAAGTTCATCGGAAACGAATCCCGTCGGACAGATAAACATGAGAGATGCGAGAGTCGAAGAAGTCGATCACGTGTCGGACAGCGACAGCGAGGATAGAGATGGGGAGAGTAACGAGTACACGATCGCGATATTTCCATCGCACTACGGTCCGACGTACCTGATTTTCTCGAACAAATTAGAAAAAGACTCGTGGTTGTATCATTTGACGGTGGTAAGTATGAAAAAAAAAAAAAAAAAATGATGGTTGGAATGATGGTTGTTCCCCTGATAATAATTCAAGTGAATTTAATTACAGGTTTCCGGTGGAGGACCCAACGCCGGGACACAATGGGAACAACTCATACAAAAATTAATGGAAACCGACGGGGATCCGAATAACGTACTTTGGAGGCATCCAATGTTATTATATTCAAAAGACTGCATCACGTCTCCGCTGACGACACTCTCGACTGAAACTCTTCAAAGCGAAGCCATTAAATTATTTAAGGTAAGGAGGAAAAAAACGAGGGGAGGAGGAGCAACACAATCTGATCCCGCCCCCCTTCGGTACCCCCGCCCCCAATTAGGAGTCGAATGTATTTTTTTGTTTCCATTCCAGTCCTGCCAATTGTTCATGTCGGCAGCTTTGGATCAAGCCGGAATCGATTATCACGTCGTACTTGCCCAAAACGCTCTTCAACTTTGTTTGGATCAACCCGAACTTCAATCCGAACTTATCAGTTGTCTGATAAAGCAAACATCTCGTCCGATACAGCAAAAGCAGGGGGTCCAGGTAAAGGGCACCATCAAATTAAAAACTCCCCGCGTAAGTCCTGCATTCGCTATTTTTTTATTTATTTATTTATTTATTTTTACGATTACATAATTTTTATTTTATTTATTTATTTTTTTTTTAAACGAAAGCTTATTAAAGTTTTAAATGAAAATTTACGTCACGATACAGACGAACGAAAAGAAAATTTTTTAAATATGGTAGCCAAGCAGTAGACGCTGCTACTACCTACTTTCGATACCCGTCGATACCCGTAGCGAGAAGCCCCCAACTACTAGTGTAGTTATTAGATAGATTAGAATAAAAAAGAAAACAACACTAAAACATTGTAATGTTGTTGTTGTTGTTGTTGTCGTAATTAAGTCGTTTTAGAGCGAAATGATGATAAATTAGTTTCGAAACATTGTTTCACAAAAGTAGATTTTTTTTTTTCGTCGGCGTCCCCCCAAAAAAAGGAAAACTTTTAATAAGCGATTAAACAATTTTTTTTTTTTTGTTAATTTTAAGTTGCTGTGCTTATTGCTGACATTTTCCCCCACCCCCCATTTTTCTTTTCCAGTATGTTTTCAAAATTGCACTTTTTTTTTTTTTCAATGTTAAACCAATAGCATTTCACCATTATTATTATTATTATTTATTTATTTATTTGATTTTTTCTCGCGCCACGACAAAAAAAAAAAAAAAAAG
Organism: Pediculus humanus corporis; assembly: GCF_000006295.1. Classification (NCBI taxonomy): domain Eukaryota; kingdom Metazoa; phylum Arthropoda; class Insecta; order Psocodea; family Pediculidae; genus Pediculus; species Pediculus humanus. Next base: position 2,275,634 of record NW_002987887.1, on the reverse strand, counting down.
CTTCGCAAACGAATTTTTCCATTTACTATTTGCTACTGAGTGTAATTTAACCTTTAACCTCTCTTTTCTATCATTTCACATTTTCCGATATATCCTTTCTCTCTCTCACTCACTCTCTCACTCTGTCTCTCTGTCTGTCTCTTTTTAGTTTTTATTTATTTATTGTTTTGTATTGTTTTAAAAAAATAGAAAAAAAAAAAAAACCTGTTTTATTTTTCAGGTTAGAATTTATATCTATATATATTTAATTACCCCGGTAATTAATTTTAATTTTTTTTATTTAAAAAAAAAAAAAAAAAGTCTGACTGTATGCCTGGAACTTTTTTGCCTGGAATGTTGGTGTTCTGTTTTTTTTATTTATTTGACGGTTTTAAAATGGCCTCCATTTTTTTTTTTTTTTTTTTTTTAATACCTGTTGTTGTTATTTATTTATTTATTACGCTTTGTTATTATTTACAAAAAAAAAAAAAAATTATTGCATTTCCTGTATTCGTGGCAATAGTTAAATAAGGCCGTTAGAGGGAGGGAGGGGAGGGAAGGGGTAGTGGTGATTATTATTAGGGTAGCTAGAGGGGAGGGGGGTGGGCACGTAGAATTTTTTTTTGTTGTCTCCCACCTCCTCCTTTTTCAAATGTATCTCGTTTTTCACTATTGACACGTTTATTGCCTTAGATTTTTTTTTTATTATTATTATTTTTTGTGGCTAATTCATTCATTGCATGAATTGTAAACTGCTTGTTGCCACTTCCTAAAAACAATAGAAATTTAGTTAATGCCACTTCATTTTTTTTCTAACGGGATTTTTTTCCATCGCAGTCGCTTTTGGGTTGGGTTCGGTTCTCTTTTTTTTTTTTTTTTTTTTTTGGCTGATAAAAAAAAGGGGCACCAACTATTGCAGCAATATCTTCTGTGTGCGACTCAGTCGTTGTTCAGCTGCGACTCGACGAATCGTGATTCGAGCAGTTCGGCATCCAGTCAGACTAAAGGTTCGCCTACTTCTGTGCAGGCAACTTGCGGCGATTTCAGCAAAGGGTGTCCATCCATACAAGTCCTCACGCAGGGTTGGCAATTACTCGCACTCGCGTGTTCACTTTTCCTACTCAAAAACAATAAGCTATTGTGGTTTCTCAAACTTCACCTGAGCAGGAACGCAGATACGAAGTAAGAGCAAGAAAGAGGGGGAGAGAGATAGAGTTTTGTTTGAAACGAACAAAAGTTTGTTAACTTTGTTTTGTGTTTCCCGCAGGACGGAATGTGGAAAGTATGCTCGATATTGTGCGAGAGCACTCGGAAGAACTCTTCAGAACGGTGGCCGACAAGTCAAACCATCCAGAATGGAAGTCCTGTCGATTTTACTTAAAAATCCATACGATCATTCTCTACCTCACGCGATACCCGTACACATGCTCAACGATACCTATCAGGTATGGTAGGAGATTTTCGAATGGAAAATCTCCCCAACCTTGAATGATTGATTGATTGATTGATTGATTTTTAACTGATAGGTCGTGAGTTTCGACGGTTCGACGACGATAGAAGAATTTTTATCGACGTTGGCACAGGAAATCGGTTGCAGAGAATCGTCCGCGAACGGTTTCACGCTTTTCAGCGATGATCCCATAGAGAAAAATCTAGAACATTTCATACCGTTGGATGCCAAAGTACGAAAATTCGACATTTTTTGCTTTCTGGAAAATTCGACGTCTGAAAAAAAAACAAAAAAAATTTATCTTTCTCTCTCTTTGCAGTTGTGCGACGTCATATCCAAGTGGGAAACGGCTCTCAGGGAAAAAGGTTCTGGAAAATTTGAAAATTCACGCCTTATACAACTAGTCTATAAAAACAGATTGTATTTTAAATGTTCGACGAGAACGGAAACGGAAAAGGAAAGGCTTTTGCTTTGTTATCAAACGAATCAGCAAATCGTTTTGGGACGGTATGTGGTGATGGCTATGGTTGCAGTCCCCTCCCTCCCGCCCCCCGTCGAATACACGAAATTGTTTTTTTTTTTTTAGGTTTCCTCTCACGAAAGAATTGGCTTTGGAATTATCGGCACTCATGACGCAAATCGAATATGGCGAATACAGCATAGAAAGGAGTCAGGGAAGGAGCGGAAATTTATTACATCAAGCCGTCAACGATTTTTATCCGTACAGGTACAGGGACGGTTTATCGCCGCAGAAAATGAAGTGAGTAAGACTTTGTTTGTTCCGTTTGTTTGTTTGTTTGTTTTAGAAACGTATGAAAATTTTTTTTTTTTTTTTTAACAAACAGAGAACTCCAAGATGAATTAATGGATAAATGGAAGGCACTCAAAGGAAGAACGATACCTGACTGCGTGAGAATTTATCTCACGTGCGTGCGAAAGTGGCCTTTTTTTGGTTCTTCATTATTTCAAGCAAAGGTGAGTCTAACGGGTTTTAACTCGGGTACCGAATGACGATGATGATAATAATACTGATGATGGATTTCGCAGTTGAAAACGGGAGACGAAAATCAAATCGGGGTTTTATGGGTTGCCGTGGGAGAAGATGCCGTAACGCTTCTCGATCTCGAAACAATGAGTCCGCTCGTTAGGCATCCATATTCGGAAGTGGTCACGTTCGGTGGATGTCAAGACGATCTCATGCTCGTCGTTAATCCACATCAGAAACATCTTTTCTCTCTCAGCAAACCAAAGGTCCGTATTGCCCCTACTGCCCTACTACTACTACCGACTACTCGTGGAGTGTTTCGATTCGCGCATTCATTTTTTTTTTTTTGTCATTCCTTTTTAAAGATTTTACAATTGACACTGCTCATTGCCGATTACATGAACGCTCTGGGAAGGTTGCCGGGAACTCCTCAAATGGGTTCGTTATCCCGTAGAAGTTTCAGACGTCCCGGACAACAACCGGATATATTAAAATCGACGCCCGATCAACAACACGGAACGTCGTCGTAACGAAAACAAACAACAACAACAACAAATAAAAAATTAAATAAATATAAATAATAATAATAATGATGATAATAATAATAATAATAATAATAATAATAAATTTTTATTTTTTTAAATGATCATTATCATTATCAATCAATGAATCATTCATTTTTTTTATTTTTTTTTTAATTTTTTTTTTTTTACTAGGAAAATTTTTTATATTTAAAAAAAAAGTATAAATGATAATAATAATGATGATAATAATGATAATAATATAATTTTCAGTTTTTTTTTTTATTTTATTTTATTTAATTAAAATTTTTTTGTTTGTTTTTTTTTTTAAATTTTCCAAAAAGAAAGAAAATATATATATATAAACGTATAAGGTGTTTGTTTGTTTGTTTGTTTGTTTGTTGTTTGTCGTGTTCACACACACACGGGTTCGAAAAAATTTAAAGGAAAAAAGGGGGGAAAAATAAATAAATGAATGAATGAATGAAATTTTTTTTTTTTTTATATAATAATTTATTTATTTTTTAAAGAAATAATAATTACGTATGAACATACATATATTATTTATTTATTTATACATACATATATGTATATATTTATTTATTTATGTATATATATATAAAAATAATATATATATATATATATATCGACAAAATTAATTACGCACATAAAATATATATAAATTTACTAAATTTTTTACGTGATGAATAATAGAAAACAAAAAAAAAAATTTTTTTTTTAAATCGTGTTCGAATATTCCCCCCCTCCACAGAAATCATTTTCCACAAATTAAAATTTTCATTTTAAACGCACTTAAGCGTTTTTTTTAAATCGATATATCGATCGAATTATCGTTCACCGTTCGATTCTTTTTATCCAATTTTATTATTATTATTTTTTTTTTTTGTTACAATCGACGGCTTTAAAGTGTAAAAATGGCGCGATACTATTTAAAAGCATTTTAAATTATCTAATATTATTATTATTATTATTATTATTATTACAAACTAAATTTTTTATTTATTTGATGACTTTTATACGTATTATTATTATTATCATTATCATTTTTTTTTATTTTTCATTTCTCTCTCTCTTTTTTTTCTTAAATTTTGTCTTTTGTAAATGTCAAATTTTTCGAATCGCTACTTCCTACTACGTCATCACCATCCACGTGTTGCTGGTGCTGGTGCTGTTGCTGCTGTAAAAAAAAAAAATTAAAATTACGATGATGATGATGATGATGATGATAGATACGCGACGACAGATTGTTTTTAAATGTACCTGCAATGTAGTTGTTGTGGTTGTGGTTGCGGTTGTTGTGATTGCTGTTGTCGTTGCCGTGGCCATTTGCGAACGATTTTCACCCATTTCCGACGGTGCGGGACATTCGAAATGAACGCAATGAAAAACTTCGTTTGCCGTATTGTGAGTACCGGTTATTTTAATGAAAACAACCGGTCGCCTATCGAATTTAAGCGTTTGCCAAGATTTGCAATTTTCTCTCGTTCTATCCGCCACCATTTCCCATTCGCAATTATCGACGGATGTTTCGATGTAATACGAATAAGACCGTTCGTCGCAATCCCATAAAAGCAGTCTGCGAGACAGAGAGAGACAGAGAGAGTGAGTGAGTGAGTGAGAAAGAAAATCAAAACGATATCGATAGGTTCGATTTATATTTACCTCAATGAATCAATTATGTACGGTTGGCCCAACTGTACTAGAATAGCACCCGAACCCAATTGGTGACAGGTATAACCCGAATCCCAATCGTATTTGGTTGTTTCCCCGTTTAAAAGTGCATCCCTAACCCTCGATACACCCTCGATCACTCTTGCGCTTTTTTTTATCGTTGCAACGTTTTCTTTAGGCACTGCAAAGACGAGAGACTTTGTTAATAACAACAACAACGACAAACAAAACGTATAAATTTATTTATTTTTTAATTAATAAGAATAATACCACTACTCACCTATTAATCCGTTTTCTAACGTCACCATATTGCTCGTGTAAATGGCTTCAAAGCTAACAACGTGGAATACTTTGTTAACCGTGTTATTCGTTCCTACAATTCTAATAAATCTGACAACTCTCTCCTTAAAATATAAATACTGCCAAGAACGACAGTAGTATCTCGTGTGATCCACTACCCTAACCCAATCCCTTTGATCCATTGATACTTCTACGTAATACGAATAAGACCTGAAATATTAATGATAATAATAATACGGGTAGTACGATGATAAAAATGTTGTTTTGCTACGTCACGCGCACGTCACGCACCTGAAATCTCGATCCCATAAAAGCATTTTTATGTGATTGATAAAGGATTGAGTTCCGAGTTTGATAAGAATCCCATGATCTTCGTTATCGTTTATTGAATGACGAGTGTATCCCCTTTCTAAATCGTAATTGTCTGTGTTACCATCGAGGAGAGCACCCGTCATTTCTCCTTTTAATACTTGAGTACCTCTCGAAGGATGAGCCATGTTTTCTTCCGGCACTGTTTACAAACAAAATTTTTATTATAAAACTCTTTTAAACTCGTGAGAAAAATTATTATTATTATTATTGTGAGTAATACATAGTAATCCTCTATATCTCAATTCGCTATCTTTAGCTTGTATTTTGGCTTGAATGGCATCGAGAATGGTTTCGGGACTGACCAAATTAGCAGGTCGTACAACGTTTAGTAGTTCTTCAATGGACATGAGAGGTAATCGTACGACTTGTAATATTCCCTGAATGTCACATTCGGGATTTGCTTTTGCCCATTTCCAAACGGCACGAAATATTTCGACTTCGGGAGCGTAAAAAGTATCCCTTTGTAAGAGTTCCCTCAAAGCATCCTGAAATCGAATAAGAATCATTACACACAATAATCATTGCTGATTTTGTTTTTATTTATAATTAAATTTCTCACTCACGGGTGATAAATGATTAAACGATTCGTGTGAAATAACATCTAATGCGTTACCATCCATGAAAGTGGTACAAACTTTGGTAAGGAATTGTAACTGATAAAGACGACCAGAATCAAAAATACCACAAACATTTCTTATTTGTAAAATTTCTCTCAGGTAATCACCAATCGCTGATTCTAATTCAATGAATCCATACTGATGAGAAAGACCCAATGTATCTAATATAACTTCTTCCTGATAACAAAATATTTTTATCAATATAAAATAATCTTTTTTTCTCCCCTCCCCACTATAAGATTACAAAATATTATTCAATATAATGAAATTACTTTTAAATTAGTCAGTGATATATGACCAGTGTATATATATTTCAAAAGACCCTTGAATGCTTCAACTGTAGCACTTTTCATTTCAATTTCTGTCTGTTGAGATTCTTTCATACCTCCATATAAGAGTGCTCGAAAGTAATCACTTCTCGAAGCCAAAATAACTTTATGAGCAGGATATTTATTACCTGTTTTTATTGTAAAAAAAACAATTTTAAATTTATCCTCTCAAAAGAAACGATAATTATTTATGTAAATATGTAGTCTTACCTTCGACGATGAATGTGACATCACTGTATTCTTCATTTAAAAATAAAGCTCCAATGTGATCAGACAAATAATTTGTATGCTCTATTTCCCCACTTGGAGCATTCATGGAACTCATTTTCTTATAAATTTTTTTTTACAAACAAATTATTCGAAAAATATTAAATTGAAAAGCGAGAATGCTGGAAAAATAAATACATCACATTATGTTATAACTATAGTCTAGTGAAATCATTATAATAAGTAAATAGTTTTGTTTTATGTGAATTACACTAGTGTGACACTAACTTAATTTTTAATTAATCGAAAAATGATTTATGTCTCATGAGAATAATGCTTTTTTTAAAAAAAAAATCTATTCGAAACATGAGAAAGAATTTAATTATTTATTACAATAATAATAATAACTGATGACATAAAATTTAAAATAACAATAACAAATTATTTGTACTTTATTTCATTTCTAGGTTTTCTGTTATCAAAATTTGATAAAATCATAACAAATGAAAAATACAAAAAAAAAAAAAAAATCACCATTGTATAATGATGACAATTAATGTTTATAATTGATTATTATAAAGACGGTATTATTATTATTAACAAAATTTTAATACTGTATTACATATTGAAATAAATAAAAAAAAAACGAAACAACCGATAAAATCCAACAACAACAAAAAAAGAGAAAGAGAAAACAAACAATTAAACCTGCGTAGTTTGTTTATAATAATAATAATTACCTTAATCATTTCATTACCTTCCGAAAAAAAATATTATTATTATTATTATTATTATTATTTTATAATAAATAATTTTATTTTAAAATTTACGCCGAATATTTTAAAAGCGAAAAATAATATTCAACCCCTAACATGTTTTTTTTTTTTTTTTTTTAAAGATAAAAACACAAAATGGCGTCGAAAATAATATTTAGTGAAGGTCGTACGTATGACGTATATAAAATGTTGCCACCATAATTTCGTGGCATTAGAAAATTTAACCGCTTATTATGGTATTAATGTAAGATGTAAATTTGTTGTTATTTTCCTCTTCTTTTTGGAAATTGAATTTTTTACATAAAATAAATGTAAGTTATTATGCATTTTAATATTTAAAACAACAATTAATTAATTTCTTTAAATAGTTACTAAAAATTCGTTTAATATAATTCGAAGAAATTTAAATAAATCAAACAAAAAAAAAAAAAATTTAACACTCACTTCAAATAGCAACAAAATAATAATTTTGTAATTTTTTTTTTTTTTTTTAAACATGAATTTTGTTTGTTGTAAAATAAAACTACTGACTCATGAGTTAGTTTGATATGACAACAAACTACAATTTAGCCAATATAATTTGATACAAACACAACAACAAACATTTGAAAGCCACACACACACACACACATGAGTTAAAGTTTGTTTAAAAAAAGTTCCACAACCATTTTTTTCTTTTTTTTTGTTGTTTTATATAAAAAATCTTAAACTCACTATGATTGTCTGAAATGTTAAAAATCGAATGCATGTCTGAACAAATTAATAAAAAAAAATTTTCATTTAATTTAACATGAATATTAATAAAAAATGGAGTTAAAATAAGGTGGGGTTTAGTGTTGACCACAAACAAAAATAATTGGGTACGGTTTTTTATTATTATTATTATTATTTTCATTTACAACAAAACAAATTTTTTTTTTTCTTTTCCAAATTGATTTTCTAAAAATGTATTCTTCTTCTTCTTTTTTAAAAAGAAAAGGGAGAAAAAATTGAAAGGGTATGCATGCATGCAAGGAAGCAGGCACACACACATTCAACCCTTTCTTAAGATGAATTCATTGGGAGGTGGTTGCTACCCGCGGTTTTAATCTCCTGCTGTTGGTCTTTATTAATTTTTTATAAGGTAAAAAAGCAAGGTGATTTTCTTTAATAATAATAATAATAATAATAATAATAATAATAATAATAATAAGTCACGTACTTACAAACCGTGTAATCGTCGGTTAAAAATATTTCAAATCAATCGTTATCATTTGATAAGAAAAATATTTTTTCTTCTTCTTCTTCTACTTTTTCTTTACTTCTTCTTCTTCTTCTTCTACTTTTTTTTACTTCTTCTTCTTCTTCTTCTACTTTTTTTTACTTCTTCTTCTTCTTCTTCTACTTTTTTTTACTTCTTCTTCTTCTTCTTCTTCTACTTTTTCTTTACTTCTTCTTCTTCTTCTTCTACTTTTTTTTACTTCTTCTTCTTCTTCTTCTACTTTTTCTTTACTTCTTCTTCTTCTTCTTCTACTTTTTTTTACTTCTTCTTCTTCTTCTACTTTTTTTTACTTCTTCTTCTTCTTCTTCTACTTTTTCTTTACTTCTTCTTCTTCTTCTTGTTCTTTTTCTTTAAGGATTAGGAGGAGGAATGAACCATAAAAATTTTTTTAGTTGATATCATTAAATAATAATCCTTTGAGTAATGAAATGGAAACGAAAAAAAATTTGTTTTTTTTTAATCATTTGAGTGAAAAATTATTTTCTCATTTAAATAAAATCGACTGTTAAAATTAACAAAAATAAATAGAGATAATGATAATAATAATAATAATAATAATAATAACGAAATTTATGTTATGAAAAAAAACGTTAATATTAAATTTAAAAGATTTTAGCGTAAATTTTTTTTTTTTTTTTTGATTAATCGAAGAAAATCTTATTCGAAAAAGAAAAAAATGTTATTAACGTATTTCGTTAATTTAAAAAAAAATATTCTTCTTCCACGATTTTTTTTACTTTTTTTTTCGTTGAACGTTACAATAATTTTTTTTATTTTTATTTTAAAATTCTTTCTTTTTGTTGTGCAAAAAAAAAGTTTTAGGTTACAGTTTTTTTTTCTGACTTAAAAGGAGAGAGAGAGAGAGAGGTAAAGAGAGAGAGACTTGAGTAGGGGAGGAGGAGAGAGGGAAAGAGGGGAAAAAAATTATAAAAATTTATTATTATTAATTTTTTTTTTTTTTTCAATTGCAATTATCGACGTGATGGTAAATTTTTATTTATTTAATGTTTACTAAAGTGATAAAAATTAAGTTGGCAACATTTTTAAAAGTAATAATAATAATAACAAAAAAAAGTATTCGTTTAAAATAAATAATTTAAAAAGGTTTTTTTTTTTTTTTTTTCGGTGAAAAGGCACATGGGGCTCACCTTTTTTTTTTATTAAAATGAGCCTTTCAACGTTTTCTATTCTTTGTTCCTGTTGTTTGCTATTATTATCATTATTATTATTATCATTTCTCTACTTTTTCATCATATTATTTCTCCTTTTCCTTCATTCGAACCTCTTCCTCCTCCTTCTGCTCCTCTCCTTCATCTCCCTCGGCTTTGAAAGCTTTCAAATAAAACATGGTACACTAAAGATATTTTATAAAAGACGTTTTTAATAACTTATGTATTTCACATTTTCATCATAAGTTAAACAAAGGCGGTAATCCATTTTGATCGGAGATTTAGACAGTTTCTGTTGGAAACCTACGAACCAGAGACCATATAAGACAAGTTGAAGTTTCGTAATTCTAAAACCATTTCTTTCCCCTTTTCCCACTTCATCCCTCCTTTTATTCCTCCTTTTTCTTACTACTTCTCCTCCTCCTACTTTCCTCTCTCTTCGTTTCTCTCACACTTGAAACTTTCTTCTCGCCACCCATTTTCCTTTACCTTCCCACGGGACGCAGACTTGTCGAGGAAGACTCTATAAGAGTTTTTTTTTTCGAGAGAGAAACGTAAGAAGACGTGTTTGAACCCACTCTTCGCTTTTGTTAAAATTAAATCATTTTACGTTTTATTTTCTCATCTCATACTTGTGATTTCTCGAAGAAATCTAAACTTCTCTTTCTCCCCCACATACGGCCTCTTCTTCACTCTTTTACTCCCCCCTTACCCCTTCTTCCCTTCCTACCACCGCCACCGCCGCCGCCATGCTTTTTCCTTCATCTCTTTTTCTTCCTTCCGTTTTTCTTCTTGTTCATATATATATATCTCTCTCTCTCTTTCTCCCTCTTTCCATCCCTCCACCTCCCTTTCTCTCTCTCTTTATCTTTCTACGAATTTCTTTCGAATCGTCAAACATTCTCTTTTCTTATTGTTTCTTTTTAGAAATTCTCTCATATTGAGAAACTAGATGCAATGTACAATTTTTTTTTTTTTCGGGATAGATTTAATCTTATCGCTTTCTGCTTTTTCCTTCTCTCTCTCTCACTCTCACTCCCCCCCTCTCTCTCTCATTCTTTTTTTTCCTCGTTGAATGATGGATTGCTTAAGAGAGAGAGAGAGAGAGATTTAGAAAATTTTAAAATATTTTTATTTTTATATTATTTTTCACATAAAAACCTTTTCTCTTTTCTTACAACCCCTTAATCATCATCATCCCCCTCCTCCCCCTTCCTATTGTTTGTTGAATTTGTTTCAAAAAAAAAAAAACTGTTTTCCATTATAAAAACAAAACATTGTTTAAATATTTTATATACTCTATGATTATTTTCCATCCGCCATTATTATATTAAACTTGCGATGACGTAAGATTTTTATTTACACGTCGTATAATAAAAAAAAAAACCCGCGAAAATTATATAATTTGAAAAAAAAAAATGATAAACGAGCCTAAAAAAAAAGAAAGAAAAGTTATAAGAAAAAAAGAAAAGTTTTTTCCTTTCTTTTTCTTTCTTTTTTTCTTTCTTTCCATTAAAAAATATTACTTTTACAATTTTTTTAATAACATTATAAAGATAATTAACCTGTTGCTTTTGTATAAAGTAAACATCAAATAAAAAAAAAGGAAAAAAGGAAAAAAAAAATGTATTAATTTTTTATATTTAACCTAAAAAAAAAAAAAGCCAAAAATGGGTTAATAATGATGATGATAATAACCCAATTTCAACCCCCTGAATTTTTTTTTTTTTTTTTTTAAATCGACTCGGTTGTTTTTTTTATTATTTTTTTAAGGTGTTTAGAAAAATATTATTATTATTATTATTATCGATTGATTTCTATTCTCTCTCTCTCTCTCTCTTTCTGTCTTTAATTTTCGATATATGTATTGATTATCATTTATTGATTTTATAAAAAAAAAAAATTTTAAATCGATCACATCGTAAGGGTTTAAAATAATTAATAATAAATTTTTAAATGAATAATCATTTATTATTATTATTATTAATAATCAATCACGTAATGTTTTGGAAAACTTTTTCCAGAATCATTTTTCTGGAATAATCTAGGTTGTTCACTTAGAAAAAAAAAGGTGGGGAGGGGGAAATTTCTTTTTAAATTTCAAAACGAGGTTTTTGCATTCATAGTAAAAAAAAAAAAGTTAATAATCATTATTATTATTATTATTATTCGTTGTTTCCCGAGTATTTTAATAAAAACAGTCATTTAAATTTTTAAAACCTTTTAAAAAACTAATTTTCTAATTTTTAATAGGGAAAAAGGTAGAGTTAGAAAAATATTTCGTTGCTGTTGTTTTTGTTTTTGTTCTTCTTCTTTTTTCCAAAAGAGAAAAGAGCCCCCAATTCAAATTCACCCGGGAGAAACCCTTTAAAAATATCTTGCATACGTTATTATTATTATTATTATTATTATTCCCGAATTGTGAAAATATTCCCGAAAAACCTCCTAAAAAGACTTAAAGGAAGATTTTCTTCCATTCCTGGTTTTCCCTCCTTTATATATATACACACACACACGCACGCACACGTCTATATATATATAAAATTATTAAAATAAGTAATTTTGTCACGCTCGTGTTTAGCTTACGACGACGTAACATCAATTTATTTTTAATTAACAATGTAATTTTAAGGGGGCCAAGTGATAACCTGGGTACATGACAAGGTATCACATTTAAATCCTTGCCGTATATACCGTTGGCAACGTTAAAATTGGTAATTAATACGAATTCTAATTGTTTTTACCACAAAAGACTTTGGAAATAGTTTTATTATAAATTTATATATTTAAATACGTATGAGTCTCATGTTTCGCATACGAGTGAAATCGTATTCAATTGTGAATTTTCTCGATTTTGTAAATTTTCGTAAAAAGCCCGGGATACTCTTACGCTCCCCTCGTTTTTCCGTATCTCACACTTACGACATCACCTTTCCTGCCACGTTCGGGATGCCAAACAGAATTTTGAAATCTCCAAGTAAAAAACTCTTTCTCTCTCTCTCTTTTTCTTCTCTGCTTTTCGTTAAAACCCTTTATTCATTTTATTCGATTCAATAAATAAATTTTCAAAGAAATTTCGACTACTAATTTAAGGAAGAGAAAGAAAGAGAGAGAGAGAGAGAGAGAGAGAGGAAAAACTTTCTTTTCAACGTTTTAAATTAAATTTTAGCAACGAATAATTTTTTTTATCTCTCTCTCTCTCTCTCTTCTATTTCTACTTCTTTATCCTTTTTCTATTTTTATAGGAAATTGAAAGGTTTAAATAAGTAAAAAAAAAAAAAACAACAAAAATTAACAAAATTTTCTTTTATAAAAAAAAAGTTATCCAACAGAAAGGTGATGCACGCGTGTGAGAGAGAGAGAGAGAAAAAAAAATATATATAAATTGTCAAAGTGTCAATAGAATAGAAAAGATTTTAGAAATTCAATGATATTACAATAGAAATCTCTAAGTAATTGAAAAAAAAAAATAGAAAGGAAACGAAAGAAAAAGAGAAAAAAAAGGGGAAGAATAGAGAGAGAGAGGGAGATACAAAAAAAAAAAAAAAACAGAAATCTGCTGGAGAAAGATGGAGAAGAAAAAAAATTTATTTTTACGTTTCTGTCTTCTGACACGGCATCGTCTAAATGGCCATTTTTGAAAATAATTATTTAATATTCAAATTAAATTCCTGCCTTTTATTTATTTACTTCCGCCATTTTTTCTTTTTGTCTCTACCGAACCTTTCGGGTTTGTGCGCGTGCGTGCGTTTGTATTTACATTAAAATGATTTCCAAAAAATTATAATTCTCCAGGAAAAAAAAAAAAAACAAAACAATTATCAATTTTAACAGTAATTTATCTTAATTAGAAAAAAAAATTAATTAATTTATCTTAATTAAAATTTTTTTTTGCTGTTGTTGTTAATGAGAAACAAATGAACGAAGCCATGCAAAAAAAAAAATTATTCGTAACCGCAAAAAACCTTTTTTTCCTCCTTTTACCTTTTGAACCCTACCTCTCTACCCTTAACCCTTTACCTCCTCCTCCCCTCTCACTCCTTTCCTTCCACAATCAATCAATTTATTTTTTTATTTCGTTTCGAATTCAAGCCAAAAAAAAATTAACGGCTTCGTATTGTTGTTGTTGTTGTTATTATTTTTCTAATCACGTGACATTTCGCTTCTTTTTTTTTGTCCTTTGTCTGTATTTTATCAATTAGTATAAATCCCTGAAAATATTTTTTTAATGTATGTAAAATTAAATATATATGAAAATCAGAGAGCAGATGATTTGCAAAAGGAATTCCTTTTTTTTTTTTTGGAGAGGATAACAACCTTTTTTTTTTATATAAAAGAAGAAAGGTTCTTAATTTGACTAATCCTTTTGTTAAATCGTAAAAAAAAAACGCGGGACGCCATTATATATCAAAAAAAAAAAAAAAAAATTTAAATAATGATATTTTTGTTTTGTTTTGTGTATGCGACGTTGCATTTTTGTTTTTCGTTATTAATTTAAATAATTTTATCGATTATTATTATTATTATTATTATTATTATGAGGATTTATACCTGAAAGCAAAAAAGAGTATTAAATAAAAATGGAGTAGAAAAATAAATAGAATTTCGATGACAAAAATGATTTTAATATACTTATAGATACGCAATTTTTTTTGTCTCTTATCTAGAACTTTCTTAAAGGTCTTAAGGAATATTATGTATACGATTCCAGACACAAACATCCTGGAAAACAGGAAGTTTCATACGAGTAAAAACCACCTGAGGGTGAATTTTTAAGGTTTTTTCTTTATTGCAAACGGGGAAAAACATTTTTTTTTTTTTTTTTTTGGGTAAAATTGAAAAACTCTTTTATCTAATACTTTTTTTTTTTTATATGTGACTAAATTCGGTAGCCTAAGCACGTTTTTATATTGAATAATTTTGGTATCAGAAGCAGACGACGTAGAAACTACGACGACAAATACGAAAAAATAATATCTTTTCACTTTTTTTTTCTTTTCTTTTTCCCCTTTTTTACGTTGTTAAAATTGCAACAAAAGCAAAAAAAACGAACGAACAATATGTCGAACCCCTCCTCCCCCCCAAAAAAAAAGAAAGAAAAAATCATCGTGATAAATAATAATAATAATACAAAAATATCAAAAGAAAATCAGTTAGAAAACCATAGAGTATTATAAAATTTTATTTATTTATTATTTTACTCTATGTTTTAAAATTTAAAATTTTTTAAAATCGATTTAAAAAAGAAAAAGAAAATCGTATTAATAATAATAATAAGGAGAAGAAAAGGAAAAAAGGAAAATGGAGGAAAAAAAAAAGTAAAAAGAAAATCCAGGTTAAAAACAAAGGTGAACAACGACAAAAAAGAGTCCATAGAAATATCGATTGGTAAAAACATATAAATATCGAGATGTGTGAGAGAAAGAAAGAGAGAGAAAGAGAGGGAAAACACAAGTGACAAGGAAAGAAAATGGACAATGATGGCCGTCCTGGTGGTGGACTCTTAACGCAAGCGCCGTTTTTATTTTCCCGGACATGAGTGTCCCAATGTCCAACCCCCATTTCTCCAGGATTTAAAAAAAAAAAACGGAGGATAAAACTTACAACTCCCTTTTTCCTTTTTTCCCCGTTCGTTTTTTTTAAATTTTGGCGGGAAAATAAGAAAAAAATTTGTTTTAAACGATGATAATATTATTTGGGAAACGTATGGAATTTTTAAATTTTTAAATTAATTTTTTTTTTAACGGTTTTTTTATGAAAATTCAAAATGGCGTCGGATTCGATCGAAAATTTACTTTTTTTTTTTTTTAAATTTTTTTTTAGATTTCGCGCCATTTTTTTTTTATTTAAACGTTTTTTTATTTTTTAGAGAGAAAAGCCAAAAAAAAAAAAATTTATATTTAATATTTATAAAAAATTCTCTCTCTCTCTCTCTTTCTCTTTTTCTTTCTCTCTCTCCATGGGGAATCTATTGCCACGTGTGTGTGTGTGTGTATGTTCTTTAGTCCAAGGGTTTCAGTTTTATTTAGAAAAGTTTTCGAAAAAGCAATTTTCGAAAAAAAAAAAAATATTTTCTCAAACCACGCCTTTTACCCTCCAACTAAGCTTTATCTCAAATCTTACCATCAGAAATTTTTAGGGAGAAAGTTAGATACTGCGTTTCACACAAATCCGTAGAACTTGGCAGAAAGAACGAAGTTGAGGGGAAGGGAAAAGGAGGAGGAGAGAAAGGGAGAGGAAGGAAAGAAAGAACGCGAGAGAGAGAGAGAGTTTGGTGAGAAACCGTAGAAACGAAAGGAAGAGAAAAGCTTTTGCCAAGGGTAAAAAGCAAAGAGCAGTAACGGGTCGTGGTGGCGGTGGTGGTGGTAGGGCGGGGGTGAAGGAGGAAAGGAAGAAAAGGGAAGAGGTGAAAAAGAGGAGGCAAAAAGGAAGTCTCTGGAGAGATGCGGCACATACATCACTTTGTATTTACGTAAATGTGTCGGAGTCATATGAGCTTTCTGCAGCTTTTTCACCTCATCAACCGTGTTTGAGGGCCGCCGCCATCGCCTTCCTTTCTTCTACTTCCACTACCCCCCCTCAACGCCACTTATTCAAAAACTATTTTCATCATATACCTTCGCAATAATAATAATAATAAACAAAATTTCATATCATCTCGATGAATTATAAACCATTTTTTTTTTGAAACGGGTATAAATATTGACGTGGAATTAGAAAAAAAATTATTATCATTATTATTATTATTTGTAAATTAATCTAAAAGATTAAATAGAAATTTATATATATTTTTTCCTTCGATAATTTTATTAATATAAAATTTAAATTTTATCTTAAGAAAAAATTTATACAAAATTTATTATAAAAAAAAAATAAAATGAAGAATTTTAAGCGACTTATGTTTACACGCCATATTTAATAACTCGTTATATTTATTATTAATGGGGGCGAGAGCGAGGGGGTGGGCGGGGTGGGGGGAAAGACAAAAATAAAAAAAAAAAGTAAAAATCCGTTTAAAAATTTAATACAAAACAGGAAAAGGATTCACGGAAGGAATAATATTAATAAAGTTATAAATACTGTCGTCGTCGTCACGATAAAGTTTTAATTTTTTTGTATAATTTTCCACCTCCGCCTTCCCCTCCCCTCCACCCCCTTCGTATTAAAAAATTTTCAAAAGAACTTTTTTTTTTTTTACTTTCGAAAAGGGTAAAATTTTTCAGGTCGTATATTTCAGATTTTTAAATGAGAAATAATTTTTAAATTATTAATTGACCCAAAACCAAATTTTTAGGGGTTGTTTTTTTTTCCTTACGCGTATGTACATATTTACTTCGTAGGTTAAATTTTAAGGGTGGTTTTCTTTTTTTTTGTGAAAAATAAGTAGAAAGTTTTATTTGAAATTAATGCCCCGGGAGAAAGTTTTTCAGAAGGGGTGAAAAATACATAAAATTTGAGTGAGGAGTCGAGGCGGGGGTGGCAAAGGAAGGGGTGGTAGTTTGACGGTGAAAGGAGAATGAAAGACCCGTCACCGATGACGGGTTTCGTACGTGATAAATTTAAAAGTTTGACGTCAGCAATTTAACGTTTTTTTTTTTTTTGGGAAAAATAAGGGTAGGATTTTTCGGAAAACGAGAAAATGGTATGGAATTAACAAAACTAATTTGTAATCTCTCTCTCTCTCTCTATCTATCTCTCTCTTTTTCTCTCTTTTCAGCTTCCAACCAACCTCTTTTTTGTATACCCTAAAAGGCATTCATCTTATAAGAAATTTACCTTCGCGGCGGTGATCTCCTATCCTCTCCTCGTCTCCCGTTTTTAACTTTTCCGCCATTTTCATTCTCTATCTCTCTCTCTTTCTCTCGATATTTATTATATCGAAAGATAAAAGTACGGGGTTTTTTCAGTAAAAGACATTTTCTGATAACTTTTCTTTTCAATCATTAGATTTAGACATTTATAAGAAAATTTTTATTTCTCTCTACTCATCAAATATAAAATTATCTGAAAATATTATTATTATTATTATTTAAAAAATTAAGGGCGGTAGAAGGAGGAGGAGGAGGAGGGGGGAGCGGGAGCAAGAGCAGCAGCTGAAGAATTTTACGTTTTCTGACAAAATAAATACAATAATGATGAAAAAAAACAACACCAAAGCAAACACTCACTCACTCAAAAAAAGGATAAAACGAACGAATGGGGAGGGGGTAAAAATGGTCAACGATCGCCATTTTTCAACCCTTTTTCTTCACTGACCCTTAACAATGTGCCCAACATATGATGTAACCTTTGTCATATTTTTTTCAAAAATATATCCACTTAATAATGGAAAAAAACCATTTTGAAATTTTCGCACGTGTTTATCATATGAGATTATCAATCAACTTATAATAAATATATTTATTTATTTTCTTTTCGTCCGAGACATGACAACACAGAACCCATTTTAAATTTTTTTTTTGTTTGTTTCCTTTGACGAGAATCCGGTTGGATTTTTTTTTAAAGTAAAAATATTATTTCCACTTCCGCATTTTCGATTTTAAATAAAAAAAAAAAGAGGCAAGTGATATTATAAAAACTCGTTTTTAAAAAAAAAAAAATATTTTCAATATTGTATACGTTTGTCGTGGTTTTATTATTCGTCAAATATGATGGATGACAGTTTGTTGCGTTGTATCAAAGTTAAAAATCCCCTCTCCCTTCCCTCCCCCTCCCTTGGAAATTTAGTCGTTGTAAAAAACAATACAAATAATAAATTGGACTTATAAACATTGAAAAAAAAAAGGAAAAAAGGAAAAAGGAATTGAAATATTTTAAAAGGAATTTTATTACACGTAAATAAATTTTTTTTTTTTTTTTAAATCCCTAAAAACACGTAAAATTTTTTTCCTTTTTCCTTTTTTCCTTTGTTTCGAGAACCTTTTTTTCCTTTGTTTTGAGAGCGTTTTTTTTCCTTTTTAAACTTAAAATTAAGACTTTATTTTTTTTGATTGCGACAAAAAAAACGCACGCGTGTGCGTAAAAATTTATAAAAAAAGAAAATTGCCAAGTTTCTTATTGTTCGTAACGATTCTCGCATTAAAATAATAATAATAATAATAATAATAAAAAAGTAGCAAAGTTATTCATCAAAGTTTTTAAATAAAAAAAAAAAAAAGAATGAGAGGTTGAGTCGTCGTGGCAGTAGTAGTAGTAGTAGTAGTAGTAGCAGTAGACAAAAGGGTTTGAAAAATGTTTTAAAAAAAAAAAATGTGCTTGACCTACCCTTACTATTTCATAAAAAAAAAAAAAAAAAAAACTTTCACCATTTTTTTTCTCTCTTTCTCTCTTCCTCTTTCTCTTTCTTTTCTTTTCCTTTTTTTTCTTTTTCTTCTGCTTTTTTTTTTTTAATGAGTTGATGGAATTATTGCAATTATAATTTTGTTTTATTATTCATTTTTCATTGACGGGGGAAAAAAAAATTTTTTTTCTTTTTTTTTTTATTCACTTTTACTTTTAATTTTTTCCTTTCTTCTATTATTATTATTATTATCGCAACCGTCGTCATTTTCATCATCATCATCATCATCTAAATCGTCGTAATTTCCATCATCATTGTCATCTAAATCGTCATTCCTATCATCATCATCATCTAAATCGTCGTCATCCTCATTCTCATCATCATCATCATCATCTACGTCATTCTCATTATCATCATCATCATCTACGTTATTCTCATCATCATAATCATCATCATCATCATCATCACCATCACCATCATCATTCTCATCATCATCTTCATCTAAATCATCATCACTATCGTCATCATTCTCATCATTCTCATCATCATCATCATCTAAGTCGTCGTCATTTCCATCATCGTCATCATCATCATCATCATCATCATCATCTTCATCGGCATTCCCATCATCGTCATCATCTACGTCATCGTCATCACGATCATTATTATCGTTAATAATTTTATTTTCCACGTGATTTTACAAAATGATTGAAATTTCAATCGATTATGACGATGACGATTACGATAATAATAATAATCGAAAGTAAAAAAAATATTAGTTGACCCTAAAGCATCGGTATTAAGCATCGAATTAACCGGTCATTTAAACAATTAAATGAGCCGAAAATAACAAATGGCGGGGCGTGATGAACGAAAATAAATTATACGAAAAATTAAACTGGATATTTTTTTTTTTTGAAAAAAAATGCATCGGTTTAAAGTCAGTAGGGGATGTACGACACGGGGACACACAGGGTCATTGAGGGTAATAATGAAGTGTTAGAGTCACAAGAGGTCATTTGGAACCGGTCTAAATGATGAACGGGGAGCACAGGGAGAAATGATTGATGGTTTCTTATATATTTGACCAATAAATAAAATTTACCGCCGCCATCACCGCCTTCACCGCCACCGCCGCACCGTCGGTTCTCCTTTTCCTTCAAATTCCATCCATCACGTTGGTATTCCTTTTTTTTTTTAGAGAAAGAGATTTTTAAAGAATGATATTTTTTAATTTAAAAACATTTTCGAATTTAAATCAAGTGTAGCAAACAAACAAAAAAAGGTAAAAAGTTTAAACAAAATGGATGCTTTAAGAAAAAGTGAAATTTTTAATCTTGATTTAAAGAATAGATTTCCTTTTTTAAAGAAATAAACTTAAGAAAAGCTCAGAGGGAAATTTAAACTAGTTTTCTCTTTTTGACATATTGTGCAAAATAGAAATTAAAGAAGGAAAGGAAAGGGTGGATAAAATGAGAGAGAAAATTTTAGAAATATACACGCACACATACACGCATACGGAAAATGGGAGGAAACGAAATGAGTGAGTGAGAGAGAGAGAGAGATATATATTTAAAAAGCAAGATGGTGGAGATAAATCTTGCAAGATAATTAAATGCCGAAGTTTTAGAATTGCGGAATGAAAAGACACCAACCAACGACGAGAAAATTTTTTTTTTTTCTACATATAATTCATTAAACATGGTTCTGATGTGAATCGTGGCTTTAGGCAATCTTCTTAACTTATCGTTATTTATAATATAACGAATATTTTCACAAACCGCTGCAGGAGTGAGAAAAAAAAATATTTGAAAAGAAATTTCTAGAATCATTTTTCACTCCTAAAAAACGTCTTTTAAAAAGGAAGGAAAAGGTTTTCATCATTCGAAACGCGCACACAGCCTCCCATAAAAAAGAAAAAAACGATCAACCGTCGTTCGATTTGTTAAAACTTACAACGAAACACAACAACAGCAGTGGCAGCAGTAGAAGCAATTTTAATATTATTATTATTATTAATTTAAATCGTTGGGAAAAAAAGGAAAATTTTATTTTTTTTTTACACCGACAGGAAAAACAAGAAATAAAACCAAATTATTTAAATTTAATGTTAAATGATGCACGAAAAAAAGGAAAGGAAAATTTGCACGTAAATTGATTTTTTTTGTCAGGTTTTTTCCTTTCCCCCCCCCCAATTTTTTTTGGAAAAATATAAAAATGGCCGCTCGCTATATATGTATAAAAGTTAAAAATTGATAGTTTTTTGTTTGTTTGTTAAAGACAAAGGAAGGAGAAAAATTATAAAATTTGAAAATAAATTTTTTAGTCAGAGGAAGAAAATTTTAGAGGAAAAGTTAAAAAATGCCCCCCGGGTTAAGAAGAAGAGGAGGAGTGATGGTGGTGGGGGGGAGAGGAAGAAAATGAAAAAGAGATCAAAGAAAGAGAGTGTGGTTACATTTCAAGATGGCGCAAAAAACCCTACGGCAAGCAAGTGATTCTTTTTTGTAACGAAGAAGGCTTAGGTTAAAAAAAAGGGGGGTAGTAGGGAGGGGGTAGGAGAAAAAAGAGGAGAAGGAAGGTAAAATGTAAAAGGAAGAAGAAAATAGGAAGAAAATTTTCTTTCCTTCATTACGCTTTTCTAGTTGAAGCTAAGTGAAAAATTTAAAAAAACCAATTTAACTTTGAAAAAAAAAACCGGAAAAAATAAATAATAATAATAATGATTTTTTCACAAAACCGGAAATGAACAAAGAAAAAAAACGCGCGTTTTTCACACACATTTAAAAAAAAAACACTAAAGGAAAAACAAAAAAACAAAAAAAATCCGCAAATTTTCAAAAAAACGCAACAAACAACCGCGTGTAACCGCGTTAACTTTGTTACTTGTTTGTCGTTGTTGTTGTTGTACTTCGTATGGTTCCAGCAGATGTAATAAAAAGATTCAAGAAGACGATAACCTTTTAACCCTTTTAAATCTAATCAAAAAAAATTTATTCTTATTCATGCCAAAAAAAAAAAATTATATTCCGGTTCGTTGAAGGTAACAACACCCGAATCAAAAGGATTTCGAAAACCTTTTCATCAAAGACGAATCATATTATTATTATTATTATTATTATCATTTTATAACATTTAAAAAATTTTTTGGATTACGTAACTAGTAGTAATGACGTCATTATTTTTTTTTTAAATCCAAGAAATTATTTTTAAAATTCGATACGTATTGAAAACCTTTTTTGTAAATCAAAGAAAATCTCAGATTTCGATTCGTCGAAAAAAAAAAAAATTTCAGGTTTGACGAGGGGGGTGTAAGGATGATGGAAAAGGTTAAAGGTCATTTGATAAAAAAACGGAAGAGAGGGAGGCGGGGAAAAACGTTTTAAAGGTGAGAGAGTAACAACGACGGTAAAAAAAAAAAATAAAATTTTTAATATTTTTTTTTATTATTTTTAATAAACGTAATTTTAACGTTAACATCCCTTATTTTACAATTCAACCCCATTGAAAAGTAATAATAATAATAATAATTATATGCGAGTCAACCGTTTTGCATAGAAATTTTTTTTTTTGTAAAAAGGATAACAGATAATTTTTTTTTTTTTCTTTCTTTCTTCCTCATAACTCCTTTTTGATTTTTTTTTTTTTATACGACCCTTCAGAGAAGGGTCGGGGTGCTTATAAATTTGTGTTTGTGGGATAATTTATAAAAAAAAAATGAATATTCAACCAACCCTTTCCGTTAGAAAAAACCAACCCTTTCCGTGTTACATTTACAACTCGTTGAATTTTTTTTTTTTAATAAAAAACTCTTTGCCAAAAAAAATTTATTTGAATAATTTTTTATGTATGTATACATTCAACCCTTTGGGTACGATATTTTATTATGTATATATAAAAAAAAAAGGAACGCTCACCCTGCTACCCTTATTTTTTTTCAATGACACCCCACGACATTTTTTTTCTTTTTTTTTTCACACGAACCTTTTCTTAGCAAATTTTTAGCTTTTTGCTCCCTGAGAGTGAAGAGGTTGTTGTTGTTGTTGTTATATTCTCTTCTTCTTTTTTTTTTGACCTTTTTTTTTTATTATTTAAAAGGATTCTACTACCACGACAACGACGCGAATTTTATTATTATTATTATTATATTTATTAATTACCTTTTTTTTTTAGGGATGATAAAACGTAACGTTTTATTTACCTACGGGGTGAAATTT
The DNA here is from genome assembly GCF_000006295.1 of Pediculus humanus corporis. Taxonomy (NCBI): domain Eukaryota; kingdom Metazoa; phylum Arthropoda; class Insecta; order Psocodea; family Pediculidae; genus Pediculus; species Pediculus humanus. Next base: position 2,252,482 of record NW_002987887.1, on the reverse strand, counting down.
TTTTTTTAAAACATATTCGATTTCTTAAATTAATCTCCGGGTTACGTTTAAACGTTTTTTAAAACATAATAATAATAATAATATAATAATAATAATAATATAATAATAATAATAATAATAATAATTTTTTCTTCTAAATTTTTATTTAAAAAAAAAACAACAGCAGCAGCAACGGAAAGTTTTATTTTATTTTATTTTATTCCCTTCGTTTTTATATAAAAGAAAGGTCGACGGAGATAATGGAGAGAAAAGCAATCTTATTTTATACGACAGGAAAAAAAAAAAAAAAAGAAAAGTCTCCCATCAAAATCAATCTTATTCGAGAGGTTTTGTTTCGATCCAACAGTTTTTCAACCCTCCGGCAAACTTTTCAAAGTCAATCTACGACAAAGAAACATTATTTTTCTTAATGTACATCCCTTAAATTTCTTTTTTTTTTTAAAAAAAAAAAAAAGAAAACTTAAGGGAAAATTCGATTTGGTCGATACATGTATATATAGGAAAACTAAAGAACCACACCCATAATATATGTCTCACAAATGGCCTAAAGAATCCCCCTACGCCGGTCTCAAAACTTATAACTAGCCCCATGCATCAAATTAAACTATTTTCACTCGTAAAAACATTTTCCCATTTGACATTTGGCAAAAGAAAACATAAGCGAAACATTTTCCTTCTTTCTTCTTTATTCTTCAACTTTCCGAACTATCGCGTGTGTGTGTGCGTGCGTGCGTGCGTGCATGTGCGTTTTTGATTTAATTAAAACGAATGTATTAAATAATATGTTAAACATAAGCGAGATTTAAGTCGAATAAAATGTTTCGATTCTAAACTTAAAGGAGGATTCGATCGAATATTGTGTTGTTGTACGCGGATGGAGAAAAATTGATAAATCGAAAGAATACCCTACGTATACGTATGCTAAACATGAGCCTAATGGGTTTTCGTTAAATAAGTAACTCGGAATTTTCACGTGTGCGGGAAGAACGTCGTAGTCGAATTTAAAATTGAGTTTTGAGATAAAATTTTTTTTTTTTAAAAAGAAGGTAATACGTATTTGAATTAATATGACGTAAAATGGTCAATTAATAATAAAATGACCTTTTAAAAAATTTTCATTTTAAAATGAATATTGTTTTATATGTATTTTAATAATTGTTTTTGAATCATTTTATATAAAAAAAGAGAATTTATTTTTTTACGATAGATTTAGTGGTGGAAACTTTCAATTTTATCGAAAATTCAAATTGAATAGGGGATATTTGATACATAAAATAATAAAAGGAAAATTTTTTTCCTTTTTTTTTTCCTTTTTATGTAAAATAATTTTATGGAAAAAAATGAAAAAATTATTACGCATATGTACCATTAAAAAAAAACGATATGATTTTATTCGAACCTGGAAGTAGGGAAAGGATGCATATTCAATCACCTGGAAATGTATCGCAAACTAACGGAAATGAAATCGTAATAATGATAATAATAATAATAATAATAATAACTCTTTAAAAAAATTATTTATTAAAAAAAAAGTCTCTTTCTCGTTTCCCTTCAAAAAAAAAAAAAATTTTTTTTTTTATTAATTTTCGTTCCAGAAAATTCCCTATAACCGTCCTTCTCGGCATATATATTATCCTAAAGTGATTTTTTTTTATAATAAAAATTTTTTCATAAAAACGTATTTTTTAAACAAAAAGGAAAAAAGGAAAAAAAAGGAAAGGAAAAGGAAAGGAAAAGGAAAAAAAAGTTTTAAATAATAAAAATCGTTTAGTTCCCTCCGTCATTTAAAAACGTTTTTTTTTTCTTTCTCTCCAGGGTTGACCGGAGTAATAATTTTTTTTTTTTTATAAGAATTGTGATCTGAATTGATTATTATTATTATCATCATCATTTCATTTTTTTCTGGGGAGAGAAAGAGATAGAGAGAGAGAGAGAGAGAGAGTTGTATAAAAATGTTTAACAATAAAAATTATTAAATTTTTTTAAAAATTGATTTTGAAACTAAAAATTTAAAAACTGTCACGTGGAGTTTTTATTCCTCTTACGTCATAAATTCCAAAAAATTCAAATTTTCCAAAAAAAAATTTTTCTTTTTTTTTAATTCGGATAAAATTTTTAATTCTCCAGTTTTTTTTTTTTTTTCCAGTAAAAATTGTTATTTAAAACGATTTTTTTTCGTTGTTGTTGTTGTTTGGAAAAAAGAAAAATGAAGTGATTTGGGGGGGAGGGAGGGAGGAAGAGGGGGACAAGGAGGAGAATGCAGGGAAAAGGGGAGGGGGAATTTTTTTTTTTTCTATTCAAAATGGAAAAGAACCCCTGGCATGAATGTGATTTGAATATTCTTTTGATGTAAAAAAAAACGACGACGATGACGATGACGACGACTACGAACGATTCGAACGGGGTGACGAACGCATTCACAATTTTTTTTTTTAAAACGGTTTGTTACCTTCCGACATTTTTTTCTTTCTTTCCTTTAACGACTTCATTTACAGAAAAATAAATAAATTTCTGTTCGATAATAATAATGATGAAAATATAAAAAAAAAAATAAAACGTGTCGTTACCATATTCGAATCCTTTGATTATTATCGTTAAAATCAAGTACGTTGTTGGTTTTTTAATAAAAAAACCGGAAGTACATAAAAATCAATTGATTATTTATAAATAAGTGAGTAATTAAATAATATTGTAATAGTCAAGAGTACTCTCGAATGATGATGATGATGATGATTTTAGGTGATAGATAAAAAAAAAAAAAGTTAAAATTTTATCGAGTGTCATTCAATAGGAAACAAAAAAAATTTTTTTTTCAACAAAAAGGGTTGAGCGTAAAAATTTTTTTTTATCTGATGTAGGCTTTATAACAACAAACAAACAAACAAACACCGCAAAATTTTTTTTTTTCTTCCTTAGTTTGTTGCGAAAATTTACACGAAACCGGATGGATGGAAAAAATATTCATAGAAATAAATAAAAATTAATTTTGTATTATTATTATTATTATTTGAGAGTGAAACAGGGGGGAGGGGAGGTAGAAAAGGTTTTTTTTTTAAATTAGCTCGATGTCGATTGGATTCGTTCGAATAGAAAATCAAAAAAAAAAACGGAAACGTAACAAAAAAAAAAAAAAATCAAACGTTTGTTATTGTTGTTGTAAAAAAAGTTTAAAAAATTTCCCCCCGGAGAAAAGAAGAAGGAGGAGGAGGAGAAGAAAAAAGACTTTTCATCCCTTTTTCTTCTGCTACTACTAATACTGATTTTCTATTCAAATTTTCAAATATGAATTCTTACCACCCCCGTTTATTTTTTATAAGCAGTTAAATTTTACTGGGGACTTGAAACCATAAGAAAAATGGCGACTCGAATAAGCGTAAATCAAATGCCCCTTTTTATTCTCTCTATCTCTCTCTCTCTTACATTTTCGTCTTCTTCCCTTTCCTGCCTCCCCATTGATCCTCCCTTCGATCATCATCCCGCATCTTTCTTTATTTTCCGTATATCCTAATAAACCGGAAACGTAAAAAAAGAAAAACTCTATTGAATGTTATATCTTTGGGCCTTTGTTCTCCCCACATATTCGACGAAATTGAGAAAATCAAGATTGAAATGGGCCATAAAAGTCCCTCCGGGCAAAATGTGTTTGGGGAGACGGAAGGGAGAGGGAGGGGAAGAAAGGGGGAGGCGGAACGAAGCTAGCTTAATCACGGAAGGGAAGTTTTATCCTTTTTTTTTATATTTTTTTTTTTCGAATTCGAAATCGTAATTGGGTAGCAGCAGAAGACAATTTTTTTTTTTTATTATTATTATTCTCCTTTTTTATTTTTTTTTTCATTTCATCCGAACAATATTTTATGTTCTTTACGTAACGCGAATTCGTTTCCGTTTCGATACTTAATAATAATAATAATAATAATAATAACTTATTTCACTTTTCTTTTCCTTTTTCCTTTGTTTGGTGTGGAAATCATCGAGTTTGTTAAAAAAAAAATTTTTAGAGCCCCAAAATCATCTTCTTCACACTCACACAAGTAAAATTTAAATTTATTATTATTATTATTATTATTATCAACATCAATGTTCAAAATTTTAATGGCGTCGGATTTATTTCTAGATTTTCAAATGAAATTTTTCAAATCGGAAACGAACGAATGAATTTTTTTAATAAATGAAACGTTTTTCGTTTTAGAATTTCCGGTTCTCTCGGAAGATTTTATTTATTATTATTATTATTATTATTATTATTATTATTATTGTTTTGTTTTTAAAAAAAATATTAAGGGTGTAAAAAAAATGGCGGATTGATTTAATTCAAATGAAAAATTTATTGCGACGAATATCATCGGACATATTTAATAATTGTGACGTCATTTTGTGAGTACGAATAGAATAACCATATCCGGTTGTTTTGTAATTTTGAGTTTCGTAAAGGTTTCTTCTCCAGGTTTTTTTTCTGGAAAGTTTTTATTGATCAATACAAGAAAAAGGAAAAAATTGGGAAAACTGGATAAAAAACTGGAAAACAATTTTCAATTCATGCAGAAAATATAAATTGAAGAATAAGAAGAAGTTCATATCTTTTCCTTTTTTTCCTTTTATTTTTTTCCATTGTTTTCCATTTTTTCCTTTTTCTAATATTTCAAAAAAAAAAGGAAAAAAAATTTCAAATTGGAAACATTTTGTATAACACAGTCGAATCGAGGGGTGAAGCATTTTTCTCTCTCTCTCTTTCTCTCTCTTAGTTTGTCGGCCATTATTGAGGGTGTGGGCATGTGTATACCCCTAAGAGGGTAAAAGATTAAACAATGGACCAACGTTTGCCCGGATGTCCGTTCATTAACATATTCAATATACGTTCCTCCCTTTTTGACATTTCTGCCATTTTGTGAGTGGGTTGGGTTTTCCTTTTTTTTCCTATTTTTCATTTAACTGATTGGTCCTTCGTTTTCCATAACATAAAAATTATTATTATTATTTCTACTTAATAATTAAACTCTACGAAAAGAGAGAGAGAGACAGTGAATGAAAAAAAAAAAAGGAAAACTTTTTCAATAAAATTATTAAAATTAACAATTAAAAATTCTAATGACACGAAACACACACACACACACATACACGGGGAAAAAAATTAATAATTAATTATTAATTTTTCATCCCCCTCCGGGTATTTATTAAAATAATAATAATAATAATAATAATAATAATAATAATAATAATAATATTAAAAGTTTTAAAAAAATTTTTAATTTTCGGTAACGAAAAATTATTTTCTTACAAAAATTATGCGAATTATTACGTCACACGTTAAATAAAGAATAATTAATAATTAATAAATATTTACATTTATGTACATAATTTTTTTTTTCTCCAGGATAGTGAATAATAATAATAATAATAATAATGAGGAATGCGGAAATTAAAATTTAAAAGAAAAAAAAAATCAAATTATTACACAACAAAGACTGACTGGTTTGATGAGTTTTTAACGTACTAAAAAAAAAAAAGGGATGAAAAAAAAATCAACCCTTAATAATAATAATAAGAAACAGGTAACAAAGTTTGAATTAATAATAATAATAATAATAAAATACGGAAATGCAAATGTTTTTGTGTCTGTTATATACAACATTTTCCGGGTCGCGCGTGAAATTAAATTCATAAAAAAAAAAAAAAAAGGATTTTCTGGTATAGAAAAATGGCTGCCAAAACAAGGGTAGGGGGGTAAATTGGACAGATGTCTATGTGTGTGTAAAAGGAAGGGGTAGTAGGTTGGTATTATTAAAATCATTGTCGGTTCGAACTAATTTTAATATTAAAATTTTTTTTGTTAATTAATTAACGCGCGGGAAAAAAAAACATGGCGGACAAAACAAAGGAAATTTTTTTTAACGAAACCGTTTTTTTTTTTTTTTTGAAATATTAATTGTCCGTTTTATATAAATGTTAAACGTTGCGTTATTATTTCAATTAAGAATTCGTATTTTTTTTTAAATTAAAAAAAAAAAAATTTCGTTTTGATGCATTTATTTTTGCATACGCGAATTCAACGTTATAAATTAAATTTGAGAAAAAAAAAAAGAAAAAAATGACCGGAAGTGGTAAAAAATAAATTTTTATTTTTATTTGTTTACAAAATATTGGGTTGGCAAATAAGTAACTGCGGATTTTACCAACAGATAGTTTGTTATTTTTTTTGAGTACGTTTACGTTTTTGTACAGACATGAACTTTTGATATGTTATTACTTGGTTCCTTCTGTAACATTCGGTAACAAAATTTCATTGAACTCTTAAATAGTACGCGAGCAAAAGATAATTAAACATGGGGAGCCAGAGCGAGCATTTCCTCCACATTTTACTTTTTTATTTTTGAAAGAGTGTTAATGCTTCCCAGGCCAATAAAAAGTTGTGGGTCGTGTAGGGGAATGAAGCCTTAATAGAACGGCAGTGTCAAAACTGGTTTGCGAAATTCCGTTCTGGAGATTTTTCTTTGCAAAATGAGGAGTGCTCCGGGCGCCAATTGGAGGTTAAAGATGAGCAAATAAAGGCCCTCATTGATTATGATCGGCATAGTTTGACTAAGTACATTGTAAAAAAGCTAGATAAGTCACATATGTGCGTCAAAAACCGTCTGCGGCATCTTGGGTGCCATAAGAAGCTTGATGCGTTACTTTGGGGAACGTTAGTTAACGAGGCGACTCTGTCTTTGCGATATGCTTCTTAAACGCAATGCAAATGATTCTTTTTTGAAAGAATGGTCACCGGAGATGAAAAGTGGGTTGTCTATGATGACTTTTTGAGAAAAAGATCCTGGTTTAGGCAAGGAAACAGGCACCAACAACTTCTAAGGCTGACATTCACCAAAAAAAGGTATTGTTATCATTTTGGTGGGATTACAAAGGCATAGTCAACTTTGAGCTGCTGCCACGATGTCAGACCATAAATTCAGAGGTTTACATTCGACAATTGACAAATTTAAATGATACCATCCAAGAAAAACGACCGGAACTAGCCAATAGCAAAGGAATTGTCTTTCACCACGATAATGCCAGGCCCTCCCCATCTTTAGCCACTGGACAAAAACTACTGGAGCTAGGCTGGAATGTTTTGCTGCACCCTCCATATAGTTCCAAACTAGCTCCAAATAATTATCATTTTTTCCGATTCCTAAAAAATTTTTTAAACGGACAAAAATTCCAAAACGACAATGAGGTCAAAACTGCATTGGAGCAGTTTTTTGCTCCTAAAACTAAAGAGTTGTATAAAAAAAGGAAAATGATACCACCCGAAAAATGTCAAAAGGTCACTAATAATAATAAACATAATATAATGGATAAAAATAATTTGACATAATTAATAAATCGTTTTTTGTTTTCTTAAAAAATTCGTAAATATCTTTTTGCCAACCCAATATTATTAACCCTTAATTCACAAGTCATCATCATCATTAGACTTACATAAATCAAAAAAAAAATTATTTATTAAAAAAAAAAGGATACAATGAAAGGATGGTCAAATTTTTTTTTTTTTATTGGTTAAAACTAGTTTTGACAGGATTGATCGTGAATCGAAGGGTGATTATTATTATTATGATGATGACCTGACCTACTATGTTGTCCTACGGGCACGAGTGACCGATGACCTTAGGATAGGTGTGTGTGTGTGTTGTATACCCCCGAAACCTGTTTTACGACACCTGGTAAGAACCAAAATAAAAAATTATTTCTTCCGCGTTTTTTTTTTCCGGGGAAAAACATCGAAGCAGAAGACACTACCACTCGAAAAATAATAATAATAATGATAATAACTCGTGCCGGATATATTAGAAATTAGACAGAATCGAACGGGATTAGTATTTGTTTGGGTTGTTGCCACTTGGAAGCGTGATGCGTTTTTGGTTACAAGAAGAACAAGATGGAACTATAACCGTTCTTCTTGTTCTTCTGAAGCAGCAACTGATCCTGGTGACACCACAGATGTTGTTGTCACAGGAACACAATCCAGGAAAAAACGGTCTCAGGAAAACTCACGAGAATGATGTGGTTTAGGTTGTAACATATTCAAAGGCATCGTACCACTCATATTTAGGAATTTATTCCTTAGGGATGAGGAGAGTAAAAACCCGTGAAAAACGTTGGGAAAACTCCGGGAAACGCAATTTGAAAATAACAGTAATAATAATAATAATAGCAATTCGTATAATTTCACGTCGGTATTTATTAAGCGAAAATGATATTAAAAAAATTTACCGTCGGATAAAAAAGTATAGTTTTGCAGACGACGGAAAAGGATTTATCTAGAATTTTCTCTTCGTGTATATACACAGACACGCACACACACACGTATAAACCATTAATAATTTTTCCCTCTTTATGCCATTAATGTAAGATTAATTTAAATCTGACCACAAACTTCACGTCTCATTCCAAGTCACGTACAATTTTATACATATTCTCTTTGTTTTCTACATTAAATCCGTGTTTTGATGTTATTATTATTATCATTATTACTACGTAACAAAATCCTTTTTATCAAAACTAATTAAATTAAAAAGAGAACAAAACCGTAGAATACCTGCCTGCCTGCCTGAACTTGTGTGCTTGGCAACGTTCAATGATAGGATTATTATTATTATTCGTTTATTTTTACATTGTCGTAATTTTATTACTTACGTCATTCGCACGCGTTTATAGAAAAGAAAGAAATTCCGTTGCCATTTTTAATAATAATAATAATGATAGTGGTAAAGTAAAGCACGAGCACGAAACGTACAAGAACGAGGGTATTAAAAAAAAAAAATGATTTATTATGTGTTTACTGCAGTGGTCGAATATGAATGGAAGGGAGTGAGATTATTTAATGTTTTGGTCAGTAGGATAGTTCGGGTCATTCACGGGTCACTCAAAAAACTCTTTCGATAAATAAAATAATGTAAAAAAAAAAAGGGTTGAAAAGGGTTGAACAGACCGACCAAAGAAAGGAAGGTAGGAAGGTAACAAATATTTTTATAGACGTTTCGTCTTCCGTACGGGTTTTTTTTTGTTTTGCCTTTCGGATGACGTAAAATGGCGGGAAAATGGCGGAAAATTTTATGGAAAACATTTCTTACCTTTTTTCCTCCCGAAAAAAAATTTTCCGGTCCGTTTTTTTCCCCGCCGAAGAAGTTAGAAATGATGATTTTCGTTTGAGTCATCGTAAAAACGTTTTTTTAATCACTCCGTTTGTGCGTGCGCGTGTGCGTGCGTACGTATACGTATTTACAAAACAGACTCACACACGCACAAAGACTTGGAAAAAACTAAAAAAAAAAATAAAAAAGTATAAATAAAATATAAAAGGTTGGAAAAAGGGTTGAAGTTGGGTTAAAAATTATAATAAAAATGGGATGGAACATGACAAGTACCCTTCCAACCTTTTACTTTTTTTTTTTTCTATAACATTATTCAAATCTTTGGCAAAATATTAAACTAAAAAAAAAATTTTTATTTATTTAATGTAATCTCTGGAATTATTATTATTATTATTATTATCATCATCATTATCATTATCGAAACCGATTGTAAACAAAAAAACGTGCAAAAACAAAAAGAAAGGAAATCAAGTCCAGCCCTCATGGAATTTTTTTATTTAACGTAAAAGTTAAAAAGTCTAAAAACCTGGAGAAAGAAGAGAGAGAGAGTGTGTGTTGGGGGAAGGGAGGAAGGGGGAGAAATTGAAAATCTGGAGAAAAAACATTTATTTAAACGGAATTTCTAAAAAAAAAAAAGGAAACTTTTCTACAAAATCTTATTTTTTTTCTTCTTTCCTCCTCTCTCTCTCCTTTTCGCTCCATTCCTCCCCCCCATCACTCTCTCTCTTTCTCTCTCTCTCTCTCTCTCTTTCTTTCTCTCTCTTTCTCTCTCTTTTGAAAAATTATGAAATTTTAAAGTTTTAAAAAGAAAAACGAAAGAAAGAAAGGAAGAAAGAAAGTTTTTTGACGGATAATGAAATCTGTTAAAGACAGGAATCGCATCTATTTTGTGTCAAAAATGAAAACACAAAATCGATTCAGCTTTTCCTTGTTTGTACTTAACAGCAGAAAAAAAAAAAAATTCGTACCTTTAAAATTTTTTTTTATTACCCCCCCGTTACTAGGTTCAACACTTCCGGTTTATAAAACATATCCTTTTCGTTCGGAAAAATCATTTCGCGATTAAAACAACAAAACCGGTGATTAAAAACGTTTAAATCTAAATAATAATAATAATTAATTAATTTTTTTTTTCTAAAGGTCAGAGGTTATTTAAATTGACGTAATAGATGGAAAAGTCTGTGTGTAAGAAACATGTTTATTAATCCGGATACGGTACCGATAATAAAAATTATTGTAAATGAAAAATGAAAAGAATTGTTCGACGCGTTTTTTATTACATAAATAATAATAATAATAATGATAATAATAATAATAAAAAGCCAAATAACTAACTAACTAACTAACTAACCCTTTGACAACCATTTTAAACGTGTTAAATAAAAGAATTTGATCGTGGTACTACTAGTCACACAGAGAGAGAGAGAGAGAGAGTTTTTCAAGATGGTACTACCCCCATTAAAATCATCCCTCGAGCATATTCAGGTTAGGACCGTTTAGTAATCAAATTCAAATTTTTCGCCCTTGTCTCGTTTACATGTGCGTATGCATTGAATAAAAGAGAAGAATTGGCACATTTTTTTTTTTTTTCACGGACCCCTTTTTTTTGCAAAAGGTGTCAACCTATTTTAAATATTCAAAAGAAAAACTTTTTTTTTTGTGTTGTTGGTAACCATTGTTTAAAATTTCCGGACCGCTAAACCTTTATTCTCGATTTTTTCTACACCGTTCGCGAGCGCGTTTATTTCCTATCGAAGATATTCGAACCGAAAATTATTATAATATTTTTGACATTTTTTAAATAAAAATTATTATTATTATTCTTGAGAAATAAAATTCTTATCAGATGGCTTTGGGGAGGGGAGTAAGAGAGGAGGGAGGAGGGAAGGGGGTTGATAAAATTAAAAAGGTGACTCAACGTTATGATGGTGATGGTGCATGTAACAGACAATGGATTATGATGAGATTAACGTTTTGTAAATTGACAATGGTGATGTATCCTCTCTCTCTCCCTTCCCCCTTCCCCCTTCCCTCTCTCTCTCTCTCTTTTTATCCACGCAAATTCGATACTTTCAATAAATAATAATAATAATAATAAAAAATATGAATATTATTAAATGTCTCGCATATATATATTTTGGGTCTGTTGATCATCATCAATAGGTCGAATGATTTATTCATTGTAAGAATAAAAAACGACAGGAACGACAGGAAGGGGGGAGGGGGAGAAACAACAACCGCGGGATTCGTTATCATTGTCATGCGAAATGAAAATTTTTTTTTTTTTTTGCAAAGGATTACATTTTATGTGTTAACAGTACCGAATTCGGGATTTTTTTTTTTAAATTTTTTTATTCGATTGAATGGAGTCGTAATGGTTTCGGGGTTGTGAGGGTGAGGGTGGGTGGTGGTGGGGTGAATAGTAGAAAAGTGCATATAAAAAAATAATAAATGAGTATTCTCATCCCTTAAATTCGTTTTGTAGAGGGAAATGCAAAAAAAAAAAGGAAACTCGTCGTTGGGGTTGATGATGATTTCGAACGTCTTCGGGGTACGAAACGAATTTCTCTGGAAAAAAAAAGAAGAAGAAAAAAATGAAAGGGGATGAAGAGAAGAAGGGAGGGGGGTAGAAATGAGGGGTAAGAATTGTCGTCGCGAAAATTGCCTCGTAAGAAAAAAAAAAAAAAAAGTTGAGCCGTAGATATTAATTGTCGGGAGCCTGAATTGCCCTTGACACAGTTTTTTCATTAATGACTTTTTTTTTCTTTTTTTTTTCTTTTTCTCTCTCTCTCTCTCTCGCTCACTCTCTCTCTCTTTTTTTTCTTTTGAAAATAAACTTTTTTACAACTTTTTCCCTTTCCTTTCATTCTTTTTAACTTTTTTTTTTATCTTTCAAATGGTTTTTGACGTTGGGAGCGGCGGTGATGGGAATACAAGAAGAAGATGGAAAAGTAGAGGCGGTGGTGGTGGTGGTGACGTCTCTTCTCATTCTTCTTTCATCATCATCATTATCATCATCATCATCATCATCGCGATTCCCATTCCATTTTTTTCCATCTCATTCTTATTCTTATTCTCATTCTCCTCATCTATAAAAGTTCATTTTCTTCGTTTGTGAGTAATTTTTTCTTTTTTTTTTTATTAATGAATTTTTTTCTTCTTCTCCTTCTCCTTCTTCTCCTTCCCTTTCTTTCATTCTTTCTTTCTTTCTTTCTTTTTTTTTATATGAAACGAGGTTATTGAACGCTTTAATGGAAGTTTTTTTTTTTCGTTTGTCTGCCACCTGTCTGACGACTACTACTACTCTACTACTACGATTATAAAAAACTTTCATTCTTATCACATTAATTATTCACGTTATCATTGTTTTTGAACGTTGTGTTTTCTCTCTCTCTCTTTCACTCGAAAATTTTTATGACGTCATTTAAAAAAAAAAAAGTGCATCCATGACGTATTATTCGAACTTCGATATTTTTTATTATTTGATCTTCTTCTCTTTCTCCCTTTCCCTCCCTCCTTTCCCGGGTGTTTGTCTTATGCTTTCGTTATCCTTCCCCCCCCCAAAAAAAAAAGAAAAATTTTTAACGTAAAAATTTAAATTTTATTTAAATAATTATGGAAGAGAAAATTTTTTTTCTCTTAGTTAAAAACGGTTGGTTGAAAATTTGAAGTAAAGTTAGAAATTTTAGCGAATAACAAAATTTTTTAGTTGAGAGGGCGAAAAAACCCTTTTGGCAAAAAATAAAAAGAGACGGTGTTTGAGATTCAAAAAGAGAAAGAGTGAGAGAGAGAGAGAGAAAGGAAAAATAGGATAAAGTAGGAGGTGGAGTATAAGAGAAATAGAGAGAGAGAGAGAGAGAAAGAAGAAAGTTTAAAAGGAATTTGAAATAAGAAGAAGACGGGATATCACGTAGAAAACAAAAAGCTGTTTCAGGTTTTCCTAGTTTCAAAATGGCGTCTCCTCATGAGAAAAGTGATCGATTAGATCGGAAAATATTTTCGAGGCAAGTCTTATAACCCCATAAATCAAAAATTCATCTCTTTCACATCATTTTCTCCCCGAAGAATAAGTTTTTGGGAAAAGGTGGTGGTGGTGGTGATGGATGAGGAAAAGATGTAGGCGAATGTCGAGGGAAGGAGGGAGAAGAGAGGGAGGAAGAAAGGGAGAATAGGAACCGTTCCTTTAAGCTTTTCCAAAATAAATCTTTTCAAAGACCTGGAAAGAGAGATAAAAAAAGAAATTTTCATTTTTTAAAGGAAAATAAAGAGAGAGACTGCGAGGATTTTGTTGTTTAGAATTTTGCCTAAAAGGAAAGATGGCATTTTAAGGGAGTATAAGAAGAAGAAGAAGAAGTAGAAGACAATGGGGGAGAAGGAGCGTTCTATCGATCTCACCGCAAAATGCTGACGTTTTTCAACGAAAAGAGCGGAAACGGAAGGGAAAAACTGGAGAAAGGCTGGACTTTTTGTGTAACTACGACGCCATATTCTTTCTTTCACTCTGTAGAAAAAGGGACTTTCTATAACGGAAACGAAAGGGGGATGAATAAAACATGGCGAAGTGTGGCGGAGGGGGAGGGAGCGGAGGTAGGAGAAGCGGTGGCGGTTGGTAGGTGCGGCATCATCTGCACAACCGAATCAGTTTTTAAACCCCTCGTAGTTTTCCTTCGGTTTTCACTTATTTTTTTTTCCTTTTTTTTTCCTTTTTTTTCCATAATTTTTTATTTTTTACTACCCCCCAAAAATTGATAAAATGCAATCTTTTTTTTTTCGAACGTAATTAAAAATATTATTATTATTATTATCATATATTTTAAAATTCCGTTCACGAGTTTTTACGATGATTATGTCGTCACTTTTAACATTTTCTTTGTCAAAAAAAATTTTCCGTACAACTTTACGCACAATGCGTAATATTCGCGGTTAAATTATCATCATTATTATTATTAAATAATAACAATGGGGGAAGGGGGTAGTGGGAAGGAAAAAATTATTAATTAATAAACTTCGCGTGTCGTGAATGACGATGACGAGCGTGATTAATTAATTAATTTAAAATTTTTTTTTTTTTTTGTATTTTAATAATTTATTTATTTATTAATATTTAAAACAATAACGTTTTGGTTTATCACATACATAAAATTTTATTTATTAATGATAATAATAATAATTTTTTCCCCGTTCGTTTTTGTATAAACAAATTAGATAAACGATTAAATTTTTTTTTTTTTTTAAATTTGTTATTACGTAATAATTATTATTACTCTCTCTCTCTCACGTTATCGATTATTAAAATAATAATAATAATATTAAATAAGTATTATAAATGAAAACTAGTGTTTGAGGTTTCGTTTTCGGTAGTAAAATTGTTGTGAATGTTGTTTTCGAAAGAAGGAAAAAAAAAAAAAGGAAAAAGGAGGAAAACCCTTCTCCGGAATATTTTGAAAACACACGGAAGAGCGAATGCTTTAAGGGATGAAAACTCAAACCAGTTTTAAAATTGGGTGGACATCACCCGCTAGAATGTTTCGCTTATGTTAATCGTATCAGAGATTCAAATATTTTATATTTTGGGAATATGTATTTTACGTACGTATGAGAAGCGCGCACAAACGCACGAACGTACGCATATGTGTGTGTGTGTGTAGTTGAAATTTTAGCTTTTTCCAAACGGCAAAAAGGAAAATTTTTACCTTTTATCGCGGGGAAAATTCTTTTTTTTTTTTTCTTAAAAAAGAGGGTGAAAGATTAAAAATGTCCTGCTAGGGTTGTCGTTCGTTGCTAGTTTTTTTTTTCTACTCTGGCAAAAAGGGTGCATGATTCAATAAGTTTTTTATCCTCTTTCCTCTCTTCCCTTCAAATGCGTAGGGATGCACATTGTTTTCCTTACGTGTTATAAAAATTGCATAATTTAATATTCTAAGGTTTTTCCTTTTTTAATATATTTTTTCCCTTCACGTTTTTTAAAAATAAATTTCGATTCGGCGTGGTTTTTTTTTTTTTTATATAGATATGGAGATTTAAAGTAAAAAATCAATTTTTTCTTTTCTTTTTTTTTTTGTAAAATGTCGCACGACATTTTTAATATTTCAACGTGTCTAAAATATTTTTTCGTAAAAAATTAATAAAAAAAAAAATTTTTTTATATATAAGGTTTGATACCATTTTGAAAAATTCGATAAAATTATTTTTGAATTTCTAAAAAAAAAAAAATTTGATTTGACGATTTTTTAGGGAGTTTTTAAACTCATTATTTAATTTAATAACAAACGATTTTGTTTAAATCGTAATATATTTAAAAAATAAATAAATAAATAACGGATTTAATAATTTTCTTTTTTTATTTCCGGAAAAAAAAAATAATAAGAAACTAATCCAGTTAGTGGCGCTCATAGTGACGATAAAAATAACTAAAATTAAATAAAACAGTGCTGCTCCGTAGCGGTGAAAACTGTAATTAGAATTTACACCTTAACGGAAACTATCACGAATTAACGGGAAACGGGGAGAGAGAAAAACAAAAACCAATTTTTTTTTTTTTGTACAATAAAATTTTTAAAAAATTTAAATATAAAAAAAAATGGCATAGATAATTGTATTTATTATTAATTTATTATATTTAACGACAATATTTAAATACAACCCGGAAAAATGATTAAAAATATGAAAAATAATAACAAATATGGCGACCGTGCATGAAATAGAAAAAAAATTTGTTTTAATTTTTAATTTTTTTTTTTTTTTTCGATACCGGAAAATGCGAAACCGCATGAATTTATATTTAATTAAACGAGATGCGTAATGGAATCAAAATAAGCTAATTAAAAAAGAAAAACGTTTGTTTTGTTTGTTTGTTTGTTGCCTTCACACGAAACCAGGACTTTTTTTGTTTTGTTTTATGTTTTTTTTTTTTTTTTTTATTAAACAATTTGTGCGATTGTGCAATTCTCAAATGTGATTGAAAGAACAATGTGACACATCATTTGGAAAGATAATATTCACGGAATATATGTGCATAAAGTGCGTGTGTGCGTGCGCGTACGATTTGTTTGTTTAAAAAATAAGATGGAGGAGATGATGATGATGATGACGTTCGCTCATCGAAAGATTATAAAAGTGAATGAAACTCTAATAAAAAGGAAAAAATCACTTGAGAAACGTTATGAAGAGAGTGAGAGAGAGAGAGAGATGGGAAGATAAAGAAGAGAGAGAGAGAGAGAGATTCGAAAAAGAAAAAATGCTTAAACGTACGTAAATTTTACGTTAATAACAAAAAAAAAAACGTTTTAATTGTAAATTATACCGAAAGGTTTTCTTTTTTTAACCGGTTAAAAGAAAACGGAAATAGACGGGGGGAGGGGGGAGGGAAAGGTTATGAAAAAAGAGGAAATCAATAAAAATTTCATGTCGAACAAAAAGTTTTTAGAAAAAGTTTTTTTTTTTTTTTTTTTTTTTATGGCGGCCGGTGGCGATCTCGCGGCTATCGTTTGGATCGTAGGCTGGCACGTCTCTCACCGGCAGGAAAAAAAACTTTCGTGTGCGTGTGTTTGAGTGTGACTCCAAAAAAAAACTTTTTCCAGAACAATAACCGGACTTCACCTTTCACCCCCTTCCCCCTCCCCACTACCCTCACCCCACGTAATTGTTTTCTTTAAAGAAAATTTTCACCGAAAAAAATGATTGGAGTACCAATTACCCTATCCTACTTTCCTTTCTTTCTTCCTTCCACGTCTCTCTCATTTATATTTTCTTAACCTTTTTTTGTTTGTAATTTAAGGTTTAAGGTACGACATAACATAAAAAAACAAGATTTGAATATTTAATTTTATGCCAAAATGGAAAATTTTTTAAAAAGTACGAATATCATTTAAAAAAAAAAAACATTTATTTCGTTTGTATGATGGCGATGGTGGTGGTGGTGGGGTAAAAATTACGTGTATGTGTACCTGAAATGTTAACTCGTTCGTACCTGACATAAAAATTGACCTTTTTTTTTTATAAATAAAATCTCTTAATTTGGTTACGGAAAAAAAATGAATCACCACTTTTACCATATTTATATTGGCGTTTCCCAAATAATAATTGGTCAACGTTTATTATTCCTCTTGGATTCGATATGAATATTAAATTTTTTTAAAAAATGATTCACATTTTACCTCTATCCCCTTACTCTCCCGTACCCCCTACCCCCCGAAAAAAAAAAATTAACCATCGCGGCGGTTAATTTCACTTTTGTTAAAAACGTTTTCCTTTTTTTTTTTTTTTTTTTTCTTAAATCACCCAAAAATTTTTATTTTTTTATTTATTTTTCATCCCTTATATCGATTAAATATCAAAATACACCCTTGTTATAAGGGTCGATACATTTTTTTTTTTAAATTTTTTTATCACCTGCTGACACGTCGAAGAATAAAAAAAAAAAAAATTGATATAACAAATTTACGTTGGATTTTTTTTAAAACCGTCACCGAAAATAAAATAAAACAAAAACATATCATTAATAAAGTCAGCAAAAAGGTTTTTTTTTGTTTTTCCAGGAGTTGATAAAAAGAGTTTCCGGTCAAGCAGAAAACAATTTTTTTTTTTATCTGGAAAAACAAATGATATAACGTCAAATAGATAAAACTCCATCCGGACATGTTACAAATGATTTTTTTTTTCTGGATTTGTAAAAGAATTTAGTTTGAGTGAGTGAATGAAAAAAAAAAAACGTGTCAACAGACAAACAAATAAACAAACAAACGATTATTACTTCCACGTTAAATTTTTTTTTTAATTCGTTTGTAAAAACAGCCAAAAAAAAATTTTTTTTCCCTTTTGCAAAATAAATAAATAATAATAATAAAAATCGTTAACTCGCGAATATTATTATTATTATAATGACTTATAAAAACGACGTGGAAGGAAGGAAAAAATAGGAAAAAAAAATTTTTTTTTTCCATTGTTTCCTTTGAAAAATGACCCTAAGTAAAAAAAAAAAATTTTTTTTTTGATTTAATAGATAAATCTATTGTTAATCGAATGATTGGGAAATTCGACTGCTATTTATTATTATTATTATTATTATTTGTTCGTCACCGTTTATCGTCCCTTTTTTTTTTGTTTGTGTATTTTTACCCGTAAAAATTATTATTATTATTATTATTATTATTATTATTATTATTATTATTATTATTAAAATAATTTAAAAAACAGATGTAATGAGAGAATCACATTTCATTTTCTTTACAAATCACCTAAAAAAAAAAAAAAAAAAAAATTAATCTTTAACGTTCCCATTACATAAAAAAAAATTATAATCGTTTGTAACAGAAAAACCGGAAGTGAGTGATAACACATAATCAAAATGTCCGGTTTAATGTGGACGGTTTGATATTAAAAAAAAAAAAAAAAAAAAAATTCGGGTGTGGGCGATAATCGAAGCCTAAAACTCATAAAATTTTTTATTTACTGTTAAAAAATCGTGACAACGACGACGACGTGTAAATAATATAATAATCGTGTAATTAGAAAAATAAAAAAATTTATTTATTATCGAATAGGGCGGGGGTGGGAGGGGTGATTGACTGGAAAAAAAAAAATTTATATCACCACCGTAACAATCCCTGATTTGATATAAAAAATCAAAATCCGTGAAATTTTTTTTTTTTTCTGTTATTATTATCATCATCATCATTATCATCATCATCATCATCGTAGTCTATTATGTTTTATGTGTTTTGTGGAAAAAAAAAGCAGAAGACGCCGCCTCCAGCATCTGTTGCTAATATGAGAGGAGGATAATGTGAAATTTTTTTTTTTTATAACAACCCTTATTTTTTATTAATTTCCCGTTTTTTTTTATTTTAATTTACATCGTTTATTTATAATTATTATTATTATTATTGTTATCGATCGGTTGTAGAAGGTCATTTCAGGTTAAAAAATTAAATATGGCTGACAAAAATATAATATTAATAATATTGACAAAATATTTTAAACGTTCTCATGGTAACGTAAAATTATCACACACGATGTCAAAAAAAAAAAACTCGATTTTTTTTTTAAACTAGAGAAATCATATTTAAATGAAACAAAACAACAACAACAACCAAAACGACAATCCGTTTGAAAACAAACAAACAAACAAACAAAACAAAAAAAATTAAAATAACAAAAAATGATTTTGCATTTGTTGTACGACACGAGAGTGACAGATAAAAAAAATGTTTATTAAACGTTTGTCGTTATCACCGTGGGAATTTTCCCCCTTTTTTTTATCGATAACACCCATGGAAAATTTTTCCAGAAACATTTCCAGAAAACAAAAAAAAATTTTTTTGTAAAAATTTTACGTGCGAATCACGTTACGTAACATAAAACGTCCGAAACGTCCGAAATATTATTAACTCGATGATGATGATGGCAACGGTCAATTATTATCATTATTATCATTATCATTATTATCATTTCGACCGGGATTTTAATAACCGTATAAATTAAATATTACTTTAGGACGCCATTAAAATTACTTAAATCTGGAAAAGTAAGTAAATACGTTAAAAAAAAAATTATTTATGATTGCTTAAAAAATTGCTCCATCACCGCGAATAAATGGACTTTTAAATTATTATCATTATCATCATCATCATCATCATTATTATCATCATCATTATCATCATCATCATTATCATTATCATCAATCCAATTATTCGTTACGAGTGAATTTCGAGATGCTTTTTTTTCTGTACGTTAGAGAAAAGTTAAAAAAATATTTCGAGACGAAGAAAAATATCGATCGTTTATCGTAACGAAAAAATATCGATCGATCGATCGATTAATCGATTAATCGAATTGGAGAAAAATTAAATGGCGGAGAAAAAATAAATAAATTATTTACTTGTTGACGACGTAAGCATTATTCCGGTACGTCAGCATTTAAACTTTTTTTTTCCTACAGGAAAGGGAAAGGAAAGGGGGAAAAACCGTTAAAATGTCGGACCATTAGTAACAGCAGACGACATTTTTTTTTTTTTCGTAGTCCCAGAAGACGAATTATTTAAACGTCGTGTGACTGTGTGAAAAGTAAAAAAAAACTAAAATTTATCAGGATGAAAGTAAAAACGAAAGGAAAAAAAATGATGTGAGAATAAGATGGCGGTAGTGGCGGTCGCGATAATAATAATAATAATAAATTAATTTCTGGAGAAAAAATAGAAGAAAAAACGTTTGCGTGTCCTCCAGCCGGTGGATGATTTCTCTTAAAATTTAAATTTTTTTTTGTTATTTTAGTATTAAAACACTCGATCGAACCTTTTTTCCTTCCTTTTCCTTCTCTTCGTACTTTAAAACCATTATTATTATTATTATTATTATTATGAGGATGAATTAAAAGGTTTCCTTTTTTTTTGAAATCGGCAATAAAAAAAAAAAATTTCCCTAAAAAAGTCAAAAACCCCGGGATGAGGATGATGATGATGATGATGCCCCAATTGAATCGGTTTACGATTCATTACTCAAAGGTACACGTTTTTAAATATAAGGGATGAAATAAGATAGACAAAAAGAGAGAGAGAGAGAGAGAGAGTGATTCTGACAAAGAAATTGATCTATTTTTTTTTCTCTCTCTTTTTTTTCCTTTTTTTCCTTTTTTTTCTCTTTTTTTCCTTTTTTTTCGTTTCGCATTGTGTCCACCATTGTGCAAAATAACGCATAATTATATTTATTGGAACCTACCCTCAACCGCATTCGAATTTTTTTTTTTTACCCTTAAAAATAATAATAATAATAATGATAATCATAATAATATTCTAGAGATAACATTAATCACACGATTGAAATATGGGATTTATAAATGATTTTTTTAATTTACGGTGAATGAATATTCGTTTGAACTTTTTGACCTCATTCATCTCTCCTATGTCACGACTCTCTTTCTCTCTCTCTCTTTTTTTTTCCTCGGTAAAAATTGCAAATTTTTTTTTGAATAATTATTGGAAAAAATTTTTTATTTAATGAAAAATGGGAATAAGTCACAAAAAGGGGGGAAGAAACAAATAAAAATTGACGTGCGACTTTTAGGGAAATCGGACGATATGAACGGTAGCAAAAAGTAATAATAATAATTTTGCTGTTGATCGACGATCGCCACCACCACCACCAACACCATCATCACTATCACCACCACCACCATTGCAAATCGCGTTCGCAGAAACCAACAAAACCTTTTTGCTTCGGTTAAAAATTTGCGAATTTATTTAAATTATTCACATAAAATAAAAACGTAAAAACATTTTTTGATTTTAATGTAAAAAAGAACAATAGAAAACAAAACAAAAAAAAGGAAAAAAAATGGACAAAAAAGGGAGAATTTTTATTAGTAGGAAAAATTAAATCGTAGTAAATTTTAATAATAACGGGAGGGAGGAGGAGAGAAGGAGGAATCCCCCGAAGGTTACGTATTGCAATCATCAGCTGTTGTTATAACGGTTTTTTTTTATTTTTTCAAAAAATTTTCCTTTTTTTTTAGTTTTAATTTTTACCTTATCGCGTTACGTGACGTAAATTTCTTCTAACCTCACCTTAGTGTGTGTGTGTATGTGCGTGCGCGTGCAATTTAGTCCACACGCACAAACTCGCGACAATTCATATCATTGTGTAAATATTTACACTTGAATTCAATTAAATATGAGTCCTAGTGTTTGTTTTTTTTTTTTCCTGTCGTATCTTGCCAAGGATTTTAACAGAGATAATTCTAGAAAATTCCATGCCTGAACGTGGTCTTCCCCCCCTCTTCCCTACCACTCCCCATCTCTCCCAAACCCTCCCCTTATCAATCTTTATGGTCAGTTAAACAAATTTCATCCCTCGAATAAAAAAAAATGTATATATTTAAGGGCTCGTATATATGTCCTTGAGTTCAGGTCTTCTGACGTGTAAAGGTCATCTTAATTGATTTATGTTGTCAGAGGTCATAGTGCACATCCTATTATTATTATCTTTTTTTTTTTTATACATCCCTACAGAAAAAAATAAAAATTTTGCAAAAAAAAAAAAAAAAATTTTTTTGTCCAGGTGTGATTTTTTTCCTTTTTTTTTTTGCTTTTTCATTTTCTACGTACAAACAAATGAATTAACGGAATCAGGGGCGTATCTTACATATATATATTTCAATAAAGAAAATTTATTATTATTATTATTATTATTATTATTATTATTATTATTATTATTAATTTTTTAAAAATTGTTTCATTGGAAAAATAACAAAGACGACGACGGTGACGATGGTGACGATGATTTTTTCTCAAAGCTTTTCGGTCACTTATTATTATCATTATTATCATTTCGATACGCTGGAGGATAAATTCATTTATTTTATTGTCCAGCGAGGAAATTTGATGGAGAAAAAGTTTTTTTCTTTTTTTTTTTTAATTTTCTTGATTGCCTCACACACACGAGCGCGCGTATAAAGTTTTTGAAGGGTAAAAAAAACTAAAAAACAACCCCGGAGGTTTTTTTTTTTTTTCTATCTCCACGACAAAAAAAAAGAAAGAAATAGAAATAAAATCAGGACCTTCAATAAGATTTTTATAAATAAGGCAGGAACTAAGTTGATTTAGTATTTTGACGTCTGGAACATTTCAAACGTCCAAAAATAACGATTCGCCCCTTTCCCCCCTCATACAAACCACCATCGTACTATATATATATTTATAACTTTTACAATCGTTAACCACTACTACTACCACCACTTCTTCTTCTTCTTCTTCCACGTACGATCACACTTCGAATCCATTACCATCCTTTACGTTTTAATTATTATTATATAAATAATCACGAAAGGAAACTTTTACGATTCTTTCCTAACCAAAACAAATCTTATTGCGTAAAAATTCCTGTCGGGAGAGGAGGAGAGTGAGAGGGGGAAGGGGAGAGAGAGGGAGAAGGGTAATTTTTTAAATAAAAAAATTAATAAAATTGATTCGATCAAAAAGAAAAGAAAAATTTTTTTTTCTTTTAATAAAAATAAAAGGTCCGCGCGCCGCGTCCGAATCGCGTTTCTTTTATTATTATTATTATTATTATCCTTTTAACATATGATTCCTCACGTTTTTCTATTATTATCATCATCATTATTATTATTAACATTTATGAAATTATCTCTTTTGGACAAAAAAAAAAATTTTTTTTTTTTAATTGCTGGAATTTTTCAAGGAATTTTTTTTTTGTAGAAAAGAAAATATTGGGGATTCCCCTTTTTTTTATTGATATAAATATATAAAAACAACAACAAACAACAAACGATAGAAAGAAAAATTTACTATAGGAATTGATACAAAAAAATTTTTTTTTGTAGAAAGACGCGTTTTTTTTTCGGTTTTCATTCAAAAGCTTTTTAAAAAAATTAAAAAAAAAAAAAGTTTTTTCGTGGCATTAGACAAACGCACACACACAACATCCAAAATTATCTCCCATCAAAAGAAATCTATTTTAAGAAAGTCCCGACACAAGAGAAAAAAAGGAAAAAAAAAAACAACCCAGCGTGTTTTTGACAGGCCATCGTGTCCAAAATTGGATGTTGTTGCTAAGAATCCAAAAAGAAAGAAGATGATTTTATATAAGGTAGGAGAGAGAAAGAGAGAGAGATAGGATGATGTAAAAAGTTTAATGACACGAATGGTGGAAATGAAGAGAGAGAGATAGAAAAGGATTCAAATATTTTGGGGGACTTTATATATTTTTCGGTCCCTTTTTTTTTCTTTCTCATTAATATTTTTTTTTTTTTTTCGGGGTTATTTCTGGGTCCAATTTTTTGTTAAAGGACTGGGGGAGCCTGAATTTGAATTATGACCTTTGGCCTCGTACAACATGTTGAGACACATTTGGTTCGTCCTAATCGACTCCCTAAAAAGTTTTAAGCTTTTTTTTTCATTTGGTTGTTTTTGTGTCTTTGTTTGTTGTATTATGAGAGCACCTGCTTTGAGCTTTTCATGTTTTAACTCTCCTCTTTCTCTCTTTCTCTCTCTCTCTCTCTCTCTCTCTTCCTTTTTCTTATTCGTTACTTTTTTTCTAATTCGATTCATTTGGATTGTCAATTAACCATTTATCTGTTTATCGTTTTTCACGATGTAAAAAAAATTATGTCTCGCGTCCCTCCTGTCTTTTTTTTTCTTTTTTTAACTTGGTCTGTTTGTCTAAAATACTACAAGACGACGGAGATGTCATTCTTTTTGCTGTAAACCGAGAAAGAGAGAGGAACTGTAAGGTAGTCAAAGGTGAAAGGAGAAAAACGAAGAACTAGAAAAAGAGTGATAGTCAGATAGAGAAAGGAGCAAGACGGTGAGAAAGAACTACAGAGAGGGTGAGAGTATGATAGAAAGAGGTAAAAAGAGAGAGAGAGATAGGAGCAAGACGGTAAGAAAGAGTATAGAGAGGAGATAAAGAGATGTTAGAGAGATTTAAAAAGAGAAAGAGAGAGAAAAGGAAGGAAAAAAAGAGTGTAGAGTAAAGAGAGAGAAGATTAAGATGGAAAGAAAGAATGAGAGAGAGAGAAAGAAATAAGAAGAAAAGGAAAAGCTAAAAGAAAAGAGAGAGAATGAAAGAGAGGAAGAGAGAGAGAGAGAAAAGGGAGGGTACGATTTAGTTTCGTTAAACATTTTTTTTTTTGTTTTTCATTAACAAAAGAAAAATTGCCATGATAAAAACTTCGATCGGGATGAAGGGATGAAGGTGGGGAGGGGGTCATTTCTTTTGTTCTATTGTTTTTTCATTTAAGGGATGTTCATTTACAACAAAAAAAAATTTTTTTTTTTTTTTTTTTACTTCGTACCTCATAAATGACTTTTTTTTTCTTTTTTTTTTTTTTTGTCTTTTTCCCCGAACGTTTTTTTTTTTTGTTTTTTTTTTGTCTTCTTCCCCGAACGTTTTTTTTTTTGCTTAATTTTTTTTTTTTTTATCAAATCTAATTTGAATCAAATTAGTCAAACACCCATTAACTCATTTTAACCCTTTTTTTTTTCTATTCTTCCACGTCATTGTTTTTTTTTTTGTCGTGGAATAAAAAAAAAAAAAATTTGTAACGGTTTTTTTTTTCTGCCGACCCGAAAATTTTAAAATTTATCATACTGCATACATTTCCGAAAAATTCTCCAAAAAAAAAATGTCGTGAGTACGGAGAAGGAAAAAGGTGAAAGATTCAATAAGAAGAACAAAACCACATTTATCGAGTCCGGATTATCTCCTGGAGAAACTTCCGGGAAGTTGAAATATAAGAGGGCCCCGTTTGTTTTTGAGGGGAACCCAACAAACAAACAACCAAAAATTATTTGACATCAATTCCTCCTCCGGTTAAAATTAAAAAATTTCGCATGGTTATTATTATTATTATTATTATTATTATTAATAAAATTCTGGAGAAAAAAAATTTTTTTTATTAATTTTTGACAAAACTAATTTGGAAAACTTTGATAACTTATCTCTGCCACGTTTTTTTTATTTTTTTTTAGGGTTGAGGATTTATGTTCGCGCAGCTGAACGCAGCCGTTCGTTCGATACAATGATAATGATGATAATGATAATGATGATAATGATAATGATGATGATGATGATGATGGTAAGTCAGTAATGAATTTTTTTTTTCTCACCTGTATGGTAAAATTTTGTTTAATCTTCCATTAAATCATATATACCCTCATTAATTAAAATTTTCATTTCTCTGTTGTTGTCACCCTTATACCAAAAAAAACGTGGCAGTAAATGTGTGTACGTGTGATTTCTACCACGACAAAAAAAAATATCTATTTTTTTTTATTAGAAATTTTTTTTTATTCGGGTTCGAAGAAAAAAAAAAAACGTGGTAACGAACGAGGACAGGGTGCGGGCAACGTATAAAAAAAAATATGTTGATGATAATAATAATAGAACAACCCACGGGAAAGTTAAAAAAAAATTTCAACCCTTGGATTCACGTGACGACGATGATGATGATGATGATGACGATTACCCACAATAATTAAAATGCAACGAGTCGTATATCATCCGTATGCAGATACATAAATAATAAATTAATAAATTAACGGCGTGGCACCATTGTGAGACTGACAACCTTTTTTTTTTTTTTACGACACACACACACGGTTTATTTGACGTGGTGGTAGAAAAAAAAAAAACATTGGACGGGGTTAAAAAAAAAAAAACCGTTAATATACGCATACGTTCGTGAAAATATCGGCCCTGCAGTTTTTTTTTTTAATAATAAGATCGTATTGTCGAAGGACGTCGTCATGTGTGTGTTTGTTTGTTTGTTAGTTAGATACCTTGAGATTATGTATTCAGGTCGTGGGAACCTGAAAATAATTTGCATCTGTATTAAATTTACTTAAGATAGAAACAAACAAAATGATGATGTATGCTGTTGTTTTTTTTTTTTTTTTTGTCATTTTCTACAACAACAGAAATAGTCGAAGAAAAAAAAAACGTGGCTTTAGAAAAATCGTCGTCGTCGTCGTTGAGGAAAACGGATGAAAAAAATCCTAGGGTAGCGAATTTTTTTTAACGTGGCATTTTTTTTTTATTCCCATTTTCTTTTTTCGTTTGACAAAACGTGACGATTCGATTGATCTCGTACCACGACGATTCCGAAGAAATTTTTTCTTTTTTTTTTTTTTTCTAATACGAGAGATATTAAAAGGTCACGAATATCGTGACGATGATGTTTTGACATGATGTAAAAAAAATTTGACCATATTCATAATAATAATAATTATTATTATTTGCAAATAATGATAATAATTGTTTTTGATTTCCAGTATCAAACTGCTGGAAATTTTTTTTTTTTTTTATAATTTAATATGTCATCAATGGTGGACGTTAGTCAAGGTCACGTGATTTTTTCTTTTTCTTTTTTTTTTTTTTAATGGCAAAAATTGAAGGTTGTGCGAAACGAAAGACCACCGCGCGCGCGCGTGTTTGTTTGTTTGTTTGTTATTTATTCAAAGGACATTTCGTTTCTTTTATCATCATCATCATCATTATTATTATTATTATTAATTACAATATTTAATAAAGTAATTAACGATTGTAGTGAATCGTAAACGATCGCGAAATGATCAAACGAAATAAAAAAAAAAAAACGTTATTATCATCATCATCATTAATATTTTGCGCATCGCTCGTATCTTTTAATAAATGATAATGATAATAATAATAATAATGATAATAAGATTTGCCGTCGAAAGCATAAAAGAAATTTAAAAAAAAAAAAAGTTTTCAAAACGGATATTCGGTCACTTGACGTGGCAACAACAACCGACCGACGAGTAATCATGTCAACCTTTTTCCAAATATGAAATCTTCAAACCGAACGCTTTCTCTTTATTTTCTATCGGTGATGGTTCATTAATCTCGCGATTGTTTCTTTGTGATGGAAAAAAAATGAGTGAGAGAGAGAGACAAACAACAAACAAACAAACAAACAAACAAAGATCGTTTTGATATTCGATTATGGCATAAAACCGACACAAAAACTATCTTTATAATAATAATAATAATACATCCTCTTTTCAATTTCGAAAAGGAAGTTGTACCACGACGGCGAGGACGACGTGGCACAATTCGAAATGGGTAAGGGGAGCGGGTTAGAGGGGGGTGTTGAAGAAACACGAGGGGCTACATTCGGCTCAACCCCGTATTTTGTCCATCCATAATTTTTTTTTTTATTGTTCGGCGACATTTTTTGCATTTTTCATTATTCTTTTATTAATAACAAAAAAAAAAAAATGCGAATCAAAATTATGAAAGCCGACTTTCTTGAGATCAAAGGTCTGTTTTTTTTTTTTTTTCTATTTACACGTCAAATATTTTCTCTCTCTCTCTCTATCTTTTCTTTCATCCCTATTGAATACTTTTTTTTTCATCATCATCATCTTCTTCTTCTTCTTCTTTCCGGCATCGTAGACACCTTGTCATGCCTATTTTCGACCGTAATGAAGTTATTCTCATTTATTAAATTGATAATAATAATAATGATGATGATGATGATGATAAAGTTTTTGCATTTCTTTTTTTTTTTTGTAAATTCACAATTGGAAAGAGAAAAAGAAAGATGAACGTCACTCGCTTAATTCCTCGTTCATCAATCAAAATTTAAACACTAAAGAAAAAAAATTTCGTTTTCTTTTTTACCACGTGACCTTGAAAGAAAATGTATACCGTCGAAGAACGAAATAGTTTAATAGTTAAATAAAAATCGAGGAGGATGACAAATTAGCGACAATTGTCGATGCGAGAACTTTAATTTGTCGTATCCTGGAAGAAGTTGGGGTCAGAGTTGCCCACTGTCCATCCGTCCATCCATCCAGTTTTACCACAATTAATCAGAGCCGAATTCATTTCGATTGTTTTACCAACTCTCTCGTTATTTAATTATAAAAAAAAAAATCGATAAATCAATTTCAGGTCGGTGCCTACGAAAAAGAGAAAAAGAATTCATAAAAAAAAAAAAATGATGTCGACCGATTCGTCGTGTATCTAAAAAACGAATTAAAGTATAAAATAAAAATTTGTCACGCGTTTCGTTAATGCATGTGTGCGTGAGAGAGAGAGAGAGAGAGGGGGGGAGGAGAGGACGAAACAAAAATAAGTTCGAAATTACCAGAAAGAAACGAAAAAAAAAAAATGAAAACTCCACCGCCATATTGAAGTAGTAGTAAAAAAATCGTACGGAAAAATTAATTAAAACAAATAATTCGGGTTAATTAGATGATTAAGGAGATAGTAGGGTGTAGTGGGTGGTGGACGTGCGCGCGTAATGTCAGTGGTACCAACATAAAAAAAAACGGGCATTACCTGCTCTGTGATTTCGCACATAAGAAAAACCGTTAATATGTCGAAGAGATTTTTAACAACCATTGTCTAATGCGGGTTCATAAAAACCTTCCGATATAAACATTTGTTTTAAATGAAATCATCGGAATTTAATTATGATAAATATATAAAATGCGGCGTAAATACCTTAATCAACCTGCATCGCGTGCGACCTGTTTTTTTTTAACGCATTCGTCATACGCACGTACGCACGTAATCGTAATTCATTACTATTCATGTGTAATTGAATAAAAAAGTTCGGCAAAAAATTTTTTTTCTGTCTTTCTCAACGTTTCCGAACGTGTCCCCGTCTAAAACCACGTCACGTTAAACACCCCCCACCCACCCACGTTCGAATTATATTTATATAAAAACATTATTATTATTTATTGACCAAAGGACCTCTGGACCGAACTCGCATTTCCTTCTCTTCCTCTCTCTCTTTCTCTCCTTTTCCGGTTATCAAAGTTTCATATTTGAATTCGGACCCCACAAAATTTGATCACAATTCATAACTACAAATTATTATTATTATCATTATTATTATTATCATCGAGGGACATAACGAATTAACGTTATGGAAAACCATGAGGAGTTTGATTGATGTCGGATGATACCTTTTGGATGGAAGAGGTCATCACTCACTCATATTAAATCCAATAGCTATTATTATTATTATTATTATTATTATTATTATTTAACGAAAAGAATTAAAATTAAGCGTGTATTAACACGGGACCGGTGGTCGGTTTATCGTGGCAGAAGAAAAGTTTTTTAAACGACACTTTTAATCTCGCCACATTTTGACCACATCGTACCACAGCCATGGGTATTTTTTTTTTTTAACCGTCACTCATCAACATCATCATCATCATTATTATTTTTTTCTTTCGGGTCGGATTTAATAATAATAATAATAATAATAATAATAATAATAATAATAATAATAATAATAATAATAAATGTTTTAAGAATTATTATTACGAAAGAAAGTAATTTTTTTTTTTTTTTTACTCTAAATCGATTTTCGATTGTTTCTTTTGTTTTTATTTTCCGGAATTTGCAATAATAATAATAATAATAATGATTTTTAATATGTGGTAAAAAAAAGAAGGGGGGGAGGGGGAAACGATGCTCACGCAAACAAACGAACAAACCGTCGGTTGCTCCATTTTTTTTTAAACGGCTTAATTAAAAAGAAAAAAGTTCTAGAATGATATGTGAAATTCCCACAACCCGAGTGGACCTATGTGGCGGTTATTATGTGCTTGGGCCGTGCGACCGTTTCTACAAACATTTTTTCCTTTGTTTCAAAACAATTTTCTTTATTTTTAACGAATTCATTCATTTAATTTTACGAAAAAAAAAAAAAAGGTTTTGTACTGTCACAACAAAACGAAAATCGCAAAGTTTTCTATCTTTCTCTCTCTCTTTTTCTCTCTCTCTCTCTCTCTCTCTCTCTCTCTCTCTCTCTCTCTATCTCTCTCTATCTCTCTCTTCATCACCCGTCTAACAGTTTGATTATGATAAAAGAAAAACCTAAAACATTTAATTATTATTATCATCATCATGGCGTTTCCTTTCTTCGATATAACAAATCCAAAATTTACTTTTTCCTCTTTACCCTTCACCCTTCCCCCTCCTCATCAATTGTTACAATTAAAACGTGGGATTAGAAAAAGAAAAGCAACAACGACAACAAAAACAACAAATATTGATTGTTTGTATTAAAAATCAATAAATAGAAAATAATAAGTAAAATTAATTGATTGGAATATTATCGAACACTTGTCAGGTGCGTTTGTTTCATTATTTAAGGTACGATCTATCCCTCTCTCTCTCTCTCTCTCACGTGTTTTTTTTTTAAAACTTAAAATCGAATCGAAAATAACGACGAGAAATCGAAAAAAAACAAAAACAAAATGATTTTTTTTTAAAGAAAATAATATACGCACGCGTAAATACTCATTTAAGGTACGCACAGGTACGCACACACAAGCAAACACACAGGGAGACGAGGGCAAAGCTCAGGGCCGTAGCATAAAAAAAAAAAAGTTGAATATTAAAAAGTTATTTTGGGGTTATAATTAAGACCACTGAAGAAAGAACAATTACGTTTATTTTTTTTATTATTTCAGGTACGATGACGATTCTAACATGATTTTTTTTCTCTTTCTATATATTTATATTAATTTGACGTGTTCACGGTTTATGCTAATACAATCGATTAAAATACCTACTGCCACGTCCGTGACGTACTAATCAAATCAATTTAAAAAAAGAAAAGAAAATTTAATTATTTATACGATGTCAGTTTTTATTTGTCGATTTTAAAAATTTTGAAAATGTAATAAAAATACAAATTCAACAACAACAAACAACAAACAACAAATTTTCAACCCTTTTTTTTACATAAAATATTTTTCACGATTTAATCTTACGTGTGTGACGTAATAACAATAATAAGAGAAAAACGATAAACAAAATACAAAATTCGTATTTAAAAAAAAAACATTTCGCCTATTTTAAACATATGAGAAAAGAAAGGTTTTCTTATAATACAAATAAATAGGGTTCGTCCGTTCGACTGTCCATAATTTTGCAATTGTCTACACCATTGTTAAATCCAGATTTGACCGATTTTTTTTTTTTTTTTTTGGACATGTGGACATGACATTTTTGACGTAATTTAACAGTACCGTAGGTAGGTGGGTGGAACGATGTCGAGGGTGGGTTTTTGTTTTTTTTCATTCGAAAATAAAATATTTTGGATAACCTTAAAAGGTTCGAATTATAAAATTGTGACGTGTGTGTGTTTGTTTCTTTTAATGCGTGGAAATTAATTTTTCTAAACGAACAATAAAAAAAAAAAATGTCATTGACCTAAAAAAAAAAAATGTAGTAAATGACCAAACTATTTATGACTGTCATATCATCGATAAAACAAAAAAATCATTCTTCAAATTGTTTTTGATGAAGGTTAGTAGGTACGCTTAGAAAAAATGGCGCGCAAACGAAAATGATTAAAAGGAATCCTTGAACTCGCGGTTTAAATTATTATTATTATTATTAATATTTAACTTTTTGGCCAGGTTTGAATTTGACACGTTATTAACATGTTATCATCATCATCAACATCCTGAACACCGACGCTGTCGTTTCGATAAATATTTTAAATTAAACTTTTGGGTAATTTTGCGCGGGAATTTCAAATTAGTCATTTACAAATACGAATTTTTATCTATTGGCACGATAAAATAATCGTTTTTACTTTTTGAATATTAAAAAGATGTGATCGACATATAATTTATTCGAAGCGGGGAAAATTTTTTTTTTAAATTTACCGGAAGTTTGAGTAATATCCGGGTAATACCCGTTAAAAAAAATTTTTCTTTTGTCTTTGCAATGCCGCCGTCCAAGTAAATTAAAATTTTTAATTTGGGTGTTAAATTTATAAAGTGCGAGAACGCACACACGCACACACACTCACACACACCTACTTAAAAAATGGAGAAGACAAAAAAAAATTATTTTTGTCTTCTGCTTATTTTAAGAATAGAAAACATAGAATCGGATAAGGGTGATATGCATATTGTCATTTCGTTTTTAAAAAAAAAAATTTATGTTTAGCTTACGGTAAATAAAAAAAATGTTTTTTTCAACAATGCATTGGGCAAGTCCCTCATTTGAATTAAATTGATTTGGGATTTCGAAAAAAAAAAAAAAAAAAAAAAAAAAAAAGATTTCTGGAGGGCGTTACTCAGTTCGGACAATTTTCTAGCTCTGCCTCCCCCTCCCCACCCCACACCCTCCCCCCGAAATAAAAAAAATCATTTCGTGTCATCGTTTTTTTTTTTCTTACTACAATGATACGTTTTAAATCTTTTGTTATGTTAAAAAAAAAAAGAACATGTAGGCGAAAATAAAATGTCGTCGTTTCTGATTAGATTCCGAGAAACTTTTGGTTTTTCCAGCGAAAAAAAAAAATTCCAGACGAATCGGCTACCTGGAAAAGAAAAACGAGTACGAAGAAATGCTGGAATGAATATTTAATCAATAAAAAAAATTTTTGTTCGTCTTCGTCGTCATACGTCATCATCGATTATTTAAATAAATAATTTATCGTGTAATTAGAAAATTAATACTAAAAATTCATCGTTTTCAACTTCAAAAAAAAAAAAAAACATTTAAATAAACTAATTTCGTGTCATTAACAAAAAAAAAAAAAACAAAAATTTACGATTGCGAAAACGAGTACGTGCGTGTGCGTTTGTGTGACGTATACAACCACGTCGACGCATCTCAAAACCCAAAATGATAATAATAATAATAAGAAAATAATATAACACATATTTAATATGAAATAATAACAGAGTAGAACAACTCACGCAATTCTATTGTCCTGTAGGGCCTAAGGTGTGAAAAGGTCAACCTAAAAAACGTATTAAACACGGTTATCAATGTTCTTTCATATTGGACAATCCTGGTGGTGACACAATCGATAATTACATAGGATCGTTTTAGGTTCTACTTCCCTCCAACTCTTCTTCTTCTTCTTCCTTTTTTTGTACCAAAAAAACATCCTTCCACATGATTACGATGTGAAGAAAGTGGGCCTGACCCTCCAAGCCCAACCTTATAAATTTTTGATATTTAAAAAACTCGTGGATGGATGTAACAAACAACAACAACAACCGTTCATGCCCTGTTTTTGTCTCTTAACAATTCCGATATCAATTCAAATCAAAATAATTATAATCAAACCATTGTTTCAACAGGTCTTTTTGTTTTTTCTAATTAGAGGTTTTTACCATTGATTTCCTTTGATGATGATGATGATGAACGACGATATAAAAAAAAAAAAAAATTCTATAGAAAGTATAAGTGGTTTGTGTGTGTGTCGAAGGACGTCGGGATGGGCGATGGATCGATAGATCGATCTATCGATCGATTGTTTTTTAACACATTATTTAATCGATTTTAACATGTTTACATATGCGAAGTAGATGATCCGATTTTATTTGGTGGTACCAGCAAGGTGTTTTTTTTTAAAATGCCATCGTCGAAACAAAAAAAAAAAAAATGTTTGTTTGCAAGGTTTTTAACGTAACCGCCGTCTATGGGCATAGAAGGAGAAGAAGAAGAAGAATAAATGACGTTGCTCAACTGATGGAAGGACGGGCACCGAGCATATTCGTAGAATGTCAAAGTGTCAGACTACATAATATTTTGACCCGGTACAATCGTTAAACATGACTTTTATGAATATATTGTTTATATGGTAATCACAAAGACACGTATGCGTATTGTTACTAAAAAGAGAGAGAGGTAGAGAGTGAGAGAGAGAAAGAAGAAAATCCGACGACAAAACGCGGTCAAAAATGGCCTCATTCACACAAATCATAAAAAAAAACTCCTCTTCTTCTTCTTCTTATTTATTATTATTATGGATTCTAGTAAAAAGTCACGATTTTTTTTTTATACCGGACAAAATTAACAACAAACACGGTGACAACAACGGTTGGTTGTTGTTGTTTTTTTAAACGAAATAAAAACCGGAAACGCACAAAGGAAAAAAAAGTGAAAATAAAAAAACGAGTTGAATTTTTTTTTTTTTAATCAAAAAATATGCGTGTATGCGTATAATAAGAAAAAGCGGAGAGGAAAACAAAAAAAAAAGAGAAAACACTGATAATGAGACCTTATCAGAGGCGAGGGTGGTACGTTCACCTCTATGTACACAAAAACTTGGTTTGTCGTCGTCGTCGTCCTCGTTTGCATTATATTTTTTTTTTTTTTAGGCGCGATGATGATGCTCTCAGAGAGATATCAAGGTTAATATTTTCTTTTTTTTTTTAATAAAAGATTAGCGATAACAACGACTAATTGCTTCCTTCCGTTTCGAAACAAACGACAACACGTGATAATACCAAAAAAAAATTTTTTTAAAGCGCGACAACGCGCGACACACTCTGGTGACGTCATTTTAATTTATTTTTAATTTTGTCATCACACGAGGGGTTGTTTACGGTTTCATTCATTCATTCAAACAAATAATAATAATGATAATTATTTATCTGACTTATTTTATTATTCACCGGCAGAATCTCTGCGATTTCGTGTCAATCAAAAAAAAAAAAAAAAGAATTTTCATGAGGTGTCACTACTAAAAAAAAAAAACGTGACTTTACATAATTTCATTTACTTTAATTAAAAATTTTTGATATATACATATACTGTATACAGTCCGTCGCGAGAGAGAGAGAGAGAGGGTAAAAACAAACAACAAACAAAAAAATAATTGAATGGTTTAGATAGACACTCGCTGACCTCTCTCTCGTATACCCAAATGTTGTTAACTTATTTTGTTGCTCTCATAAAGTTTTTTAAATAAAATCCTAATGTCATCAACAAATCAGTCAACAAACAAAATGTCGTCTTCTCTTTTTGCGGGTAATAATAATAATAATAAATGATTAAATTTATGTGAATTCGTTTGTCGTTTTTCGGTTTTTGAAAACATTAAAATGCGAGAGGAGGCGTCGTTTGTTTTAAAAAATATTACTTACCATCATCGGACAGGTAACACAGTATATATCTGATGAAAATGAGTCAAGCAAAATTTATACGTACGATATTAACAACAAAGTGTACCTGAAAAATAAAAGCAGGTGGATGATAAAAAACTTCTTCTTCTTCTTCTTCTTCTTATTCTCTCAGGGAGGAAAAAGTAAAAAAAAAAAATGCATTTTATTGTAGTTTGAGATTAAATTTCTATGAAGGAGGGAAAAAAAAAATTACGCAAAATGTGAAAGGAAACAGGTGGATGAGTGGATACCTGAAGCACAAAAGACGGACAGGTCAGGGTCACGATGTACCTTTTTCCCTCTATCTCTCTCTCTCTACGTTCTCATGCAATGTTTGCAGAATGAACATATTCGATTAATCAGAAGCTATCTTGGCCTTTTCATCTTTTCTTTTTTTTTTTGATTTCTTTCTTTTTAAAAAGGGGGGATTTGTTGTGTTCTATCTCTCTCTTTCTCTCTCTTATCCGTGAGAGATATAAGTTCTCCAAAATTTATTCTCCAGGTTTTTAAAAAAAAAAAAAAAATGTTTAAACTAGGGGGATGATGCTTAAATCGACCTCGAACTGAAAATTATTTGAATATTATTTCGTCGAAGAGTAGGGGGGGGACGGAGAGACAGGAGGAGAGGAGAAACAGGGGAAGGAGGTCATTAAAACTCACGCAAATAAAAAAAAATTTTTTTCCATTAATGCGTTTTTAGAAAAAAATAATTTTTTAAAGCGAACAACTTAAAAGAAATTTTTTGTAGACAAAGCTCGATATATGTTGAAAGATTGGGCGTCTGGCAGACCTCCCCTAAGTAAGAAGCCATTAACTTTGTCCAGACAGACAGAACATGTGTGTTAACCCAAACAATCCGTCCCTTGGTGTCCTCCACATGTGCGCTCATCCAGGGTTTCCAGTCTGGAGACACAGAGAAATTTTTTTTTTTTTTACTTTTGAAATTTTTTTTTTTTTACCATCATCGGGGAGGTGGCAGCGGCGGCGGCAGTGGCGGTAGTGGCGACAGCGGCGGTATTGGTGGTGGTGGTTGCGATCATAATAATAAAATTTATGCCTCGTTGATTGTTTTTTAGGCTCGGCATAAACTAATTTTAATTGGGTAAATTTTTTTTTTTTTTTCTAGAATTTTCTTTCTGTATAATCGTTGAAATATTTCAAAAAAATTTAACGTGACGTAAAAGAAAAAAAAAAGTATTAGGTAAAAAAAAAATACGAGGGTAACATGAAATCTCATCCGTGGAAAACCGCAAAGAAAACAACATTAAAAAGAAAAAGAAGAATTATAAGGGATGAAAAAAAAAAAAAGAATGAAGAGAAGAACCGGACACGAGACAAATGTTAACAACGAGGGTGGTGTGTGTGTGTGCATGTTTAAGGTCAAGGATATTCCAAACTCTCACAGTGTGATGAATTAGGTTTCCATATAAAAAAAAAACATGGATCCACTAATGCGGGAAACATTTTTATAAGAAAAGGTACAAACGCACAGGATGTGGATAAATTTTTTTTTTTTATACCTTAAAAAAATATCAAATCCAATTTAGCACGACAACGTTGCCTTTTATTTATTTATTTCAAAGCAGAAGACAAAAAAAAAAAACTTTAAAAATGGCCGAAAAAAAAGAAAATGTTACTTAAAAAGAAAATTTAAATTTTTACTCATGGCATATATACGTATTTGATTTTTCTTGTTTTTCTCTCTCTATCTTTCCATCTCTCTCTCTCTCTCTTTCACCTTTTGACCGAGTTATAAGGGTTGAGTAATATCTTTCGATCTGTAATAAAATAATTCAAGGTTTTTTTTTTTTTTGTTAAAAGGCGTTGTCACATATATTAAAGAATGACCAACTAAATTTTTTTTTTTTTTACAGTTTAAAAACAATAATAATAATAATAATAAAGAAAACAACAAACGAAAACAATCATGTTAGGTGGTTGTCGGGGCACACCTTTGGGAAGTCTCCATGTACGTTACCGGTTTTAAAAAGGAATGTGTCAGTGTAAAAATATGTTTCAATATCATCGTGGTTTTAATAAAAATATGGGTGTGAGTGAATGAGTGAGTCGAGTTCTCGGCCAAAGGAAGATTTAAGAAAAAAAAAACGTGGCATAAGAAATTTGTTAAATTTAAAAAAAAAATTAAAAGGAAATATTATATTTCATACTCTCCCGAGGGAGGGAGAAAAGAAAATCATAATAATAATCCAAAGGATATTATTTAAAAATAAAAATGTGACGTATTTCCGGTATTTATATATACGCGATACGTACGTACACCCTCTTATAAGAAAAGATTTGTCAAAAGAATACTTTCAGTTGCAGAGGTCAACTTCGTGTCATGGTGCATTACGCGCAGACCTTTCGCATCATCACGGAGCGTGTGACTAGGTGATCTTATAAAACACATATGGTTGTCTGCGGCAAAGATTTTCATCTCTTTGTACCACCCCACCATTATAAAAAAAAAAAAAAAAGTTGACGGACGACCCGAAAAAAAAAAAAAATTCGAGATGATAATAATAATAATAATAAAGCTACCGTTTTAAGCATTTTTAACGTCGGCGCTCCTTCGGCAAAAATTTGTTTTTTTTTTTTCTTTCCCGTTTTTCGTTAAAATAATAATAATAATGATTTTAAAAAATTTTAAGGAAGGATTTTTAAATATTAAAAAAAAAAAAAAATTGATAAACAAACAAACAAACGACAAACGTAGGGAAAAATTTTTTTTTTAGGAAACAAAAAGGATTGTTGGATGAATTCTTAATAATAGAATGCCGACAGAAAAAAAAAAAAAGTTTCGGATGAATGCTTGACCCGTGAGGGTAGGGAGAGGGGAGGAGGGGAAGGGAGGGGGCGGGTGAAAGGGTCGTCATTTCGAAAACATGCCGAAATTTTTTTTTTTTTTTAATAATCAAAACAAAAATCGGTAGACCGTGTTTAATGGACCTAATTAAGCTTCATCTTTAATGCGTCGTACGACTCACCACTCCCATTTTTAAACGACTTTTTTTTTTTTGCATATTCTCGTCGTCGTGGTAGCAGATTTCGTGTGGTAGGTTTTTTTTTTACAAACGCGCCTTTTACAATACCGACAACCGCAATTAATAACTCACCACTTTCTTCTCTACAGCCAATACGCACGCACGCACGGAATATGTAAATACGGATGAACTCGATTGTGGTGATCCGACCATCGCGAGGAAAGGCAGTAAAAGAATTCCCGGAAGGGGGGCGGGAGCGGGTGGATGGGAGGAAGATGCACGGAAAAAAGGTGCGACCACAAAAAAAAAATTATTACCATTTTGCAAAATCACGTGATCAAATACAAACATATAAAAGAGTTGGTAAAGTAACAAACGACTTAATAAGAGCCTCAGCTACCAACGAAGATGAGGTACGAAGACGATGATGATGATTATTGAATTTTTTATGACATCATTGTTATCAGTGTAATTTATATACTCTTAATGTAGCACCACTATTATTATTATTATTTTGTAAACGTGCGTTATGGGTTATTCGACTCGTTGCCATTGACGCAAATTTAATTTTTGTACCATCATCATCGTAATTCTTTTCTTAATGATTTCCAATTTTTATTTTTAGTTTGTGGTCGTTTGTTTCGTCATAAAAAATATTAATTTTACCTTTTGACCCTCACTAGATTTAAATCATACCTGTTTTTCCCCCCTCCCCCCTCCTTTTTTTTTAATTTGATGGCCATCCTCGTGTATTTACACGATTCTCTCATCATTTCCTTTTTAACGGTCATTTCGCAATAATAAAAATTTTAAAAAAAATAAAAAAATTTTTTCCCGCCTTTTTTTAAAAACCTGATTAAAATTCAAAACATTACATCAACGGTTAAAATATTAAAAACAGTTTTGCCAACTTAAATTTTAAATTTTTCCACAAAAAAAAAAAAAAAAAAACAAAAAACATCATCATCACGTTTCACATTTTTTAAATCTTATCTTTAAAAAGAAGGAAAAGAAATTTTTTTAGGGGTTTTTTTTTTACAAAGATTAAAAAACCAAACAAAACTACCCTGATGGATGAAAAGAGAGAGAAAGAAAGAGAGAGAGAGAGAGAGAAAAGATTTTAAAATAAAATAAAAAAAGTTATCCAATTACTTTTAGACTGACCTGCATGAATAATATTCAACAAAAAAAAGAGAGAGAGAGAGAAAGAAAGAAAGAAAGAAAGAAAGAAAGTTAAGAGAGGGTTAAAAATTTTAAAAAGAAAAGATGGGAGAAAAGGTGAAAGGGCAAAGGGAAAAGTTTTTTTTCTTATAAAAAAATTTTTTTTTTTTTTTGGAGATAAGAAAATTGTTTTCTTGTGAAAAACTTTTTTAAAAGAAAATTTTTTTCTTTTTTCGTTTGTTTTGTTATTAAATGCCGGCTACCATCATTTTTAAAAATCTTTTTTTTTTCGCAAAGTTTTTCGTTTGTTGTTGTTGTTCCTTCCGCTTTTGTTCTTTTTGTCTTTGTAGTTTTACATAAACCGAAATTTCATTTAAAAATTAGAAAATTGAAATTTTACTTTTTTTTCTCTTCTATTATAAACAAAAAAAAAGGACGATCGAAAAGGGGAGGGAGGGGAAGGGTAAAATTACGCAATAAAAAAATTTAAAGCCCTAAAACCTGGTCCCCCCTAACAAGGTCAAATCGAAATTTGTTGAGCAGATCATGGTTTCGTAAAATTTTTTTTTCCCCCATTTTTTTTTTTTTTGATTTTTTCGATTCACAAAAAGAAAAAAAGAAAAAAGAAATTTAAAAAAAACTCGTGTCGTATAAGTTAAACGTAAAAAAATTAATTTTTTTTAAATCGAAAAAAAATTCAAATTCGTTTTATACCTGTTTTCATTAAATTTTTTTTGTTGTTGTTGTTGATTGTCCGTGGGTGGAATTTTTTTTTTTTTACGTAAAAAGTTCATTCGTCTGAAAAATCTTCTTCAATGGTCAATTGAGTTCCTTCGATGAAAAGAAAATAATAATAATAATAATAATAATAAATTTATTCGTATACATCGAGATTGATGGACGCGATGATTTCTTTTTTTTTCTCACCTGCACAAATTTAAAAAAAAATAACGGTTTTTTTTTATAAACAATTTAAAAATTTACATCTGCGTATTATTATTTAAAACAAAAATGACGTAATTAATTACGTAATAAATTTAATAAATAATAATAATAATAACGTTCTAATAAATCTTTGTTAATTTTTTTCTTTTCCCAAATTCTTTGCGGAAATATTTGAAACGTTCAAAGTCATAGAGAGAGAGAGGGAGAGATAAACGGTTGTTAATAATAATAATAATAGCTCGGTACCAAAGTAATTAGTCGAAAAGATCGATTGCGATGTGTGAGATTTTCTTTGATTTTTGCCGAAAACCTTTTCAGACAAAAAAATTCTGCCTACACGTGGTGATTTCTCTTAGTATCAATCACGGTCATCAATCTCTTTATGATGTTTTTTAATAATATTTCTATCTCTCTCACTCTCTCTCCCTCTCTCTCATTTGCCTAATACGTATTTGTTACTCTATGAACTCTTCGCAAAAAAAAAAAATTATTCAATAATAGTTGTTAATAATTAATAGTTTTAAATTAACCGTGAAACTAAGTAAATTTAACATTTAATAATTTTTAAAACAAACAAACAAACGAACAAAACATTAACATTACCGACTCACGCACACGCTCGAGTTTAAAAGTTTAAAAAAAAAAAAAAT
The DNA here is from genome assembly GCF_000006295.1 of Pediculus humanus corporis. NCBI lineage: Eukaryota > Metazoa > Arthropoda > Insecta > Psocodea > Pediculidae > Pediculus > Pediculus humanus. The sequence goes on along the minus strand of NW_002987887.1, from coordinate 2,211,185 downwards.
TTTTTTTTAATTATTTCCAGGTGCGACGCTAGCTAGCTAGCCAGGTACGATAATATATTAATTTTACGGTACTGATCATTTTAACTATGAAATTTAATTGAAACGATAAAAAATAAATAAATGAAAATTTTCTTCTGCTGTTTTTTTTAGTTGCGAATGATTGTTTGAAAACGCTTTTTTTTTTTTCGGGGGTAAAACCTTAAAGAAAAAGAAGGTCCAACCCGATGAAGAAGTAGAAGGCCTCGAGGTGGTGTTAACAAAGGTGTAATTTAAAACTTGAAGGAGACATTCGTATATAATTTTTAACCCCCCCAGAGATAAATTAATTTTTTGAGTTTTTTTTTTTTTCATCCCTCGTCCATTGAATAAAACTATTTAGTCATCAATTTCTCTTATGATTGTTAAAAGAGAACCGTTAGAATTATTATTATTATTATCACGACCATTGATTCATTTTAGAAGAAGACGTGAAGAGGGGAAATAAAAGCAGGTGTATTACGTCAACAAATTAAATCTTTGTAAAAAAAAAAAACGGACGTTTTGTTACCACCGCCGCCACCACCACCACCATCACCATCATCATCACCATCATCATCACCATCACCGCCACCATCATCATCATCAAATGTAATCGATACCGTTTTCCGTACGCCTTCGTGAAAAAATAAGAAAAGCTTCTTTCCAACGCAAAAAAATCTCCTGGTGGTGGTGATGGTTTGTCCGTATTTTAACAACATATGGTAACCGATGTTGTTACAACAACAACAACAACAAACAATCCGGAAATGTACATCTTTTTTAAGAAAAAAAGTCGATATAAGTTTTTTATTATTCTTTTTTTTTATTTGGGTCATCCCTTAAAAAATTTGAGGGTGTAATTATTTACTTGTAAAAATGGTATCTTATTCTTTTCTTTCTTTCTTTTTTATTATCATCATCATTATTTTTCTCAAGTGGATTACGTAAATATTAGGAAAAAAAAGAGGGTGATGGTTGTATATTGTTTGTTTGGTATTGTACATACAATACATAGGCGTATTTAAGTTTGTTCAGGTTTTCTTTTCAACGTTAAGCCCCGGATTACAACTATAAATTAATTTAACCTGAATTTATTTTTAGGTATGAAAATATGCCACACGTGTGTGTGTGTGTGAGACAAAATGCAAAAAAAATTATTATTATTATTATTATCATCGTCGACGGTGGCGGCGTTCGAATTTTTAGAACGCGCGCGAATTTAAAAAAAAAAAAAAAACAGATGTTTATTTTAATTTTTTATTTTTTATTTTTGGTTTGTTTGTCGTGAAAAAAAAAATTTGTTATTATCATTATCATTATCATTATCATTATTATTATTACTATTTTAATTTTTTTTTCATGAGTTTATACACCCCTCGTTAACCCCCCCCCCGTTATTCAAATCCGCATGAATAATAAATTTAAAGAAAAAAAAAATTAAATTTTTTCGTTACGTTATTAATAATAATGTAAAAAATTTTAATCAATCGATCAATCGATCGATCCATCGATGAATCGATTATCGAAACGGATTTTTAAAAAAAAAATGAAAAAAAAAATTCGGTTCCATGGGGTGACACCCTTAAACTTATAAAAAAAAAACCTTACAATGAGAATAATTTTTTTTTTGGTTAAGTTAAAAAAAAATTTCCTGGGAAAAGGTTTTTTTTTTTTTAATCCAGAAAAGGTTCGAAGGGAGTAAAAAAAAAAAATGACCTCGTGAGAGGGCTAATACAAGGCCTTTTCAACAAAAAAAAAACCTTTCCATAAAAAAAAAAAAAAAACCGAAAAAAAACTTAAAAAAAGAAAAGAAAAGAAAAAAAAAATTCTCACGATCGACCACGTCTGAAAAAAATTAAAAAAAAAAAAAAACCGTCAGATGTGGACCAAAAAAATTATTATTATTATTATTAATATGAATTCGGCTACCGCGCAACACATTTAAAAAAAAAATGTCTTTTGCTTTTTTTTTTTAAATTTAATTTAATTTAAAAAAAGTTTCGTCATCATTCGTTTTTTTTTTTTTAAATTTTCCGCACATGAAATAAATTTTATTAATTATTAAATTTTTTTTTTATTAATCCAGAATCGGGGGGGGTGATATTAAACCTCACCCCCTCTCCTTTTATACGAAAAAAAATGACGTCATCAAATCCACGTATTAAAAATAAAATTATTATTATAAAAATTTAAAAAAAAAAAAAAATGAAAAAAATGACCGAAAGGATCAAATTTCTTTTTTTTTAACGTACAAAAGAAATAATAATAATAATGATGATGATGATAAATAATAAAAAGTATATATATAAAAAAAAGGAATCTATTGAAATCACGTTCGGTTTGTGTCAAACGAGAGAAGAATTTTTTTTTTTTTAAAGGGAAGATGAAAATGTTGGTTCTTCCACCCTTCATCATCATCATCTTTTTTTTTTTTGGGGTAACAAAGAAATTCTTCTTACGTTCGATTTTTAATGCAACAACAACAATCAATGATAATAATAATAATAAAAAAAAGATCCCGTCAACAAAATCCTGGTGGGAAACGTCGCGTTTGTAAAAAACGCGCGCGTTTTAACAAAAAAAAAAAAAAGGTGAAGAAAAATTGCAAGTAAAAATTAGGTCGATGACTCAGGTGAATTCATTCCCCATAACGTATATTTACATTTTTTTTTTTATCAAGATTTGCTGTCGTTGATTACGTAAAAACAAACAAACGAACAAACAAACAAACATACAAACCGTAAGTTTGCTGTGAAGAAGAGCAAAAATGTCATGAAAATGGTCAAAAAAAAAATTAGATAAAAATTTAAGATTTGTGTTTTTTTTTTTTAAATTTACGACACGTTAAAAGGTACGATGATGATAATGATGATGATAAAATGTCGTTAAAGATTTTTGTGTCGTGGTAGCAGAAACGTCGTCGCTTCCCGCTAAAATTTAAAATTTTTCCTTTATTTTTTTACTTGGCGGTCATCACAACAATCGACAACTCGTAAATAATTTTTTTTTTTTTTCGGTCAAGTGTTTTTGGAGGAAGGGGGTTAATAAAATGTACGGGGGGTGGTCAAAGTTTAAAAAAAAAAAAATTTCAAAGGGGAGGAAGGGGGAGGTGGAAGTGGAAGTGGGGAAAACGAAAGGAAAAAAGAAAAATTTTTTTTTTTCGTCCGTTTTGTAAGTTTTCATTTATTTCCTAACTACCCCCACAGTTTTCCTAAAGCTTTTAACCTCTTTTTTTTTTTTTTTTTTTTTTTTTAAGCCATTAAAATTTTAAGAATACAAAGAAAATGGTAAAAAAAGGGAAAGTTAAAGGAAAAAAAGGAAAGAAAGAAAGAAAGAAATTACGTCACTAAAAGGAAAGTTTTAAGTTAAAATTAAGTCGTGACTCGAATAACCTTCTTCCCCCCAACCTTAAGAACACCCTTAACTAAGAAAAAAAAAATTATTATTATTATTATTATTTTAACTTACATCCTAACCATTATTTTGTTGTTTTTTATTCTTTCGTTTGTTCGTACGTTTGTTTGTTTGTTTGATTTTTTTTTTCGGTTAGAAAATTTAAAAAAAAAAAGTGGAAAAATTTTTTTTTTCCAATGAAATTCTTTTAAAAGGTCAAGATTTTTACAGAGAGTTGAGTGGAGGGGGAGGGGAGGAAGGTGAGGAAGAAAACGAAAAAGTAACGGAAGAAATAATAATAGTAATAATAATAATCGATTATTCAAGGTTTGTTTTCGTAAATTTTATTTTTTTTCATTTTCGAAGATTGATCGATTTGATCGATTTTTAGAAGAAAAAAAAAAAATGATTTTTTTTTTGTATTTTAAAATCGCACGCAATCGGTCGAAGGGTGTTTGCCTGTTTGTTTGATTGTTGTTTGGTATTGTTAATAAAAAAGAAAAAAAAACGCAAAGTCATGTAGGTTGATAGGAAAACAACAACATGTGCGTTGTTACGTATCGTTTACTTGCGCGTAATTCACGTCTAAATTTTTTTTTTTTTCACGTAACCATCTGCCATTTAATTTTAGTTTAGTCAAATGACCGAATATTTATCGTTATCATTATTATCGTCGTATCACCATTCATATAGCAGAAGACAAACAAACGTTTTTTATTTTTTCAATCGTTTACTTCACGAAACAAAAAATATTTCACACTAAATAATAATTTAGCCAAAAAAAAAATCCGCCACAGCGGTGACAAAAAAAAAATGGGGTCAATTTACAAAAGAACTAAAAAAAAAAAAATTGCATCATAATATTTTACCCCCCCACCCGTCCCCCTTCCCCCCTCCCTGAGAATAATGAATTAAAAAAAAAAAAGAAAAATCTCTCTCTCCACGTTCAACCCTTAATAATAATTTTTTTTAAAGATAAAGATTTCTGACCTGTAAAGAAAATTACGTATAAAAAAAAAACACCAGGTGAAGAAGGTGAGGGTAGTAGTACCTGGCTGTAAAAAAAAAACTACCCCTTGGATTTTTTTTTCATAATAAAAAATTTAAAAAATTTTTTTTTTGTGGTTCACCCGTAAGCTAAACGTAAATTAAAACACGACGAAATTAAGATTAAAAAAGAAAAGAATAAAAAAAAAAATTAATAAAATATTTACTTATAAGTTAACAATAGGCTCTACATATCAAATGAAAAAAAAATTAGACAATGGGTGACAACATAAGAAGGAAAAGGAAAAAAAAAAAACGGTTAGGCCACGGGTTTTCATCCCTTAGGTATCCATCTGCGAGTTTTTTTTTTTTTTTTATTAATTCAATGGTGGTAAGCCTTCCTCAAAGGGGAGAATCAATTGCAATTTCTTAATGATGATAATGATGATTATGATGGCAGCAGGAGGGTTAAAGAGGTTTAAAAAAAAAAAAAAAAGAAACAAAACTTCTTTTTTCTAAGACTTTTTTTTTTTTTTACGAAAGAATAAATTTAAAAACTTAAAATGGAATTTATTTTTATTTTTAAATTCTTATTCCGGTCCTGATTATAAAAAACAGGGAAAGATTAAGAAAATTTGCAAAAAAATAAAAAAAAATTGTTGGGAAAAAGTAGAAAAAAATAAATAAATAAATAAATAACGTCGTAAAAAAAATTTTTCGATTTCTTTTTTTGTTTATTATTATTTTTTTTTAATGACGTCATAAAAAAAATAAAATCCGTCTGCTTTCGCGTAATTATTACGTCACGAGTAAATTAAAAACAATATTTTTTTTTCTTTTTTCCTTAACTCTCCTCGTCCTTGACGTCACCCACGTGTTTTTATTTTACATTTGCGACACAGAATTTTTTTTTCCTCTTTTTTGTTTTCGAATTGTCCGACAGAAAAATAATAATAATAATTATTATAGTAATATGTTTAACACATGGTAATAATAATAATAATAATAATAATAATAATAATAATAATAATAATAATGTTGATGATGTAGAAAAAGCGACAAAGAAGAAGAAGGAAAAAAAATTTATTTAAAAAACGTTCGTCGTTTTTTAACGTCATTAAAATTACCCTTAACGTTTTAGGGGTAGCAGAAGACATTTTTAGTTTTTTTTCTGTGTGTGTGTACGTTTTAACCGAAAGTTTTTTTTATGAAAAAAAACCGGTAACGTGTTTTTTTTTGTTTTAACTCAAAAAAAAAAAAAATTTAGGAAGGTGAGAAAAGGAAAAAAAAGGATAAACCAAAAAAAAAAAAAAAGGTTTAAAGATATCGAAAAGTTGGTTCCTGGTAAAGAATCACACGCACACACACACACAAAAAAAGACCGTTACATTGTTTTTATAAGTTTGTATATATCTTGGGATCAAAAAATAAACTCGAAGGGTGACTATGTGACGGTAAATTAACAAAAAAAAATTTTTTTTCTACGGTTCTCATAAGAAAACCTTAAAAAAAAATTTTTTTTGGTCATAAGTGCCCGACATGTTTCTCACATAGTTTTTTGCTCCTGTCGGATGACGTAATAAAAAAATTTCAACTTCCTGAATACTAATATTAATTTTTCTCACGTTAAAACAATATTGTTTTTTTATCTCTCCTCCTTATTTATCATTATTAATTATTTATCAGTTTTACCAACTTTATAAAAAAAAAAAAATATTCGAAGACGAAGAGGACGACAAAATTCTCTCGACAGCTTATTTATTTTTTAATAATACCCTTCTCTCCTCACCCTTAACCATCTGCTCTGTTGTTTAAAATTTATTTTTATGAATGTATATATATTTTTTTGCTTAAATTCAATTAAATATATCATCATCCCCCCACATCAACAGGAAGAAATAATTTATTTAAAAAAAAAAGTCACCCCCCAGGAAACGTTTAAAAAAAAAAAAACTATTTTTTACCTACTTTTTTTTTTTTTGCTTTTGGGTGAAAAAAATCATCATCATTATTATTATTATTATTATTATTTACTCGTGGTATTATAAAAACAATATATATATTATTATTATTATCAGGACACGTAAAATAAATATAGTCCGAACCAAAAAAAAAAAAATTTCCGGGATTATATAGCGCGCTATAATGGAATGAAAAACGTTTGAGTGTAAAAAGGGCACGTAAAAGTATCATTTTCCTTATGGTTATAATCCCTTATTACATTAAATTAAAAATAATAATAATAATTTTGTTTCATTCATAAAGAAATCTACAACAACAAGAACAACGTTCGAAGATTTTTTTTTTTTTTTTTTTTCTTCTTCCACGTAAAAATCGAGGGTTAGTTTTTTAAGGGGTGCGAACCGGGGTGTACGACTTTATTATTATTATTATTATTATTATTATTAATAAAAATTTCTTAGGTTTCGATTATATCGTATTCGTTTCTTTTAAATTTTTTTTTTATTCACTCTTACCTTTTTTTTTTTCCTGTGTGTGTGTTTTTTTTTTAACTACGTGACCCAAACTCGGGGTGACCGCTTAAAAAAAAAAAAAAGGAAAGAAGAAGAAGAAAAAAAACCTACAAACCATCTGGGCCTCTTATTTAATTTTTAAGAAAAAAAAAGGGATGAGAATCCGTTCTACATGTTTTACTTACCCCACGGATAACATATGCTAAAAAACGCAGATGAAAACATTTTTTTTTTTAAATGGTTTTTTTTTTTTCGGTCCAAACGAATTCAGGGTCGTGGCACTAGAGGTCCGTGGAATAATCATAAGCTAAACGTTAAAATGTAATGATAATTTTTTTTTTTTTTTAAGACCCGGAGATTTTTTTACGTAACGAAATTTTTTATTTAGACGTTAATAAAATAAATCCCATGGGAAAATCAAGTCCAGCAGTATAAATCGATTTTTTTTTTTTTTAATCATCTATGACGTCAAAAAATTATTAATTTTTTTAAATATAATAAATGAAGAGAAATTTTATTACCGTTCTACCGTTTCCGTTTTTTTTTTCGCGTAATGACGTCATAGTTAAATTTTCAATATTGGAGTAGGGAAAAAAAAAAAAAAAATTTAGTTATTGTTTCTAGAACGTTCTAACTTGTAACTTCCTGTTGGGTTTTTTTTTTTTTTTTTTGTTAAATTTGATATCCCGGGGATAAAACAATCGCCTTTTATTCTGTTTGTAGTTTTTTTTTTTTTACCCGCATTCACATGCGTCGAAAGTTTTTTAAAAAAAAAAAAAAAATTTAAATGTTCGTTTCGGTTGAAAAGATTTTTTTTTAAATATTGAGTCAATTATTATTATTATTATTTTATCGAGTATACGTAATTGTAATGACAAAAAATGACGCGATTATATTGACCAAGGATTATAATAAATGTTGGGAAAATTCAAGGTCACGAGGACAATCAAAAAAAAATTAAAGGTCAGAAGGTCCGTGAGATTCTTCACGTCCTTTACGAAATGTTTAAAAAAAAAACAAATAACAAAAACTTCACATGAATGAAAAAAACACTTTGGGAATTTTTTTTTTTTTATAAAACTTAATTATTCTTTAAAAAAAAGTAAAAAACAAACAAACAAACGAACAAACAAACAAACAAACAAATCGAAAAAAAAATTAAATTAAATTCGTGCGACAAAAACGTTTTTAACTTTTTTTTTTTTTGGAAAATTTTTGTCGTCGTTTTAAAAAAAATTTTTTTTTTATTAAATCCTTTTTTCCCTTTCCCCTCTTCCTCCCCTCCACCACCATCAACATCATCCTCCTCTTTCTCATTTCCGGTTTGGAAAGTTTTTTTTTATCCTCCGGTCGAAGGTAGTATAAATTCCAAAAAAAAAATGAATGAAAATAATTTTTTTTTTTTTTGTAGAAAGAAACCTTAAAAGGTTTGTGTAAATAATCGTAACGTTTTCATCATCATCATCATCATCATCATCATTATCGGCAACCTAACACAAAAAAAAAAGTTGGCCAACCCTAAAATTTGTTGCCATAGTTTCAGTTCATTTAAAAAAAAAAAAAGAAAAATTATTTTAAAATAAAAAAAAAAGGACATTTGTCAAATATTTAACAACTCGTACCTGAAAGCGACCCTTTGAGATAAGGGAGGCGACATGGTCAAACATTCCATCCAACTTCTTCCCTTAACGCGTCATTTAAAGTCATCGAAGGTCACCCTTAAAATCATCATTATCATCATCAAGTCCATACGATTTCGACCTGTTATTTTGACGTAATCTTCGTACCTTTTTTTTTTCTCCAAATAATATAGGTGTTGATGATGACGAATTTTTTTTTTAAAAAAAAGTGGATAGAACCCCGATATGACCCAATCGAAAGGTCGAAGTCGTGGTTATAGAAAAAGAAAAAACGTTAAAAGGATTTCTTAATGAGTTAAATGTTGCAGACCGACGAGGATTCTTTGGTATCACAAAAAAAAAAAAATGTTTTAACTTAGGAGGGATGGTCAAGTCTATGTTATTATCGTCGTCGCCATATGACGTCACATCGTCTCAATTATTACGTAATTGTTATGTACATAAGTGAAACATGGGGAGATGATGATGATGATGATGATGATGATGATGATGATTGACTATTTTAAATAAATATCCAGACACCCTCTTATGTGCTATTTTAAGATTTCTTTTTTTTTTTTCTTTCTACTTTTTTCTTTTTATAAAAATCTTAGCGACGTTTTGTATTTCTGCTTCCACTTTAATTTTTTCCAACTTATCGCGGGTTTTTTTAAATTATTCGAATTGTTGTTGTCGTCTGTTTGTCGTCGTTTAATAAAGTTATGAAAGTGTAAGAAAAAAAAAAGCTTTAAGCTTTTAAAATTTTCTTTTTTTTAGAAAAAAAAATATTTACAAACAATTTGTTTAACTTTTCTTCTGCTTTTTTTTTGTTTGTTTGTCTGTTATCAAAAGGGTTGTTTTAAAAAAAAAAAAATTTCCTCTAAAACGATTGAAATTCGAGAGAAAAGAGAGAGAGAGAGAGAAATTGTATTCTTTTGTTATTGGTGGTGTTTAAACAATTTTTTGTTGTTGTTGTTTAGATAGTGGTAACAACAACAACAACAACAATTTGTATTCAATTACTAAGATGTGGTACTTACGTAGGATTACAACTAAAATGTGGTTTAAAAAAAACATTTTTAGGGGTGTAGAAGTGCGCGAAAAATACATCACAAGGTAAAAAATTGGAAATTTGCGTTAAAAAAAAAAGGAAAAAGTTTTTTTAGGGGGGCGGTTTGATTGTTTATGTTTTGTTTATGTGGGAGGATGAAACCTTTTTTTTTCTAGAAAAAATTGTAACAAGTTTCAATTTAAAAAAAAAACAGATTTCTCGTATCATTATGAGTAAAAACAGATGGATTCGTAGAAATGAAAACATAGAGATTAAGGGAGTGAAGGGGGTAAAAACGGGAACGTGGGGACGTGGAGGAAGGGAGGGAAGGAGAATGGGATGCGAGTTTTTATATTTACACAAAAAGATAAAGCAGAAAGTAAACAAAAATGCACAAATAAAAATAAGTGAAATTCACAACGTGAAAAAAAGGGGGATGGATGGACGGTTGGATGGAAAGAAATGGAGAGAGAGAAAAGCGGAAACAGGCTGGAAAAATAAAATCGGACGTCCAATAAAAAAAAAAAAAAAAAAATTTTTCAACCCATTGGAGAAATATTAGAAATTATCCCTTCGTTGGTCATCGCTTTCTCTCATCAATTTCGTTGCCCATGCGCGTCAAATTTTCTTTCATCGTGTAAATAGAAAATTTTTTATTATCATCATCATCATCGTTGTCGTCATCATCAGAAGAAGAAATAAAAAAAAAATTCATTTTTGTCCGATAAAAAAAAAAAATAAATAAATTTGAAAATAATTTATCACTTTGTTAAATATTCAAAAAACGTTTTGTCGTACGAAAAAAAAAACAAAATAATAATAATAATAATTTAACATAATTGAGGTACATGCTACGTGACTTTTGTAATTGCTAACACACACACATACGCGCACGCGCGTTGATTGTTTTTTTTTTTTTTTTAAAGTACGTAAGCTAATTATTAAAAAAAAAAAATTTTTCTATTTCTATTTTGTTTTTTTTCGGGGGCGGGGGGCATTTTAAATAAAAATCCAAATTTCCAGTTCATTAGTCCCCCCGATTTTTTTTTTTTTCTAATTATTTTTTAATAATTCGAAAGTTTTCGTGACCAAAAGATTTCATCATTATTATCATTATTATTATTATTATTAAAAAATTGTCGCCGATTGACGGCAAACATTTAGTATCACAAAAAAAAAACAATGTCAGGTCCGAAATGATAAAAACGAAAAATAAAAGGAAAAAAACAATTATAAAAAAAATAATTTCGCTCATTATTACCTTACGAATTAAATTGGCCTTTTTGTAATACGTAAAACGAATTGTGGAATTTTAAAAAAATTATGTGAGTACTGTTATTGAAAGGGTTAAAAAGTTCTTTTTACGTTTTTTCCTTTTTTTCCCCGCGTAAATAAGCTGAATTTTCCCGTTTGATTTTCTTTAATTTTCCTTTGACTCGTTATTCTTATTCCCCTTAATTTCCCCTTATTTCTATAGATTTTCCCCGCTTTTAACAATTTCGTGTGTGTGTATGTGTGTGTGTTTGTTTTGTTTTTCCTTTTACACGCGAGTAGGGGAAAATCGAATTTTTTTTTTTTTTTTTTTGTTCGAATGATGTCCACTTCAAGTCCAGTAGTAGCAACATGAGAATAATTTAAAAAATTTTAAAAAAAAAAGATAAATTTTTTTTTTTGTCGGTGCAAAAAAATCGATTTTTATTCGGTACGGTTTACCGTATGAAAAATTTTAATACTTAATCTTCCGAAATGATAACAACAACAAACGAATATTGTTATTATTATTGATAAGATAAGGATTAAAAGATCAACGGAGGTGTATAACGAAAGTTGGAAAATTAAATACGACAAACGCGCGCATACGTATAAAAACGCCGAAAATTATTATTATTATTATTATTATTTTACGGGAGAAAACGAGTGAAATTTTTTTTTTTACTTTTCGGAGTGATGATTATAATAATAATAGTGTCGGGAATGTATAATACAGGTACGAAATTTTAATATATTGGCGACAATAATTTTTTTCGGTGAGGACCAGCAAAAAAAAAAATTTATTTCACGAGAGAAAATAAAAAAAAAAAAAAGGAAAAAAAAAGAAAACAATCATGTTGAGCTTAAGAAAGCGTGCGCATAATCTTTGAATTTTCACCGTCCGTAAACTTTTCACCCACGTTTAACTTACGATTAAATTAATAAAATAAAAACGGACTCGGATTCTGGACGGGAAAAACGTATTGAATATAAGATAAACTTTATCGCACGGGTTTAACTTATCGTTTGAGGGTATCATTTAATAAAAAATAAAAAATTTTTACTTTGGACAATTGATAAGAAACATATATCGGGAGTGATTCACATGTTTAGTTTATGCGTATAACAAACGGTAGAGGACCCTCATGGACAAATAGTGGATAAACATGTGTTTGATCGAGTCTCATGTTTAGCTTTTATGAAAAGGTGTGTATGTGTGTGTGTATGTGTATGTGTGTGGAAATGGTCGAGGTCTAACATGAGGTAGCATGTGGACGACGCTTCGGTCTCTTCGACTAGCGGCAAACGGCGAAACAACCGATCACTGGACTTAGTCTCTGTCACGGTGGAGTCCGTGTGATTCGCCCTCGTACGTTCAACAAGAGAAAATCGTTGCGAGAATTTTCTTTTTTTTTCTTTTTTTATTTTTCTCTTTTTTTACGAAAAAAAAAAACATTAAAATAATTTTTTTTATTAAAAAAAGAAATTTATTTATTTATTTATAATATTAATATTAATAATAATAATAATAAAATTTTTATTTTTTTAAATAAAAAAAAAAAAAGTTGTTTTGTTAAATTTTATTTTTTATTTTCGTCCGGCGAAAACTTTTTAATTTTGTTTTAATTTTTAAAAAATATATTTTTTTTTTTTTTCGGGGGGGGGGCGATAGTAAATAAACAATCGTGTTATATACAAACACCGGGTTATGTGACGGTTTGTTCGAAAGTACCACGTGTTTTTTATTTTATTTATTTATTATTATTATTTATTTATTTAAAAAAAAAAAAAAGAAAAACTTTTATTTTTAAACATCGATAGTGAATTAAAATTATTTAAGTGTTTGTTATGATTTTTCGACGTTATTAATAATAATAATAATAATAAATAAATAAAGTGTTGTATATGTAAAAATAATAATCAGGTGTGATAATTAATAATAATAATAGTAACAACCACGTGTTTTTTTTATTTCATTTCTTTTCTTTTTGATAATTTATCAATCGTTGTTATAAAAACGTATAAATGTAGGGTCAAAAAAAATAATAATGATAATAATAACAAAAGTGGTCACTGTCTGATTGTTAATAAAAAAAGAAAAGAAAAGAAAAAATTATATAAATGTGTTCAAAACTATTAACAAAACGTCATTAGAAGATTTAATAAGAAAAGGTGACGAGATATTCGTTACCAATTACCTGGACGAAATGCGGATAAAAATGCCAGCAGTTCGAATTGCACAAGGTAATGTACAAAAAACAAAAATAAAAAAAGACAACAAACAACGTGACCGTAGAAAAAAAAAAAAACAATTTTTTTAACGTGGAAATAAATAAATAAAAACGCGAAAATTATGTTGCACGCAGCATCCCCTTCACTCTCGTACCACCTTTTGTAAATTTTTTTTTTTTTTCCATTTCAGAGACGCAAAAAAATTAAAATCCGCGAACGATTAAGAAAAAGTGAATATAAAAAACAAAATAAAAAAAAAAAATTTTTCCTTTTCGGGGGGGTTAAGGGGGAAAAAATTGGGGAGGTACAAAAAAAAGGGGAGAAAAAAAGTAAAAAAAAAGACAAGTCGTTGATTAATTTTTAATTTGTGTGAGAGTATTCTTTTATTTTTTTATTTTTTTACGTTGGTAAGCTTGCGCAATTTAAAAAAAAAACTGGAAAAAATAGGGATCCGATGGAAAAAAAAAATGAGGAGAAAAATCAAGGCGGGAAACGGGGGGGAAGAGGCTGAGAGGGAGTTTTTGATGATAACTTTTTTTTTTAAAAAAAAAAATTATTCGAGATTTTTTTTTTCTTCTGTTTCACGTTGTCATTATTATTAATTTTATCAGAGAAAACAATTCGATTTTTTATTTAAAAAAAAGGAAAAAATTTTCTGAGAAACGTCGTGAATTTTACAAGGGGGGGCCGGAAGGGGGAGGTAACCGAAAAAAAAAATAAAATAAAATAAATAAATCATTTTTTGAATAAAAAAAATTTCGAACGTGACGCGTTATTTAAACGGCGGGAAAACCGTCGTCGTTTTCCGACGTTTCTCGAATTTTCCGACCGTACGAAAAAAAATCGGGGGAAAAATAAAATTTTCGCGAATGAAATTTCTCGTATTAATAAGTGTTTGTACGATTGTTTGTTTGTAAATTTTTTTGGTTGTCGGTGCGTTTTGTAGAAAATTTTGGATTATTGCCCGAAAATTTTTTTTTTTTTTTGTTAACGACATTGAAATTTTTTTTTCTTCTTCTTAAATAAGTGTTTGTTGTTGTTGTGGTTGTTGTTCGTTTGTTTGTTTGTTTCCCGTAAAAATTATAAATTAATCGATTTTATTTTTAAATGAAAGTAATATTTAAAAAAAAAAGAAATTTTTTTTGGTTTCATACTCGATTTTAATTCGTTTCCGGTTAACGCCTGGAAAAAAATTATAAAAAAATATACCTGGAAAATTTCGAAAATTAAATTTTATTATAATAATAATAATAATAATAAAACCTTTTTTCGGTTTTCTTTTATCTCATCTCCCCATCGATAAAAATCCCATTTTAAAGAGAAGAGAAGAAAAAAAAAAACAATTTTTTTTTTTTTTGTTTGTTTGTGTTTGTTTTTTCAAACGATTTGTTGACAATTGACCACAAATTATTATTGACCAACGTGAGAGAATTTAAGTTTTTTGGGGTGGTCGTAACAAAAATATCATTATTATTATCGTCTTTTTGAGGGGGGAGTATTAATACCTTTTGTTAAGAGCAATAAGTTATAAAATTACGTAAAAAAACAATTTTTATTAATAATATAAAAAATGATAAGAGATTTGCTTTAATTAATGATAATGTGTGGAATTTACGTCATTTCCACAAGGGGAGACGAGAAGGGGGTAAAGAAAAAAATGACAGAGATTTTAGCCATATTTTTGGTTTTATTAATGAAGGTACTCGTGTACTACCCGAAGGTTTTTTCATTTTAAAAACCAAAAATAATTTATTATTAACATTTCGTCGGTGATTTTTTTTCAGGTACTTAAAACTAACGACGAGTACATTAATTGACGTCGAATTATTATTATTATTATTAAACGGATTTTTTTTTACGGCCGTACCTTAATAAAATGATTTTTTATTGTAATTAGGGGTGGGGAAGGGTTTTTTTTTTTTTAAATAACGGAAGAAAAAATGATTTAAAAGCGTGCCGGGCGTATGCGTATGTGTAAAACTCATTTACCTTTTTTTTATTTATAACATAATCACAATTTAAAATGATTTAAAATTATGTTTAAATAATTAAATAAAGTCATTCATTTAATAATAATGAAAAAAAAAATTTTCACCGGGTTTTAATTATAAATTAAATAATTGTTTTTAAGTTAATTAAATTAATCGAATCGTTTTCTTTCGATTTGTGAATGTGTGTGTTAAGTAGGTAGGGGTTGTTTTTTGTTGCGTTTGTTCGTTTCGAACCTTTTTTTTTTGTTGTTTGTAAGTGTTTGTTTGTGTTCGTGTGTGAATTAAACGAATATTTTTTTTTTAAAAAGGATATTCCCGTGCCGCAAATTAAAAAATCATGTTTAGAAGAGAGAGAGAGAGAGAAAGACAAAAAAGTTTTCGACGTCTTATTCGTAAGACGTAGGAAAAAGAAAGAAAAAGGAAAATTTTAAAATAGGGGTTGATTGTTATTTAAAACGCTTGCGTCGTTTTTAAGGGTGAAATTTTTTTGTTATTATTTTAACCGAAAGATGGACTTGTGCCCCTCAATCTTTTTTCCAAACCGTTGTAAAATATGTATGTTGTTAAGGTTTCTTTCTTTTTAACGATGATGTCTCATTTAATTATTGTTTAACGGAAATTGGCTCAAGGTCGTTTGTTTTAAACAACCCCCCTCCCTTCCTCGACCCCCTCCTTTTCCGGTTTTTCGACTTACATATATATATGATACCATCTCCCGTCGTCCTTTTTTTTTTTTTTACAAATAAAAAATTTAAATTTTCGAATTTGAAAACGCACACGTACACGCACGCACCCACCCGCGTCGCTGGAACGTTTTCGTTCCAAAATAATTTCTCCAGAATTTTTTGTTTTTTTTATTAACCGCCACAAACTTTAAACGGTTCAAAATCAATATTATAAAAAAAACTTTTTTTTTTTAAAAATGAATGAAACTAAAAACTAAAACCTTTTTTTTCTCTCACTCTCTTTCTCTCTCTCTCTCTCTCTCACCAAATAAAAAAAGGGTGACCGATCGATAAATCGATCGATTGGTTTAAAGCCATAAATTTAACCCGAAAGAAAAAAAAAATTTTTTTTTTTTGTAACCAGACAATTTCCTTTTCCGCTTTTCTTATTTTTCTTCTTTGGTGGTTTATTGCGGTCAATTTTCGTTCTTTTTTTTTTTTTTTTATAAACTCCAGCATTTATTATTATTATTATTTTTGTAAAATTATAAAACCGTGTAATAATAATAATAATTATAATAATTTTTATGACGTCATTCATTCATTCAAAAAAAAAATTTAAAACGTAATTTAATTTTTTTTTTTTTTAATTTTTAAGGAACAAAAAAGAAAAAAAACTGGAGAAATTCCAAAATAATAATGATAAAACGATATTAATGTTAAACTTTTTTTTTACAACTTCGAGTTAAGGGTTGGATGGATGGATTGATGATGACGATAATAATAATGATGATAAAAAAAAGTTAAAAATTGATTACGAGCCAAAATTTCCAAAAAAAAAAAAATTAAAGAATTCTTCTCCAGTCAATTAATTTAATAATAAAAAAAAAGTTCGATTAAAAATCAAAGTCGTAAATTTTTAGTTTAGTTTTGTCGCAAAACGATACAAACGAAAAATCCTGGAGATGTGACAAAAAAAAAAGTCCCGCCGATTTCCATTGTATTCCACGGGAACCACCTAAAAATTATTATTATTATAATAATAAGTGCAACGATTATTAAATTGACTCGTTCGATTTGTTTTTTTTTTTTTTTTACGTGGGTGAAAAATTGATATGTTAACA
Source organism: Pediculus humanus corporis (assembly GCF_000006295.1). Classification (NCBI taxonomy): domain Eukaryota; kingdom Metazoa; phylum Arthropoda; class Insecta; order Psocodea; family Pediculidae; genus Pediculus; species Pediculus humanus. Next base: position 2,194,380 of record NW_002987887.1, on the reverse strand, counting down.
GGTTTTTTTTTCATGGGCGGTTATTTTTTTTGGGGGGAAGGGAGGGGGGAAAGGGCGGCAAAATGAAAAGAAGAAAAATTTTTTGGTTTATTTTTGTGTTAATTCCGTACTGGAAAAAAAAACATTAAAACTGGAAAAAGAAAGCTGTAAATTATTTATCATTATTATTATTGAATGGTTGAAAAGAGAGAAAGAAAAATTACGGATTGTTATAATAATAATAATAAGTTTACGGAAAACATAACACACGGATGGTTATACTGGAATATTTTATCCAGTTAACGTGTGTCCAGAGTCGGCGGTTACCTCAACGTACGACGTCTTTGTACCACAAACGTAAAAATTCTGGAGAATTTAAAAACTGCACCCAAGTTCATAACTTGTCTTTTAAACGATCATCATCATCATCATCATTAGTAGTAGTCAGTAGGTGAGGTCTTGCCTTGGAAAGAATATAAATAGAAAAAAGAAATGAGGGGGGGATACGAGAGGGAGTTGGAGAAGGTAAAAGGGATTCGGCAAAGACGGTTTTTTTCTCTTTTCTTTTCCTGTCGGTGACAAATTGACCTTGGTCAACGACAGAAAAAACCGTTTTTTCGGTTTTTTTTTATTTGTGCGACAGCTTTCACTTTTGTTTTGTCGCCAAATTTTTTTTTTTAACGATTCATTTACCATATTTTACGACTCGGTCGTCCGTGTGTCCGTCTGGGTAAAAACACTTTTTTTTTTTAAATATTATTTATTGTGTCTCATTCTTTAAAAAAAAATGTCGTAAAATGATTTTTATTATTATTATTATTATTATTATTATTTATTTCTTGTTACGCTTTCTCTAAAGTTTATCGATTCATATTTAAATGCAAGGGGTTTTTTTTTCTGCTTCTACTTTTTTTTTTTTGTACGAATTGAATGGATGTTAATGTTTTAAAAATCTTTTTAAAATTATATAACCGTTAATGTTTGTTGTGTTTGCACACACATCGGGTACTTTTTAAAATTTCTTGCAAAAAAAAAAAACGTCGTGTCAATAGTAAAAATGTATTGTTTCATCACGTGGGATATTTCTTTATATTTATGTGTCCTCGTTTTTTTTTAAAAATGATTTCTCTCTGTCGAAAATTTTATCGCGTTACGTATGTTTTCTTCTTCTCCTTCGTTGTTTTTTAAAAATTTTTTCGCGCCTTTTTTTTTTTTAAAATAACGATCGGGGATACAGTTGAAAAAAAAAACGTCTAAATATTGAGTCTATTAAGATGAAATATAAATAAATAAAAAAAAAAGGAAGAAAGGAAGAAAAAGAAAAAGAAAAAAAAGTTGAAGTCGATTGACGACAGGAAGAGGGTTGCCGAAAATAAGGGGCGCGTTCAAATTAGGGGTTGTTTTCGATTTATTTGGCATGAGAATGACTTTTCTTCTTTAAGAATTAACCGTTCATAGGGATGGTGTCGGGAGGGATGGGGGGATTTAAATTTTAATCTCATGTTTAACTTTTCTTAAATTTCATCCTCCATTCGTATCTTTTGAAATTTTTCAACGATACTTTTTCAAGTGTAATTAGAAAATTTTTCCGTTTCAAAATAACGTAATAGTTTTTTTCTTCCCCTCCCTCCTTACTCCTCCCTTCTATAAAATTTTTATTATTATTATTTAAGCGGCCATTTGTAAAAAAATTTTTTTTTTCTGTCCAGTTGAATCACGTTTCGTAAATTTTTTTTTTTTCTTATCAATTCGTGTGTTTCATCACATATTCGATTATTTTTAATAAAAAAAAAAAAGGAAAAGAAATAGAAAAAATGCTGCGTTGCATGTTTTGCACAAAATGAAAAAAAAGAATTAAATTCATTGGTTAGAGTCCACCAGACGACACACGCATGTTTGTTTAATACTAATTTTTTTGTTGACACGTCACGTAGTACAAATACCTTGCAGGATAAAAAAAAAAATTATGTGATATTAATAAGGAAGGAGGTAGGTGGGGTGGGGGGTAGGGTAGGGCCATACATTATCTTAAAAAAAAGGTGTATTTTTTGAGGAAAATGTAAACAACACCCAAGGTACCGTGTTTTTTTCGAAAAAAAAAAAAAAAAAGTATAAACTTTTGAGTCACCGACCCAAACCGATGTGATAACAAAATTCAAATGTAAATATTAGAACAGTTTTTTTACTGATAAGATAAATTTTTTAAAAATTTTATAATGGTTTAATTGAAGACGTTTTAAAAATGGAGACAACCTGACGTAAAGGTATTCTCGGAAAAAATAAGAGAGAGAGAGAAAGAGAGAAAATTTTTGTGTGTGTTTTACGCCGCCATATTTTTTTTTTACTTCCTCTTTTACAAAACCATTGATTTGATTTTTTTTCGAATGTAATATGTGTAATAGCGTATTAAGGATAAATAATAATAATAATAATAATAAAATTGTATGAACACGAAGAAAGGTACGGTTAAAAATTTCGAACAAAAGAAACTAAGAAGGAAATTTAAAAAATTAACAACAACAACAACAACAACAATACCTGACGATGTTACCGTTATTAACGACAAACGTATTATTTCATTAAATTCAAACGGTTTACAAAAAAAAAAAGACAAAGATAATTTTTCCAAAGAGAGAAAGAGGGGGGAGAGGGGGAGGGAAATGGTTAAAAACCATAACACTGCGGTGCGGATCACCGAATTTTTTTTTCTTTCTACGGTCCCTTGAGCCTCCTCCTGGAGAACGAAATGTTAGAAAAATTAACAAACGATGTGTGTCTGGATACTTTAATCTTTCTGTGTATCATACCGAGAAGAGAAAGAGAGAGAGAGAGAGAACACGATCATGTAAACAATAAAAACTTGGGACAATTTTCCGTGAAACTGAAGAGGTCATTTACATCTTCAAGGTTCGATTGTTTACCCGCAGAACGTTTTTTTTTTCTTCTTCTGCCACATTGTCATTGTTTTTTTTTTTTTTTTTCGAAAAATTATTAATGTTCAGTGGCGTATCGAAACTCAAACAGTAAACTCTTCATTCTCGTCATTTTTTATATATGGCGTAAAGTTAGAGAAAGTTCGAGACCGAATCGTGTGCCGCACCTCGTTATGTTTGCATTTTTATAAAAGAAAAAATCGCGAAGGGAAAACTACGGTTACCCCCTCCTCTCCCCCTCTCTCTCTTTTAAAAACTATTTAAACGTGGGTTGATTTCGTAAAGGCTAATCAAATCAACATTTGGACAAAACAAAAGAAAAAAAAAAAAAAGTAAAACGAAAAAGGGCGCGAAAAAATTTTTTAAAAAAATTCAAATCCCACGTAAAAATTTTTTTTTTTTTTTCGATATCATCTTTAATGAAAAACATAAAAAAACACAATCAAACATAACTAAAAAAAAAATGTTTTTTTTTTTTTTTAACATGGTAATTAAATCAAAATTTTTTTTAAAAATATGTCCACCTATTTTTTTTTTTTTTTGTTTATTATTATTTATTATTATTGTTTAAATTTAACCAATACGAAACAACGAAACAAACACAACGGGGACGAAAAAAAAACAAAAAGTTCAAGGAAGGAGGAGGTCTTTGCCATTTTAGAACATTCATTTCCTTTTCTTTTGTATGTTTTGCTTTATGTTTCGTAGCCATTTTTCCAAACTTTGTAATGGTGGTGGACAAACGACAATAATAATAATTAATAGTTTTTGTTTAAAAAAAAAAACAATATGGCCGAGATTTTACATACAAACGTGTGCGTTTGTTAATACGGGTTGTTGTTAATTTTTTTTTTTCATTCATTTTATTTTTTAACGAACGAAAAATTAAAAAAAAAAATATTCAAGATGGTTAAATTAACAACAAATTGTTAAATCGTTTACGAAGAATCAACAAACGAACAAACAAACAAACAAACGAACGAACGATCATTTTGGATAATTTTCACCGGGGCATAAATTACCATCGATAAAAAAAAAATCGATCATCGTTAATTAGATTTTAAAAAAAAAAACTCCATACCTGGAACTATCCATACCTGTCTATTTAATTTTTTTTAACAATTGCCAACGTTTGAAAAAAAAAAAAAAATTTATCGCAACAACAACAACATCGTCGTCGTATCTCATTCAATAAAATTTTGGTCTTATCCATTTGTTGTATATATGAACTTGCGGTTTTCAATTTAATTTTATTTGATTTTTTACTTCTCCAGTTTTCCAGTTTTTTTTTTGTATCAATCCTGGAAATTCTCTTAAATTTCTTTTCAACCGAACGCAATTTTTTTTTTTGTATGTGGCAGCAGGAAAATTTTTTTTTTGTTATTTATTAAATTTTATAAATTAATGTAGATAACCTTGATTTATTTTTATTTGATTCCGTTTTCTGGAATTTCTGGAGCATGGAATCTCCAAGGTGATAAAATTGCATTCAATGATTTTTTTTGTTTTTCGTAAACGGGAAAAAAAGAGGGATTTTGATTTGCATTTACCGTTTTTTTTAATAACCGTAATCTTTTTTTATTTGAACCCCTTTTCTCCCCTCTTTCTCTCTCTCCCTTCTCCCCCCTCCCCCCGTCATCTCTCTCTCTTTCTCTCTCACATCTTAATTATTAATAAAACGCGACGATTATGTATTAAATTTATTTTTATATAAATTATTAATAATAATTCTTTATTTGTAATTTTTTTTTTTTAATCATTATCATCATCATCATCAAATCCGACAAAAATCCTTCTTTTTACAACATTAATAATAATAATGATGATGATAATAATAATAATAATAATAATAATAATAATAATATAAACATTAATAAGAAAAAAAAAATAACAATAACGTTAAACGAGAAAATTTTAAATAAGAAAAAAATGTTTATTTATTAGTAATAAATAATAATAATAATAGAGTCTCTCGTGTTAGATGATGATGATGATAATGATAATATTGTTTAAACAAAGCCATCACGACGATGACGAACGTCAAATAAAAAAAAAAAAAGGAGCGAAATAGGTAAGACGTAATAATTGGAAAAAAAGATGATAATTGACTGTGGAAACAATTAGGGTAATGATGATGGGTCTAACAAAATAGGTACTTAAAGAGGACCAGCTACCGGTCAAGGAGAGAGAGAGAGAGATACCACTACCGATTGTGGTAGATGGTAGTAAATCGTGCGTGAACGCGTACAACAACAACAAACAAGTCAAACAATTATAACAACAAGTCGTACCTGATTTATAACTCCTTCGACACCCTCCTAACACGATTTTGTTTTAAAAAAAACATTTTCTATCTCTCTCACACTCTCTATCTTTTATGAACTTTTATTGTGACGTCATTAAAAAGTTTTTGTTTGTGTCCGTTGATTTTTTTTTTGTTGTTGTCCCCATCGCGTTTATGTTCATCTTAGACGATTTGAAATGTCGTCGGTCGGATAACAAAACGGTTGGTGACGGTGACGGTGGCGGTTGTGGTCGCTTCTTATTGCGTTAATTGCTTTCTATGATAATAATAATAATAATTTTTTTGTCTGCCATTTTTTTTTTTATATCGTCTGGTTTATTTTATGATGTACGATGTCGAGTGACTTAACTTTTTTTTTTTTAAATCACGTCCTAAATTTTACGTTTTGTTTTTATTCCGCCATTTTTTTTTCTTTTCGTTTCAATTTGTTACTTCGATCGAAAACAAAAAAAAAACATTCTCATTGTTATTATTATTATTATTTTTTAAATAAGTTAATTAATTTTATAACTGTTTTGTATTACGGTATGTTCAGTACCTGAACACAAACCAAAAAATTTTTATTTTTTCCAAATTGAAAAAATATTTTTCATATCATCATCAATCCCGATCCTGTCATAAATTTGATTTAGCCGCGAGACCGATTATTATTATTATTATTATAACAGTTATGAATTTTTTCAGGTATATAAATTACTTCTCGAAAATCGAATTTTTTTTTGAAAAAAAATTTCGTACAAACAAACAAACGCGCGCGTGACATTTGTTGTCGCGAATTCTAAGGGATTAAAATAATGGCCGACCCTTAGGATTAAAGGCTACGACTTTAGCGTGAGATTTAAAAAAAAAAAAATGAAACCTGATAATTATAACCAGTCATTATCATTATTATTATTCGGTTGTGATCGTTTCAAAAAATCACGTGTCACGTATTTTTAAATCCAAATAAGTGAATTATGAATAAAAGTGACAGACAGAAAAAATAATAACTAATAATTAGTATCGATGCGTGTGGATGACCAACGACACGAATGAGAGAGAGAAAATTTAATTTAATATAACGGCTTTGCAAAAAATAATAATAATAATTTAACGACCTTTTGACCTCTTCTCCCTCTTTACCCCGAGGGAATTTCGTTAGGATAACATTCAATACATAAAAAAAAAATCGTGTTGTTGTTACATGGAATGGAATTTGCGCGTTTTGTTTTTTCAATTGAAACATCAACATGTGAATGATAATAATAATAAATGAAAAAAATCAGATAATTATGTTGACCATAAACACAATTTATAAAAAAAAAAGAGAGAGAAAGAGAGAGAGGGGGAGAGAGAAGGAAAGAAATTAAACGTGTCAGGATGTTTTTAACTAAAAATTCTAAACGGGAAAAGAATGAGAAACTTTTTTTCTCTCTCTCTCTCTTGCTCATACATTTTTAACGAACGTATAAATTTTTTTTTAGGCGCGATCATTATTATCTAGAACAATGGACAATTTGAAATTTCCCATGACCAGTGGATATTTACAATGGGTATTTTTTTTTTTCGGGTTGTTCCGTTATTGCTAGTGTGAATTTCATTGAACGGAAGGATCTCAGGGTTCGTAATGGGTTCAAATCTCAAAGTAAAAGTTAAAAATGGCGAAAAAAAGTACACGGCAAATAAATAAACATTAAAAATCTTTTTTTTTGTTTCTACTACCACGCCTAATTTCATAAATAAACAAACAAACAAACAAACAAAAAACAAAAACAACAATCAATCGTTTTTATGTCGCAAGGTACGGTGATGGTGATGGTGATTGTTTGGTGATGACCACACCTTTGAAATATTTTTAAGGGTTGAACGGTTGTCCACCACAATTAAGATTAATGTCGTCTAGAACCTTTTTCTTTCTAGAAGGTTCTCACGATCTTTTCAAAAAAAAAAAAATCAGGTCGATTTTTTTTTTCTCCCCAATTTTATTCGACCACCTTCGCATATATGCACCTGCACTACTCACTCTTCGTGTTTGTTTCGTTTGTTGTTGAAGAAGAAATCGAACAACAAAATTGTTTTGAATTTCCTCTTACTCCCCCACACCCCTTCTCCCTGTTTGTTTCATTTTTACGCAGAATTATTATTTTTTAAAAAATACGATACGAATGTGAAATTGATAAAACAAAACAAAGCATGATAAAAAGCAGAAGATAAATTGAAAAAAAAAAAACTTGTTTTTAAACAGAAGCTTCTTACGTTACCGACGACAACAACAACAACAACAAGTTTTTCAACTTTTTTCTTTTTTGTATTCATCCGCCACATTTTAAATCATCTCATTAAATCACATTCACATCATTTATTCTGGATGGTTACTTACCTGACGCAAGTTATTGTAAAAAAATTTTTTTTTTATTAGAAAAGGATCGATATACAATCGATAACGAGTAAGAAAAAGGAATGAATGATTAAGAGAACGGAATTTATCAAGAAAAAAATTTTTTTTTTATCAGTAATCTATTCGGTTGAGCTTATTACCTGCTACATGGTCTATTAAGACCAGTTACCATTAAAAATATATATATGTGTGTGTGTGTGACTTTAAAACGGAAACAGATAAGAAAACGTGTCGGTTATTCGGTTGTGGTCACACACAATGGCAAGGACTTTTAGAATAGGAAAACGTGTCTAAAACTAGGATACAGTTGTCATCATTCCCTCTCGTAAATTATCGTGATTCGTTTCACAAGATGAAGAAGAAGAAACCAAAAGTCGTAAGAATCGTCAGCTTCCGTCGATTTTTTTTTTTTTTTTGTTCCACTCATGAATTAATTTCCCATTGTTATATTGTCAAATAATTAAAAAACAAAATGGCGGTCAAATTTTTTTTTTTTTTGATATTGATTCTCTTTCGTTTCGATCGAAAAAAAAAAAAAAAATTTATTCATGAATTTAAATTTGACCTTTTAACCTTTTTATAAAATAAAATATTCAACCCTTTGATAATGGATTTTATAAGTTGACCCTTTTTCCACCCCCACTCCCTCCCTCCCCTATCCTCTTTTATTTAGGGTGAAGAAAAATTTTCCGAAAATATTTTCCTCTTTAACTTTTCAATAAGCCGGTTGGTACCAGCCGATTATTACCAAACTTCTTACTCTTCTTCTTCTTTTTCTTCTTCTACTTCCTTCCTCTCGTGCCGAGTTAATAAAAAAAAAAAACTTTCATTGAATTACAAACTACTTTTTTTTTTTTTTTAAATGAGAACATACGTGGGAAACGCGCGTTTGAATGCGTTTTTTTTTTTTTTTTTTGGTCTGAAAGGAAATTTAAATCGACCTAAATATTAAGGTCATTTTCTATTGTTGCGAGGTTTAAGTACTTCACATGAGGTTCATAGGTCATTCGTCACTACTTCGCACACTACATAACCAAATAATGATGATGATGATGATTATGAAAAAGCTTGAGAGAATGCTTGTGTGTACATATATTCATTGTGTAAATATTTTGTACCGTTATCATCATCATCATCAAGGATTGACAGGTACATCGGACAAGTGAACCCGGAACTTTAATAATTTTTGTCAATTATTATAATGATTAATCGATCGATTGATTTATCGATCTTTTTATTTATTAATAATAATAATGAAGAGTTGTAAATTTTTAATAGCGATAAAAAAATAGCCTTCGCACCCTCTGACGTCATTAAACGCGCGGTGATGATGATGATGACGGGCGTGGATTTTTTCTTGTGTTGAGAAAAGGTGTCGTGCGTTAAAAATCAAAAATAATAATAATAATGATAAAAGTGGGCAATGGCACGTCAGGAAGTTGAACAAACCGGAAAAATAATAATAAAAAAAAAACCGGAAATGAAAAATTAAACGTTTAATTGAACGAAAGTCGATTCCGTATTATAATTACCGATTTTTTTTTTTTCAACGGTCGTTTTTATTAATTATCTTCTGCTTTTTTTTTTTGCAAAGAACCGACATTTTTTTTGTTTTCTTATTCGGTCAAAGTTCATTTTTCTCGCGCGTTGCATAGCATCGAAACCGTCATTTTCAACGGTTGAATTGAATATGAAAAGAAAGAAAGAAAGAAAACAAATTCAATAACACGGATCGATGTATGCATCCATCGGAATCTTTACGTTAAAACTTTTAAAGATCCGCCATTTTGATTTAGTCGGGGAAGAAACCGCTCGGTGGCGGGGAAGGCGGTTAAAAAAGAAAAATTTTTGACAAATATTTATATTCGTAAATTTAAATTTCATGGTAACAAATAAATTACACGGGAGTAATTAGTTTTACGGTAATTAGTTACCGATCGCGGGTTGCGTTTGACCTTTGACATTTTATACCCGTGCGGCCTTTTTTAATAAAAAAAAAAAAGCTTCCCACACACGCACACGCAAACATTTTTTTTTTTTCGATGATACAAAATATTTGCTATCGTCTGCTTTTTTACGTTTTATTTTTTTCAAACGTCGTCTGCTTTTTCTTTTAAATTTAATCAATTTTTATAGTCAATTGTTTGAAACATGATCGCGTACCTTAAAAAAAAACCAAATTTTTTTTTTTTTGGTTGTTGTTGTTGAAAAGACATCTTTACATTCTGCCAACTGTAAAAATCTAAAAAAAAAACGATTGTCTTTTCGTTATGCTCTTTGAATTAATAAATAATAAAAGTGGAATTAGATAGTGAAACAGTAAAATGCATTTTTGTTTGTTTCTTTTGCATCCCCGAGTGAATATGCTTGCGAATCCCTCATCCAATGAGTTTTACGGTTCATTTAACGGAATATTTTCATATTATTATTATTATTATCATCATCATTATTTATTTAAGAAAAAAATAAGTCAAGGAGCAAGAAGAAAAAAAAAAAAATAGAGTGTGGGCTTTGACAGCACGGAAGTTTGGTCATCTCCAAGATAAAACCATGGAGTGTGACTGTGACGATAAGACGGAACTAAGGATTTTTTAACTCATTTCAAACCCAACCCGTCCGCTCTTGTTGTTGTTGTTTGTTGTTTGCTTTGAGGTCATTCCGTGTGTTTTTGTTGTTCTTTTAATGGCAGCCTCTTTGCATAACAATCCGTGACGGTTTTCTAGAGTTCTTTCCGCAAAACTTTTTTTTTTTTTACTTACTACCGTCGTTTATGAAATATATTTTTCATTATCATTATTATTATTAATCATTTTCTGTTGAGTTTTTTTTTTTTTATTTGGAAAATTTACGATGACACGGCAGCAAAAATTTTCTTTCTCTTTCTCTCTTTCTCACTCTGTAAAAAAAAAATAACCGTGGAAAGTTTCATTCGTCATGGTTCTTCTTATTCGACCGACCGACTTTAAAAGGTTCAATTATAATCGCATGAACCTTATTTTTATTCATCATCATCATCATCATTATCATTATTATTATTATTACTATTACTACGTACGGATTTGTTAATTAAACGGATTCTGATTTGATAAATTTTTTTTTGTCGTGACCTTAATAACATCGATTTGCTCCCGATTTTTTACTCTCTTCCTTCACGTTGCGAATCGTTTCGTTTGTTTGTTTGTTTCGATTCAAAAATATAAAACGTAAAATTATGTTGCGAATCGGTTTCTTAAAACAGGAATTCCAAAAGGTTTTCTTAACTTTTCCAAACCTTTTTATTAATACAAACAGACAAAAAAAAAGTGGAAGAAACAAACGACTTAATTAATTTATCAGGTTATTTTTTTTTTTTTTTTTGATAAAGGCAAGGTGTTCGGTTGTTGTTGTTTTAACCCGTTGGAAAAACAGGTTGTTGTCGGTCGTGGCACGCGACATACCATCTCTCTCTCTCTTTCTCGAGGGGTCATAAATGGTCTTTTTTTTTATCATTTAATTATTTTTCTTAAGTTATTCATCCGGTTAAATTTTTCGTTTGTTGTTGTCTTCTTCTTTTTGTTCGACCGAAAGGTTTTTGTTTGTTTTTTATCCTTTTAATTCACGATCCCTTTTTTTTTTTAAATTATAAACAAGAACCTTACGGTCATCGCTAATGACACGATGATATAGATCAACACACGCACGCACACAGGTGTTTAAAAAAAATTTCTTATCCTTATTATTATTAATGGGGGAAAGGGGGGCTGGTGGAAGGGTATTTAACGTATGAAAAAGTGACCGTGCCATGTGTAAGCAGAAGAAAATTTAGGACGCGTCCGAGAAGGTAGATGATGGACGCACCTTAAAAATTTTTTTTTTAAATATGAAAAAACAAATAAAAAAGAATGTCACCCACAATGATGGGTTTTTCTTTTTTTGTCGATCATAATAAAATGGATATTAAAATATTGTTTTTGTTATGGTAAATATAGAATTTATTTATGAGAATACATATAAAGTCCAAAGACGGTAAGAAAGAATGGCCCTTGTGGCCCGTTGATTTGGTCCTCATTGTCTATCGGTCGTTGATCCATGATCTATGACTTGAAACCTTCTTCTTCTTCTTCTTTGGGTTGATTAACGCAAAAAATTTCCCCGTTATTTAATGAGAGTTTTAAAGGCAAGGCCCTTTTTTTTCTATTCTTCTGGTACCCGCCATACCCGTTCGTAGTGATTCGTGTCATAGCCTGAGGGAATCCTCTTCTTAAAATTTGATTATTTCTTTCTCTCTCTCTGTCTGATTAATGATGTCCACAAGTACGTATTTATTTTATTTCGTTTGTTTCGTCATTTTAAAATCTTTTACGCCTCACCTGCAACAACAACGACAAATACAAACGGATAAATTACTATGGAATATAATATCTTTAACTACCGTACAAACGATTTTCGTTTGTTAATCACGTGGTTTGTACTGGTAGGATAATTTCAAATCCGTTTTCATTGTTTTTTTTTTTCGATATTTAATTACCAAACAAACTACGGTAGCGGTGATTTCGCTCCAACAACAACAAAAAAAAAATTCAAATAAAAAACGTGGTAATAAATATATATGTATGCAAGCAGACGACGATAGAAAAGAAAGAGAAAAGGACTACTACTAAAATGTAATTTTTTTTTTTTTTTAAATGAAAAACTTATTTTGGGTCAGCGGTGACAACAAAATTAATAATTTATAACCCATTGTTGTTTGTTCCTTTTTATACAGAAAATCGATTGTATCACTTACTCACTCACTCGCTCTCTCGCACTAACGCATATCACATACACACACGCGCGCGCACACATACCAAACCATACTTCTTATTAAATTTTAATGATTTAACCTCTGTCAAAGTTTGACAGGAAATGGTGGCAGATTTTTTTTATTTATTTATTTTATTTTATTTTATTTTTCCTCATCATCGTCATCGTCACCGTGAAAATCTCGTTGGGCGTGTGCGTGAGTGCGTGTGCCCTTTTGACCCCCCCTCCCTCCACAACTACTCCTCGAACATAAGTAACTCCGAGAGGAAAAATTATTATTTTAATATCGAATAATCGATTGACGATTTTTTAAAAAAATTATTTTCGATCGGTGTTGAAGGGCGGTGGGGTGGGGTGAAGGGGGTAAGGATGGTTAGGGGAGGGGGAGGACGGCGGAAGCTATTGCGGCGGTAAAAATTTTTTTTTTTTTATTTTCGTTATCAATTAACAAAATGGACGTAATAAAAAAAAGGTAAATGAGTAAATTACGGGTTAATATTCTCTCTCTCACTCTCGCGATTAATAATACAAACGTGGTTGTTAGATAAAATTATTATTAATCAAATTATATCAACACACAAAAAAAAACGATTTGTAGTTGTTGTTGTTGTTGTTGTTGCGGTCGCCATTTTACTTATTTTTTTAAAAAAAAACATGTTAATTAATATTAATGTTACGACGTACGATTTAAAACAATCGCGATTGTTTAATGTTTTTTTTTTTTTTTGCATGCGAATTTTAAATTTGAAAATATCTCATACAAAAAAAAAATTTTTTTCATACCGGACATTTAAAATAATAATAATAATAATAATAATAATAATGATAATGATAATAATAATTCATTCGTGTATTTTTTTTTTTTTATATTTAGTCGATTAAGAAAAAGAAAAAGAGAAAAAAAAATGTATTATTATGTAAAAATCGACGATGAATTACACGAAAAGAAAAGGAGATGGACAAAAAGGTTAAAGGTTAAACCATGTTTTGACCTTTTTTTTTTTTTAAATAATTTTACTGTAGGAAAATAAAAAAATTAAAAAGACAAAGGTTTCCCTTTTTTTAAAATTATTTATTTATTTATTATTATTATTATTATCATTATTATCATTATCATTATTATCATTATCATTATTATTATTTAATCGAGACCATAACGATCTCACGTTTATAATAATATCATGATTGCCAAATTCACAAAAAAAAAAAAAACATGAACGTATTCGACGTAAAATTTTTTTCTCTCTCTCTCTCTCTCTCTCTCTGCCGAAACTCCTGGAAAAAATAATTACGATAATGATAATAATGATAATAAACCGTATCGAAAGAAAATGAAGTGTGATAATGAATAAAAAAATATATGACAGGGCAAAGAACTTTAAAGAATGACCTTTTCAACCTTTTGCCACAATACCAAAAGGAAGTTTGATGGAGTGCGGTTGACCCCGAAAAGGAAAGATTTGATTCATCATCCAGGCGAATCCAACATAAAAAAAATCGTTTGCGAAACGTTATTATCATTATCATTATTAATAATTAATTTTTTTCTAAGGTTTGAGATGGTGGAAAAGAAGCGAGAAAGGTTTGCTATATAAAAGGGTGAATGATTAAAATCATTATGGATTTACAGGTACGAAAAGGTTTGGTTATTGATAATGAATGATTTTGTGATAAGGTGATGGGATGTTTATTTTCTCACGGTTTCTTGACCGGAAAACTCCCACGCCCATAACAAAAAAAAATTATGTGAGTGTGTGGACGGACAATTGGACCAGAAAATCTATTGTTATAAATTTATTTAAAGGATAAGAAAGAAAAAGGTTTTAAGGTTCATCATCATCTGCTCGAAAGGGTTTTCACAACAACCTTGTGACCTTGAAAGTAAAATTATTTATTTATCGAAATTGTAAATTGTTTTCTTCATCGACCGTTATATATTCTTATAAATAAGGGGTTGAATTTATTCGAATAATAACACTGGTTCAAGTTAATTCCAGTCCAAGTAAAAAGCAAGTGGTGATTTTTCTCCAGAATCGATTCTGGAGAAAAAATAATAAAAAGTCCTTAAAAACAATTTTTACTGCCACTTGAATTTATGATATATATTTTATTTTTACACTTTTCATTATATTTTTTTTTCACCTATTCCCCATCTTTTTGAAGATTTTAAGGAGTGTGACATATTTTTAAGACTTTTTACACTTTATGTGAAATATTTTTATGGCAGTAGCAAAAGTAGAAATTCGTTTTTGCTACGGTTCAAAATTTAAAAAAAAAATAAAAAAATTAATAATGAGATTTTTTTATTTTTCTTTAAAAAAATAAATTTTAAATGAAAATTCAAAAATAACTTTTTTTTTAATTATAGCAAAAAAAAAGCAAAAATTGAACGGTAGCAAAACGTACAAATTAAATAAGATAATAATGATTATTATGTATTAAGGTTAAAAAAAATTTTTTTTTCTTATTGTTTAATTTAACCGGACAACTTAATTAACGATTTTTTAATTGTTGTCTTATGCTCATAACAGGTAGCAAAACAAACATTTTTATGAATAATAATAATAATAATAATGATGATGATGATGATGATGATGATGATGATAATGATTAAATCATTAAAGAGGAGGAATTTAAAATTATGAATGAACATTCGGGGGCGGGTAGGAAAAAGAATTTTCGAACATAAAAATTTTTTTTCTTTTTTTTTTTTATGAAAAAAAAAACTAAATGGCGGATGTTTTGTAAAGCACACAAACAAACACGCACACACACACGGGTGTAATAATAATAATAATAATAATAAATACAAAGAAAAAAAGAGAAAAACAAACAAATTTTTAACGTTTGGTCACTTTTGACGGTTTCGATCAGGGGTGGCAGCGTCGTCATCGTCGTCGTCGGCGTTGACAGAGGGGGGGGGGCGGGTGGGGAGGACACTGGAAGAAAAAAAGATTTGGACAAATGGTAAGTAGGACAATATGTTAGTAAAGGTCGACGACTTTTGGACACAATAGAAATAGGCGTCACGGAATGAAAGAAAGAAAAAAAAAAAAGCAAATTTATAAATCGATCATAACAGTGAAGTTTTTGTAATTTCGGGCGGGAGAGCGGGTGGGAGGGGGAGAGGGAATGGGGAGGGAAGGGAGGGGGAGTATCCCGATAAATGTCAAAATACAAAAAAAAAAAAAAAAAAAAAATTCCATCTGCCATTAATCAGCGCAAACGCTTTTACACACATTTGACACAAAATTTTCCCGCCAAATTTTTCATTATTATTATTATTATTATCATCATCGAACGAACGATCGATTTTTTTTTTTTATCATCACCTCCATAAGTAAAACAAAACAAATTTGGGTCAATGAAATTTTTTTTTAATGATAACGTACCCACGTTTGGTGATAAGAGTCTCACGTACGATACTGGAAAATATAGTGCTGGAAAATCCAAAAATGGTTTCGTTTTCTCCCAGCGCGCGTGTAAAATTTTAATCACGTGATATAACGACCTGAAAAGTCTTACCACGTGACTGTAAAAAGACAACAAAAAAAATAATAAAACTGGACAATTTCTTTTTTTTTTTTTTTTTTTTTTTTGATAACCGCAAACGTCCGAAATCTCAAGTTTTTGATGATGATGATGATGATGATGACGATGATGATTATGATTGATGATTTGAATACACGATTTAAAATAAGAAAAAAAAAAAAATTTTTTTTTTGGACGTGTAGCTAACAAAAAAAGATATTAATGAGTTGTTGTGGAAATTTCGTCTTCTATAGAAGGCGTTCTATTAGAATTTTCGTTGTTAAATTCATCAAATCCTTTAACCCAAGGCAGGCTGGATACTGAATTTTATTCACGTGCTTTATCAACTACAACCCACAAACTCTTTTTAAATAATGATGATGATGATGATAACAATGTTAAAATTTCGTTTTTTCTATTATTATTTAGTCGTCATTCAAGAGTAGAGAGAGAAAAAATTTTTTTTTGTTTTTTTTTTGTTTCCCTCATAATATTTTAAGGTTGAAGAAAAGCTCATGGGAACAAAAGACAAGATAGTATTGATAAGAAGAAAACAAAAGGTCAATAACTGAATTAAAGTTGACAACCACCAAATATAGCTGACGGCTATTTGACGCAAAACATTTTTTTTTTCCACTCGCGCGAATATAATTCAATAAAAATTATTCAATTTCGAAATTATTTTTGTGTGGATTTTACACGTTTGCTGTTGTTGTTGTTGTTGTGGTTGTTTTTTCTCTCTCTCCCTCCTCCTCCTTCTCCTACTCTACAACCCTCCCCCCCGACGAATTTGTTTTTTTTTTATTCCATTTTCTTCGTGTTTGTTTCGATTTCTTGCATTGGCGGCATAACATAATCAAATTTCTCTCTTCTCTCTCTTTTTCTCTCTCTCTCTCTCTCTTCGATATGATTTACGGGTTTTGCGTGAGCTACGCAATCAGTCACACCTGGCATTTGTGGTATTTTTCTTTCTTTCTTTCTTTTTTTTTCCACTCTTCGGTTATTTACATAAACCAATCGATTTTCTCTTCTTCTACGATTTAACCATTTAAATTTTCTTTTTACTATCCGTAATGTTATCAATCATCGATTAAAAAAAAACAAGGTACGTAAAACAATGTTCGGAAAAGGAAATCGAAAAAAAACAAAAAATATATTGAGTTTGACGAGTGTCAAAGGTCAGTTTAATAAATCAAAATATGAATGGTCAACTCTTTAAACTTTTTTCAATTATGATTATTAAAAAAAAAAACAAAAATGGGTAAAACGAATTTAGCGCAAACAAACAAACAAACAAACAAACTCATTTCGTTTTGTCAGAAATGAAAATGACTGAAAGATAAAACGGGAATAGAAAATTTAACTTCGTTTTGAAAGATTTTAATTTGATCCTATTTTACCATATGTAAACAATACGGGCAAGAGGTCTTTTTAAAATACGAAAAAAAAAATTTAATTGCTGATACGTTAAAAAAAATTTTTTTTTTGTAATTCAATAACGTTCGTTCTTTTTAATAATAATTCATTCAAATTACAAGAGGGAGAAAAGAATGTTAAAAAAAAAAAATTGGCATTAATATATAGATAATAATAATGATAATGATAATAATAAATAAAATGAAAAAATCACGACGGTTAAAGATGTAAAAAAAAAAAAAAAAAATTCCCCAGGTATCAAAGGTAATAGGTTTGGTTTATTCTCGTGTATTATTTGTTATATGACGTGACGTAGCAGAAATTTTGTGTGTGTGTGTGCGTAGGACGAAATTGATCCGCTACCTATCTCGTTAATTTATATTTAAAAAAATGTTTTTGGTATTTGCCGAGTAATTTCCACCCACCCCCTTCCCTCCCTTCTGGACAACAAAAATGACTACCATCACGAAAACGTTTAGGGTTGTGGTTGCGGTGGTGGTGGTGGTAATATTCACCCTAAAATAATCGATCGATATATATTTGGGCAGTTTTTTTCTTTTTATTTTCCATCTTTTTTCCAAAAGTTTTCTTCTGTTTTTCAATTTTGATATATAACCAAGATAACAAAATTTGTTTTTATTTTCTTTTTCTTTCTCTCTCTTTTTCTCTCTTAACGATTTGAAAAGTTTTTTTTTTTCTTTTACTTCTTTTCCAGACGACGATAGAAAATGACTTTTCTTTCTCTTTCTCTTTCTTTTTCATTTTCTTCAATTTTCATCACCCGAAAAAAAAAATTACAAATCAAATTTGTTGTTGTTGTTGTTATTTTCCCCGAAAATTCATCGTTTGTGTAATCAAAAAAAAAAAAAAAATCGATAAAAAGGTGAAACAGTTGTTTAAATTTCACGAAAAAAAAAAATTATTGTTGTTGTTGTCCAGGGGTCAAAAAAAAAAAAAGAAATAGGGTTCGTTTAATACCCTTCTAACCTATATTTTTTTCGCCCTTATTATTCACAACCCTTAAAAAGAAGTCAGTTAAAGAATCGTTTTTTTTTTTTGGTCTGGAAAAATTTTTAATCAAACGGAATGAAAAACGTGGCTGTAGAAGAAGAAAATTTCCACTTATCGATCGATGAACTATAAGGAAAATTTTTTTTTTTTTTTACCAATAGGATATTTAGGGGTGGAAACAAAATAAATGGACAGTGGTCAATGAAAACGTTGTTTTTATCGTATTCACTTGTTTGGGGGTTGGTCACTTTCCCACGCATGACCGTTTTCCCTTTTTTTTTTTTTTTGAAGTTATCCACCCCCACATAGACACACACGTATCCAGTTTTCTAATAGTTTTAATTTTAATTTCAGCCGATACGGAAGTGGCAACACAACTCGACATATTAACATGCGGAAGCTGTCAGAAACCATTTCCTCTCGGAGACATAGTCAAATTCATACAGCATAAAATATTAATATGCAACAAAGAAAATTATTCTTTGAGTTACGTCACATCTGGTGAAGCATGCGATGATAACAGCGACGACGGTGGTCCATCCGCACCTGGACAACCACTCGGAGTCGTCAATTCTCGGAGACCGAGCATTTCGGCACCGATAAATTCGAAAAAATCATCATCTACCCCAAACACTGTACGACTCGTTTGTTCACCCCCGTCTACGAGTCCTAAAATAGCAGAAGATGAAGCGACGACATCGACACCGAAAAGAAGAGCCGGATCATCGAGTCCTCTCGATCCGAAAGATGACGTTGATAATCATTTATCCGAAGATGAATTAAAACCGAGAATAAAACAAGAATTAGATTCGGGAAGTAGTCCGGATGATGTGAAAAAAATAAGGGGTGTAGATGCTGAAAGTAATACAACTCATTCCGGTAAGTACATTCGTTTGTTTGTTTGTTTGTTTGCTATCGATCGATCGAATGAAAAAATCAAAAAATTTAAAATAAAAAAAAAAGGAAAATTCATTATCCAAAAATCGTTTTTTTTTTTCGGGGAAAAAAAATCAATATTAAGCTTTTGACATAAATAAAAAAAAGGGGCGGATAAAGGAAAAAAGGAAAAAAGGAAAGGAAAAAATTATTTATTTTTAGGGAATAGAAATATTACTTTTCCAAAAAAAAAATTTTTTTTATTATTATCACTCCCACAATTTTATCATTCGAAAAATATTTTTTTTCCCTCCCCCCTACCCTCATCTTTTACTAAATTATATCTAAGAGGAGGGAGGGGGTGAACGAAGGATTAAACAAAAAAAAGTTTTGTGCAAGAGGGCGAGGCGTTCGTTCGTTCGTTTGTTTGTTTGTTAAGAAATTCGAGACAAAATATATATATTGAGGGGGCGACGGAATTGAAATTTTCAAAAAAAAAAAAAAAAAAAAACCCCGAGGCTCACATCTCGTCATGATTGTCCACCATTTCAAACTTGAAAAATTTTTAACTCCTTTCGACTCACCCCCAACCCTGTAACACGCCTCCTATTTTTTCCTCAATCTCCCTTTCTTTTATAAAATTTTGATTGGAATCAAAGGAAAATACATAAAAACAAAATTAAATATGATATACTTTTATGGACATCTGGCAAATTAGTGGGTGTTTTCTCTCAAGGGAGGAGAAAAACCAGAAACTCTCTCTCTCTCTCTCTCTCTCTCTCTCTTTCTCTCTTTTTCCCCGATGACCTTGTTTCTAAAAATGCCCGAAAAAGAAAAAAGAAAAAATGATACGAGCTAACGCGGACTTTGTTTGTTGTTCGAGTATCTAATCAACTGTAAGTATAGAATAAAAAAAAAAATGAAAAGGTTTTAGATTTTTTGTACAAAAGGCTCTTGAATGAGCAAGAAGTTTCCATGGCAAAGATTTTTATATAAAAAAAAAAGTTTTTAGGCGTCTTATTCAACCTTCTTTTGTTCTTATTATTATCATTATTATTATTTTATTGACGCAATGTCATTCTTCAGCTGTTCTTATTCTCCTTATAAATTTTTTTTTTTTTTTAACTACGACGTCAAAGACATTTTTTTATATTTTTTTAAATAAAATTAATTGGAATTTACAAATTATTTAAAAATGCGTCTAGAAGGGATGATTTGGAATGATTCGGTTAAAAAATGAGGAGTGGAAGGGGGATGGAAGAAGAAGGGTAAAAGGGTGAATTATACGAAAGGGGGAAAGGACGTGGATGAGTAAATTTTTTTTACTACCACTACACCTTTAGTTAGTTATTATCCAGGTAATTTTTTTTTAGTTTTTAATTCGACCTCACCTCATTCTCGTGTCTGGCACGTGACCATTTTGATTAGAATTGAAAAGGAAAAAGGAAACCTTTTAATAGAAACTTCTAGAAATGTATATGCAACGAGAATACTCGGCGGTGGTACCAGTGTAGTAGCAGGTGATTCTTCCACGAAGATATCACTAGCCCGCGGATTAAAATTACCTTCCGATATTTTTTTATCGTTAAATATGATGTTTAAAACAACAACAACCACCCAACAAACAAACAAACAAAAAAAATTTTTAATTAATAACGTCGTGATTGGTAGGGGGGGGTCGAAAAAATTTTCGTTCGGTAACCAGAATTTTTTTTTTGTTTCTACCCCTTTTGTAACCGCAATCGGTGCGTTCTTATCGCTTTTTTTTCCTCTCATGTTCTTCCGCCTCCGCGACCTTACATCCCTTAATTTAAAAAAAACAGGATTTTAGCCCCTAGGTAACCGAGAAAAGATCCACTTACCGATTAAAAAAAAAAATTAACAAACGAAGACAAAGTAAGTGATAGGAGGACATATGTGAAAGAACTGAAAGGTTACACTCGGGTGGACATTAATAAAAACTTTGAAATTAGTCATTTTTTTTTTTTTTAAATTTTTTAGAAGGGGGATGAAAAAAAAAAAGTTGTCCAAAAGAAAAAAAGAAAAAAGGGTTGATGATGGCGCGTTCTGTCCAAGCGACACACGCACACACACGCGGATTATATAAAATAATAGACTCGATTTGTGATCTTCTTTGGACAACGCAAATGGGGACAACAACAACGACAACGACAACGACAACCTCACTGATTCTTTTTTTATTAATTTTAAAAAAAAATTTTTTTGCAGGGGTGGATTTTTTCTCTCCCTTTTGTCCATCTTGCATATGGTCCATTCATTCATTCATTCATCACAATCCATCCGTCCATCCATTTAAATTAATTAATAAATTTAATGACGTCACAATTCGATAAACCTTTTTTGATTTTGTCTCGCAACAAAAACGCACAAATGCGTGCGTGCGTAAGTGTGTGAGTGCGTAACTACGTTTTTTTTGGGTTAAAAATAGTGACATTTTACGTAAAACGTGTAAATTTGATGAACCATTGTTAATTTAACAAACAAAAAAAAAAACAAAAACAAACAAAAAAAAAACAATGAGTTCGTTAAAACGCTTCACTGCCTTCTGCCATATTTTTTTTCTTATTCTTATTATTATTATTATCGTTAAAAAAATTTTTTTTTTTCGTTTATTCGTCGCGATAAAAAAATTAATAATAATCATGATTTTATTTTCGATTTCCGGTTTAAAAGTCTTGAATTTTCTTTCCTTTGTCGTAATAGCGTCCGTGTTAAGTATTAAAATTACGGGGGGTGGTAAAAAAAAAAAATAAATAAAAAATCGTGGAAGAAGAATAAAAAAGTCACCGAACGTTATATATACATACATAAAAAACTTTATAAAAAAAAAAAAAAATTTTCTCTCTCTTTCTCTCTCTCTCTCTCTCCATCCTTTTTTCTCTTTCCGCCTTTTATTATCCCTCGAATGACCTTTTTTTGACTTTTTCCATAATCCTTTCCTTTTTCTCCTTTTTCTTCTTCTTTTTTTTTCTGGTTTTTTCAAAAAAAAAAAAAGAAATTTTCTTTTTTAAGAAATAAAAAAAGAAAATGGCGTCCTTTTTTTTTTTTAAATTTAACACGAAACAAATCGAAAAAAAAGGAAAAAAGGGAAAAAAAACAATAACCATATCCGTTTAAAAATTTATTAATCCGGTAAAAGTAAAAAATCCGGTTAAATTTATTTTCAAAACATTGTATATAATAATTTTAATTTTTTTATATTAATGTTATTAAACATAAAAATAAAAAAAAGTGACGATAACGTAATAATAATAATAATAATAACAAAAACAAAAAGTTTTTAATACAACTTTTTATTCGTTTGTTTACTCTATGGTATGAGAGTTATTATTATTATTATTATTTGTTTATATTACTCTCGAAACCGTAATTTTTATTATTAAAAAAAAAAGTAACAAAAACCAAATCTTTCGCGTAAATGTAAAAAATTTAATTATTATTATTATCATCGTCACCGCCGTCATTTGTTTGTTTGTTTGTTTGTTAATAATAATAATAATGACGTCCCACGTTTGAAAAAAAAAAAACTGAATAAAAAATTTTTTTCGGCCGAATTACGATGCGAATTATGGCGTGTTTGAAAACACATTTAAACGTAATCATTGATGTTAGCTAATGCCACGATAACGAACGTACCTTTAGAATTTTATATTACAATAAATGGCCGTACCCATAATAATCCACCCTTTACTTATAAATTGGAAAATCCTAAAAACTCTCTCTCTCTCTCTGTTATCAATTATCGTGATAATCACGGTCCAGCCCTTTTGCGTGCGTGCGTGTGCGTGTGTGCGCGTGCGCGTGTCATTAAATATATAAATAATCGTTTGTAATTTTCGTGTCTTCTGAAGTGAAACGGGTAGGTGTTATTGTACTGTACCGGGTACTCATTACCGTTACATTTCGACTTAATCGAATCATATCAAGGGAAAATTTTAATAATTACTACGACTGTCTTCTTCTGCCCACCCGAACCCGAAAAAAAAACCTCCGCACTCAATTAAAATTATTATTATTATTATTATTATTATTATCATAATCGAGATCAAATTTTTTTTTTTTGTTTTATTTAACGTAATAATAAAAAATTGATAAGAGATAACACGAGGAGATATGAAATCTCCCGTTCTTATTATCATCATCGGAGTTTTTTCATTAAAAAAAAAAAATCGAAAGAAAAATAAAAAAAATTAATCAGGTATGAAAGGAAGGAAGAAAAAAGAAAAAACTCGGTACGACAAACGACAAACAACGACAACAACAAACGACAACTTTTTTACATTTGAATGACGACGATATAATAAAATCGACGTAAAAGATTTTTTTTTTAAAGAGATGTTTAAAAAGAAGAAGAAGAAGGATTCTTTTGTGTTCTAGATAATTCTATAACGAAAAATGAAATGAATCATTTAGTGTGTGTACGAGTGAGAGAGAGAGAGAGAGAGAAAGAAAGAGAGAGAGAGAAAGAGAGACACTCCTATATTGTGCAGAGCACTTAAATAAAAAACGAAAACGAAGACGAAGACGACGCCCAACCTGGTAAACCTAATGCGAATCACCATCACACTATCACCACCACCACCACCATTACCATCATCATCATTATCATTATCGTTATCGTTGACGTCATCGTTATTACGTTTCCAAAAATCTTATTCTTACGTGATAAAAAACGATCAGCGAAATTTTTGTTTTTTTCATTGAAATAATTATATATAACCTTTGCATGAAAAATTTCTACTGACACGTTAAATATTTTTACCGTGGCGGAAGAAGAATTATTGATGATAATAATAATAATTTTTTTTTTTTTAATTCGGGGCACAAATTAAACGAAAGCAGATGGGGAGAAAAACACTGCATGATATCATTTGACGTGCATTTAGTCAATTTTTTTATTGTGTAAATAGTTAAATAATTTTTTTTTTTGCCCCGATTAATTTGTTTGTATTATTTCGCACGCGTGACGTAATAACAAAAAAAAAACGACAGCGGGAAAATTTTTTTATTTCGTAACAAAAACGCAAAAACAATATACTCGTTTCCGCTTTTTTCTTTCCGCCCTTTCCCCTCTTCTCCCTCCCACATTCTCGATTCATTCTGCCCCCCCCCCCCAAAAAAAAAAAGTCAAATCCTGTCGTACGTTTTAAACAATTTTTTATAAATAAATAAAATAACAACAGGAATGACGACAATAAAAGAAAAAAAAATTGTTACGTGGAATTATGAAGGAAATAATAATGAATACATTATTATTATTATCATTATTATTATTATTATTTACACAAACGTTATTTACACTGAAATGTTTGTCATAAATTAACATTTTATCATCATTATCATCGCGATTATTATTATTATTATTAATGAGAACGCGAAAGAAATAAATACGACAGCAAATTTTTTTTTTTTTTTATGCGGACATTTTAAACAATAAAAGCAACAGAAACTCTGACCTCGGAATAAAATTTTTTTTTTTTTTTGTTTTGGCGTTTTGCGGTTGGCACATCTTTTTTTTTTTATCCTTTTTTGTTAATTACGTCGCATCTTATTGTTAAAAGGAGGAAAAAAAAGGAAAAAAAGGAAAAAAGGAAAAAGTTTATATAAAACCAAAAAAAAAAAAAAAGGGTGGTGAGCTTATGGTGTTACTGTTAATTAACACCCTCTTATACACGTATAAAAATTTAAAAAAAAAAAAACTTTTTTAACGTTTAGCTTACCCGGAAGAGAGGAAGTGGAGAGGAGGGGAGGAGAGGGGATGGAGGTTTTCCTTTTATTATTTCCTTTGATTGAAAAAAAATTTTAAACCGAACAAAAGTTTTTTTTAATATTTTTTTCCCCGTCATAAAACGTTATCTATTTCACGGTAACGTTAATTTTTTTTTGTCGTGGTATTAGAATTTGTTATCGTGAAAAAAGAAAATCCGAATAAGACGAAGATGGAAAATATTTTTTTAAAAAAAAACGTACACCTTTCATCTCCTGACCATCAACTGCGGGCAACAGCTGCAAGAAATTTCTTTGTTTTTTTTTTTTTTTTTATCCTTTCATTTCATGTCTCGCATTTAATATTTTTTTTTTTTGTTCATAAACTTGAAACATGCAAATGACAAGAACGAGAAAAAAGAAAGAAAGAAAAAGGAAGGAAAAAAAAGGAAGGAAAAAAAAGGAAAGAAAAAAAAGAAAAAAAAAAAAAGGAAAGAAAAAAAAATTTTTATTCTCGAGCTCGAATCAAGCTGCTCCTTCTTCTTCTCCTGCTGTTGTTGTCGTTGACCGAAATTCTTATTTAAAAAAAAAAAAAAAACGGTAGGAAAACAGTGAAAATTTACACTGGAATATTTTCCGATAATAATAATAAACGCCCGACGGAAAATTTGTTTTTTTTTCTTTTTTACTTCCGGCTGAAAGAAAAAGAAGGAAAAAAACGAGAGAAAAAAAATTTTTTTTTTTTAATTTAAAATTTTACCTTGGGCGAAAATTCTAGAAAATATCAAATCGATTCGAATATAAAACTCGTGAAATTCGATGTCACTGAAACAAAATATCATCATCATCATTATCATCATCATTATTATTATTATCGTACGCAACGCAAATTCATACAATGTAATTGAATCAAAAAAAAAAAATTTCGACAACAACAACAACAACAACAATTACGACGTACCGTCGCGGATTTCACGAGAGAAAAAAGGGAACAACGGGTCGAAAGTTCAAAACACCCACGGATTGAGGTTAAATAATAATAATAATAATAATAATAATAATAATAATAATAATGAGCCCGGTGGGTAGCACCCGTGTAACGAATTACACGCAAAACTCATAATAATATGTTGACGTCATGGAGACGTCGTGGAAAAAGACGACGTTTGAAAACGCGCGCTTGTGTGTGCGTGTGCGTGCGCGTTTTTAAAACTGTATTTTACAATAATAATGATAATAATAATAAATTGGTTTTTTTTTTTCGTTTTCATTTTCGACATGTTGCCTTTTGAAATTTTTTTTTTTTCATTCAAAACTTTTGTCGTCGTCGTCGTTGCCATTTTTAATGATGATGATGATGATGATTGGAAAAGGTAAAATTAAACGTTTGATTTGGTTTTTTTTTTCGTTCGGTTGAAAAGGCCTTCAGACCCAACAACTTTCATTTTTTTTTTTTTCCATACAATTGATAACTGTTTAAATTTCGCAATTAACGAAGCAAACAAATAAACAAACAACAAGCAACAACAACAACAACAACAACGACGACGAAAAAAAAAAAAGAAAATGCATAATTAAATGTTTCGCTTACGAAAATGCGTATGAGAAAACGTGCTAAAACCTAATTGAATTTTTTCTTTCTCTCTTTCTCTCTCTTTTTTTGTCTCTGTCTCTCTCGTCGCGTACTCGCGTGTACATGATCAACTCAGGTGCAAAAATATTTTTAAATAATAAAACAATCTGAGATTACTTCTGCCACGTTTTTTTCCCCTCCCACCGTCCGTTTAACGGATTTATTTTTTTAAAACAACAACAACAATTAGGTCAATTTTTTCCTTTTTTTTCAATATTTGTAAATTTATTTTAAAAAAAAAAATAAACCGGAAACGGAACATCATAACGCCGCCGCGATTTTTAATAAAATTTTCCATAATAAAAAAAAAAAACATCAAACAAAATTACGTTCCGATAAATTTATTTTTTTCGTTATATAATTATTATTATGTTGAGGTAAACCGATGAAGGGATGTTTTTCCCTTCTTTACCATCTATCAAACTCGTTAAATATTATTTTTTTGAGGGGGGTAGGGTGGGGAGAAACGATGGACGACCACAACAAAAGAAACCGATAATCGACTTGTTGACCAGGGGTTTTCCTTTACCGTCACGCATTTTAAATTATTTTTTTTTAATTAAAATTTTTTTTTCATTATTATCGGAGAATAAAATAAATTATCATCATCATCATCATTATCGTTTTTGACAACTAAAACAACTATGTTTTTATTTTAAAACATTAATATAAAAGACAATCGACAAACAAAAAATAATAATGATAATAAAACGGCCTTTTAACCATGGAACATAAGAAGAAAGAAAGAAAAAATGACGCCAATTAGACGTTGAATAATTTAAAATTTTAAATTATGCAAATTTATTATTATTATCGAGACCTTACGAATCCGTTAGGTACGCATCGAACGGGGGGGGGGAACGAAGGGTCAAGGGAGCGAATCGAATGAGGGAGGAGGAGGAGGAGGGAGAGGTAAATAGTTTTTATTAAACGAAAATGGTTCCGGGCGAAAATTTTCAACATAGTCCGTAATTTTTACCCCCCCCCCCCAATCCCCCTAATTTTTTTTCACCTTCGATTTTTAACGATTTTCGTACACTTGCAAAAATTATCATCATCATCATCATCATTATTATTATTATGTTTTTAAACATTAAATAACGTTTGAAAAAAAGAAAAACAATTTTATGAAAAATGAAGAAAACCGTTTTAAAAGTTAATTTCAAGCTTGAAAGAAAAAAATAAGAAGAAAAAGAATGGAAAAAAAAGGAAAAAAGGAAAAGGAGAAGCGAATGTAAAAATAATAATAATGATGATAATAATAATAATTTTGAAAGCTGAAAATTTTTTTTTTTTAACAACAACAATTGCATTAAAAAGGAAAAATTTTTTTTTGTACTTCGAGTTAAAAAAAGAAAGAAAAAAAAGGAGAAGAAGAAAAAAAGCAGAAGAAAAAAGGAAAAAAGGTGATAAAAAACTGTAAAAAGATGAAAAGATACAACACGTCCGAGAAAATAAGTAAAGCAACATGACGAACGATATGAAAATTATTATAAAAAAAACATATAACAAATTGTTTTTACCTAACGAACCAGGGTCATTTTATAAATAGAAAAAAAAATATACGATAATAATAAAAAAAAGGAAAAAAAATTTTTTTTTTTTTTTGAATCTGTTTAAAATTTTAGTCTCGTTCGTAGCCAGCACAAGTGCGGTTCAAGATCTGTTATATCCTTTTTTCAACCCCTTTTTTTCTTCTGCTTCTTTTTTTTCTCCAGCATCATCATCATCATCATCATCATTATCATCCTCCCTTTCGTTTTAAAAACATTTTCTTTTTTTTTTTTTGTAAATAATTTTAAATATTTTTTTTTTTTTTACGCCGCGTTTAATTTTATTACTATTATCATTATTATCGATTCGATTTTAATAACGACAAGTTTTCCAGCATCCCTGACGAATTATTATTTTTATCCTATTTTTTTTTCTCGAACGGTAATTATATTTCTAATGATGATTTTTTTCGTTTTTGGAATTCGTCTGACCTTTTGGTTATTTAATTAAAAATGGCGAAGTTGTTATCATCATCATTATCATTGTTATTATTATTATTTATTACCGATAAAAATTTTTTTGGAGTAGATTCACTTATTGAAAATCAAAAAAAAAAAAAAAACTGACAAGTAATCATTGAGTAAAAAAAAATTTTTGCACGCGAAATTTCGAAATCCAGTTGTGATAATAATAATAATAATAATAATAATAATAATAATAATAATAATAAATCTCTGTACGCCTGATTTTAAATGTACACCTCCAATTACTTTTGATTGGTCGATACATTTTAGCATATTTTGCAAAAAAAAAGAATCAAAAATACTCGTGATTGGTTAATTTAAAGTAAGAAAACTAAACCTCTTTTTTCTTATATTTTTCTGATACATTTTATAATATTTTACCATATTTTTAGTGTAAAATTTTAAGATTGAAAAAATTCTGAACTGCCTTCAGATTTCCTAAGTTTATAGGTACAAAATTGTAATTTGTATAAATTAAAGATGAAATGGGGAAATAGTACGATAATTAAGTATAGTAAAATAATTTTTTTAAAAAATTATATTCTTTTATTAGGTACACATAAAAATTCACATCTAAAGATAATAATGACTGATTCATAATTGGATAAATACAGAACCAAAAGGCAAATATTGTTTTATTGTCGACCTGAGTCAGCTCTGTCAAGTGCTGACCTTGTCAAAGGTTGTGAATCTCACTTTTCCTGTTTCCGGTCACTCCAAAGAAGTCAGTCACTGACTGGAGTACAGGCAAGAATTAACTTGTTTCCATCAAGTAAGATGGTCTCAGTGGCAGATTTACAAGAATTGCTGTGACGTCATAAGTTATAAAAATACGAAGTCTATTCATTAGGCATGCAGCATCATCACTGATATTTAGGCATTTATTTCGGTCGGGTAGAAACCTGGAATAAATGTTGAAAAAGCTTTGACACAAACATTAAGACGAATCGTCGTGATAACGAGTGAAAATAATAATAATAATAATTTAAAAGCTTTTATTTAACCTTTCACGATAAAACATGATCCTGCACTTTCAGGTTCACAAACGTGAAAATTAGTTTTTTTTTATGTAAAAAGGAAACAAGTAAATTTGTTTTTCTTTTTTTTGTTGATTGCTTGAAACTTTTCTCTCTCTCTTTCTCTCTTTTTTTTTCTTTTCTTCCGTCGAATTTTTCGATTACTTTCGAAAAGGAAAAATAAAATTGAAACCTTTGAGACGAGTTTTTGATCCTTTATTTCATTTGACAAAAAACGCCATATTGTCGTGACACGGGAAAATATTTTAATATTTTACGTCTTCGGATGAGTTGTTAATAAATATATATATATTTCTTTTGGCGACGATGACGACGACGACGAACAAAGACAGATGAAATAATGATGATGATGATGATAATAATAATAATAATGATAATAGATATACAAAAAATAAAAGGAAATAAGATTAGGAGTCGACCACAGAATTAACAGACGAAAAGAAATATATTCGGCCAGGGATGACCGTTGACCACAAAAACCAAAATTTTGAAAGTTTTTTTTTTTTTACGATAAGATAAAAAAAAATTAGCGGTGGTGGTAGTGGTGGTGGTGGTGGTCGTCGTGGTGATGATGGGGATTTCCGGTCCTTATAACCATTTATTTTACTTAATGAATCTTTTTTTTTGAAAAAAAAAAAAAAAAAACAAGTAATAAAAAAAATAAAAATAAACAAAACGATTAAGAAAATATGGCAACTTGTTCTTCAATTTTAAAAGGGTGAACGGGGAAAAAACCACCCCTTTTTTTGCGTATGCTACTGAAGGGTAGCAAATGATTCTAAACTGTAGTAGTAGTAGTAGTAGTAGTAACTTTTTTTTTATGCGAGAGCTATTTTCAATTTTTTTCTGTCTGTTTTTTTTTTTTTGGTCACTTAACACTTGCGGTTGACAATCACCCTGTTAAATTGATTTTTTTATCGTTTTTTATCCCCCCTCCCTCCTACCTCCTCCCCCCTATTCAACCCTTAAAGTTTTATAAGTATCTAATAGCCTTTCCTGCTGTTATATCACGGTCTAAAATCTTAAAAAAAAAAATGAAAAAGAGGATTAAAAAAAAAGAAGAAAGAAAAGAAGGAAGGAAGGAAGGCCCAAGAGAAAAAGTAATGGGGGTGGGTGGGGGTGAGGGAAGAAGGAAAAAGACGTTTTACCCATTATTCAACCATTATCCAAGATGAAGAAGAAAGATGGTGTGCGGAGGAGGAGAAGGGGGTATTGGTGAAAAGATGTAAAAGAATAGAAAAAAAAGACTCACTGAAAAAATCGTTTTTTGCATACGAAATTTTAACGTAGCCATCACGTGACCAAAACGGTTAGCCACGTAAATCGGGGGGCAAATGGAAATCATCACTTCTTGCGTTTTCTCTCTCTCTCTCGAAAATAAAAAAAAATTTTTTTTTACTGATTTCGCCACTGATTCGCCATTGACTCGTGTAATTTTTTTTCTTTCTTATCATAAATAATAATAATAATAATAAAAACGAAAAGTATTCAAAACCGGTTTAATGGTTTCCCATTATAGGGGGGGACGTTTTCATGTAGAATAACGTGGGGACACCGACGGGAGGCAATATGGGAATCTCCCCTCCCCTCCCCCCTCCATTTCAAATTGCATTTCCTTATTGTCGCGCATATTACCCATAAAAAAAAAAAAACCAAACAACCCCAACGTGTCACGAGGAGAAACCCTTAAAAAAAATGAAAAAAGGTTTGATTGAATGTAAAAAAAAAAAGAAAAAAGGAAAAAAAAATTTTTTTTTTTTACTTTTTCCCGATCGGAAGGAGAAAAAAAACGGAGGGAGGAGGAAGATGATTGGGGGGAGGGAGAAGAGGGGGGAACGACTTTCTCACCTGAAGCTGTTCAGGTTCGAAAAGGACGTGATCGTTTAACTTTGAAAAACGATAATGATGGTTTTATTATCGGCTACCGTCTGGTGGTTGGTACGTTGTCACGCATTCTCCCGTGCCTGAATGAAGAAGGTACGTGCCACCGCATTTAAATATACGATCCCACCTTGTTTTTTTATACTTTGATAGACAGCCAGAAAATTTTTTCTTCTCTCTTTCTCTCTCTCTTTTTCTTTTTCTCGTTCTGAGAATTTTCCGCACCTGAAATAAAAAAAAATCTTTTTTTTTTACCACCATTTTAATAATCAACAGGTTTCATAACTTTTTTTTTTTTCGTTTGTCTCTCTCTCCCCCCCCCACTTTTTTTTAATATCTCCTGAATATTTTTTTTTCTAGAATAATTTAGAAAAAAAATTTTTTTTTAATGAAAAATGACGACGAGGATGTGATGACGACGACAAAGACAGCGACCGTGACATTCATTTCCTTTTTCAACCTTTTTTTTTCCCCCCCCCCCTCGTCATTTTTCCGATCCTTATGTTTTTCTTTTTTTCGGGAGGCGGAGGAAGGGTGTTATTAAAACTTTTTCTTCTTCTTCACCGGAACATGGTTATAACATAAATTTTAACCTTTTTTTTTATTTTACGTCCGAGTAAATGCGGTTACAAAAAAAAAAAAAAAATTTTTTTTGTTCGTTTGTTTGTTTGCCTCATTACCTAATAATAATAATAATAATAATAATAATAATTCGATACGAATAATCCGCATGTATTTACGTTTGTTTTGTTATTTACATAAATTAGGCGGATTGATTTGAATAATGATAAGGGAGGTAACTTTTCTTTTAAAAAAAATTTTCTTCGTTATCATTAGACCGTGCGAATTTCAGTCTTTTGTTTTTGTAACAAACAATCGATTTTCAATGATGCGTAAAATCAGGTTCAAATCGATATTGTTAGAAAATATTTATTTATTGATTTTTTTTTTATTAAAAAAATTTTTTTATCGCTTACCGCGTAGAAACGCAAAAATTTATTTATTTATTTTTTCCTGGAACTTTTTCCAAATATTTTTTTTTCACGACTTTTTTTTTTTATATTAAAACGATAATGATAATAATAATAATAATGATTATTATTGAGTAAAAAGCCAAAGAACAATAAACTTAAACCAGTTTTATAAAAAAAAAAAAATACAAAATCAGATAATGCCCCCATTTTTTTATTTAATTTTTTTTTTTTTTTTGTCAAAAGAAAATAAGAGCAATAGAACGCGGAACTTTTTTTTTGCACGAATATCATTGTTTGTTTGGAAAAGACAACTTAAAAAAGAACATTGACGTTATCTGTAATAAAAAAAAAAGCTGGAGAAAAAAAATATATAAATAAATTAGGCTGGAAAAAGCGACGGAAAAAAATTTCTGACGATGACATCATCAAATAATCCGAACTCTATTAGAGTCGGTAAAAAAAAAAAAAAAATTTTTTTTATGCTCGTATTTCATGGTTTAATTGTGTTTTTGTTTGTTTGTTTGTTTGTTTCAGAACCGAGCAACTACGTTTGTTCTACGTGTAAAGTTCGATTGAATTCAGCTTGGCGTCTCGTTCAACATGTTCAACACGTTCACGGAGTTAAAATATACGTGGAATCGTCGAGTTCCAACAGCTCTCCGGGTGGTACCGGTAAACCTGGGAGCAATAGTAACAATCACAGTACAAGTAGCACCTCCTCAGGATGTTCTAGCAGTAACAGCCTAAAAGAATCTTTGGGAGAAAAGATATCTCACTCGGGAAACGCAAACGGAGGCGCAACAAATTTAGCCGGGGCGCCTCTTTTATCTCTTCCCGGCGCTCCCCGGCACTCTTCTCATCTTCCAACTCCGAATTCTGGGATCGATCCATTGCTTCACAGTACTTTTTCCGTCGGGGGTTTGCTTCGGATGGATTCGAGTCGTCCCCCAACTTTCCCACCGACTTCTGCTTCAAATCCATTGAATCTTACACCTAACATTTTTGCCAGACCTAGTCATGATCATCCTTTTCGCATGGATCAACTCGTATCCGAGCAGTTTAGATTAAATCAGCATCACGGTCTCAATCTGGCTGCTGCTGCTGCCGCTGTGGCAGCTGTTGGAGGCGTACCACCCCAACATTCCCCCTTCGGTCCTCCGACCGACCGTTCGAGTCTTTCCAATTCAACTCCCTCGAGAAGCACACCCATTCCTCCTCCTCCTCCACTTTCTCTCGCTTTAGAACCCCAACTTGATTTTTATTCCCAAAGACTTAGACAATTAGCGGGTACCACTAGTCCTGGAGCAGCTGCTATAGTCAGCAATTCAACTCCATCGCCTAGGAAACAAATTTCTACGCCTCCATTTACCTCGCCCAGCATAACTCATCCTCCTCAGTCAAATTCTGCTAACTCTATAATTAGTAATAGTAGTAATAATAACAATAACAACAACAACAACAACCATAATAATAATAATAATAATAACAACAATAACAACAACAACAACCACCACCACAATAACAATAATAATAATAATAATAATTCAAACAGCAATAATAACAATAATCCATCACCTGGTATTACACATTGCTCGCAATCCATCTCTTCATCTGACAAGCCTTCCATCACTCCTGATGCACCTACCGGCAGTCCGGCTTTACTCACTGCGACTCCTAAATTGACTGTAAATTCTCTAAACAAAGAAGAAGCGACATCAACCGAAAAAGTACGTTCCTGTGAGTTTTGCGGTAAAAGATTCAGATTTCAGAGCAACCTAATAGTTCATAGACGCACTCATACCGGAGAAAAGCCATATAAATGTTTAGTTTGCAATCATGCATGCACGCAAAGTAGCAAATTAAAACGACACATGAAAGTTCACAAGAATCGGGGAAACGGGGAGGCCGGTGGCGAAGTTGGAACTACGAATGGAGGCAGTTCCAATTCGACACCGGAAAACAATACTAACAATTCAGGTTCGGATGATGATAATTCGGAAGTCGGAGAAGAGGAAGAAGAAGAAGAGGAGGAAGAAGAAATGGAACTCGAAGAAGAAGAAGAAGAAATTAACGATGACGACGACGACATTAACGGAGATGCTCCGGAAGACTTGACGACAAAATCGACTTCGAGCACTCCCAACAACAACACGGATTCAAATCAAAACAACAAAATAAGTAGAACGAGTCAAAATAACAATATATTGAGGCCGAATTCATCCGAAAAACCATCTAATCCAAATTCATTAGTCGGAGAGCTTATGGACAAATTCGGATTGTCAAACATTCAACAATACAGCGAGGCTTACAAACAAGCACTTCAGGAAAGCGTAAACAATCGCATAAGGGTAAAAGACGAAGCCATGTTGCACAGGAGTCCCATCATCGGAGAAAATAATAACATGGACAAACTCTCACCGGGTCGTTACGAAAAAGAAATCGAAAGACTCGAAAAAGAGAGAGAAAAAGAAAGAACTCAAAAAGATCGGAGCCGAGAACGTAATCATATAGAAAATGGAAACGTTTTCGACAAAGCCTTGTTGGAAAAATCGGCTGCTCTGAGATTTAGAGAAGAATTTGCTAAAAATTTAATGACGGGTCAACCACCCATGGATTTAGGTCATCCACTTTTCCGACCGGGTTTTGACAATCCATTCGAAGCCGCCAACAAAAGAATGAAAATGGATTTGGAAAATCATCACATCGGAAGGCCCGGAGAAAGAGATAGTCTTTACGCTGGACTATGGCTTCCGGCCATAGCCGCAGCACATCATCGTGACATGTTTCACACGGAAAATTTAGATCTTCTCGCGAGATCGAAGGGAATGGAAAGTTCTCTCCTTAAACCAAACGGTCCGAAACCGGGGCCTAGCGCTTCGAGTTTAGCCGCCGCGGCTGCGGCGGCCTTAAACTTAGGCATGCCACCTTCTGGACCTCCTACGACGCACATAAAAAAAGAAAGTTCCCGAAGAAACGACACATGCGAATACTGTGGTAAAATATTTAAAAATTGTTCCAATTTAACCGTGCACAGGCGCAGTCACACAGGGGAAAAACCTTACAAATGTGAATTATGTTCCTATGCATGCGCTCAAAGTTCCAAATTGACCAGACACATGAAAACCCACGGTCGACTTGGGAAAGACGTATACCGGTGTAGATTCTGTGAAATGCCATTTTCGGTTCCTTCAACATTAGAAAAGCACATGAGAAAGTGCGTCGTGAGTCAAAATAAAAACGGGGGCCACATAATGCCCATAATGAACGGGGAAGAAGATTCAGTATCAAGTGCGGCCAAGGACAGCACATGACTTTTCTCATGGGGTGGTTTCCCTAATTTTTCTCAACATTTACCACCTCCCCTCCAAAACAATGTTATTTATTAGTTAGCCATTTTTAAATATTTACTTGTTATTATTATTATTATTATTATTTTAATTTTTTTTTTTGCTTGTTGTGTTGTTCGGTTACTATTTCTTTTTTTTTATTTTTATTATTTTTTGTTTTTAAATATTACGTTTTTTTTTTTTTTTTTTTTTTTTAACAAACAAACAAAACAAACGATTTTTGTTTGTTGTTTCTTCTACACACACCCCCTCCCATTTACCTCTCCCCCCCTTTGAAAAAAAATTTAAAAAAAAAAAATTCTTTTTCGGTCCCTCACATTTAGTGAAACTGACCCCATTTTTAAATAAATATTATATACATTTGTACATACCTACAATAATGATAATAATAATAATAATATATATTTAATAATAATGATAATGATAATAATAATAATAATAATAATAATAATAATAATTGTAATAAATTAAGTTTTGACGAATTTTTATTCCATAGATAACAAGCAAACGATATAATAATCCACAAAAAAAAATTTTTCCGGTCCCTCCTCCCTTCTTCCCTCCGACACTCTCTTCTTTCCCACGCTCCCCTCACACTTCTCCTCCTCATCGCAAATAATAATAATAATAATAGTAAAAAGAATATATTTCGTCAATTTATTTATATCGTTTCCAAAAAAAAAAAAACGTTGAAAACTTAATATTTTTTTTGTTTTATCACTTATAGACGTTACTTAATAAATATATATTATATTGAATATATAATATATTCAATATAAGTATAAATATATATATATATAAATTAAATGTATATTATAACGAAAAATTTTCAGGGTATTTAAAAAAGAAAAAAGAAAAAAAAAAAGAAAATTTTTGAAAAGTTAAATTTTCGACACTTTCTCTCTCTCTCTCTCTCTCTCTCTCTCTTTCTCTCTCTCTTTCTCTCTGTCTTTCTCTCTCATTTCTCATATTGTTAGTTTCAAAAAAAAAAAAAATTTTATTAATAAATTATTAAAAATATAAATTTTCTTATCGATATAAAAGAAAAAAAACCTTAAAAACCTGGAATTTTCCTGAAAATTTTTTTTTTTTTTTTTTCATATAAAAAAAAAAAAAAAAAAAAAAAAATTCAGGAAAATTATTTTTTAAAAAATTTTTTTTAATTTTTAAAAAAACCCTACCGGTGATTAAATTTAACATTAAGCGTATAATTTTCTTACGATACGGTATTAAAAAAGGTAAAAAAATTTTATTTTATGTTTTATTTCCCGTACCGAGTTTTTAAATGTATTTAATGGTATTAATGGTTTTGACATGTTTTGAATTTAATTTTTTCTTTCTTTTTTTTTATTATTATTATTATTTTGACGATGAGAAAAGAACTCAGACAGAAAAAGAGAGAAAGAAAGAAAGAAAGAGAGAAAGAAATAAAAAAGATGGAGGGATGAAGACAACATATGAAATAATAAATAAATAAATAAATCAAAATCAATGAATTGATTTTCAATATTTTCATTTACGTATACATAAAAAAAAATAATAATAATTTTTTTATGTATGTGAAAAATATCATTCGCGATTATTGTTGATAACATCTACAATTATTTATTTATTTATTTACTTATTTATGTGTTAATGACGTCAGAACTCAATTTATTAATTTTCCTTCTTCTTTTTTTTTACACAATTTATTATTATTATTATTATTATTATTATTATTATTATTATTGTTAACAATAAAACTTTAAATCATAATTTTATTTATTTATTTATTATTAATTTTAAATAAATAAATGAAAAAATAAATAAATAAATAATCCGAAACATATCCTTTTTTTTATTACCATCATCATCGAAACTTTTATTAATTATTTATTTATTTTATTATTATTGTTATTATTATTATTATCGAACGGGCATTTACCAAATAAAAAAAAAATTTTTTTTTTCATTTATGTACATAAAAATCAAACCAAATCAATAAGAAAATAAATAAATAATAAAAATTAAAAATTTTTTTTTTTCAATATTGTTACATATTAAGTTTATTTTTTTTATTAATTATTATTATCATTATTATTATTATTATTATTATTATTATTATTATTTTAAACGTTTTATTATTTTAATAGTTTACATTATTGATTTATTAAAAAAAAAAAAAATCAATTTTCACTCGCATAATATACATAATGTTTTTTTTTTTTTAAATTAATAACTATAAATAAATTCCTTATTAATTTTTATTTGCAACAAAAAATTTCACGCGTTGTGAAATAATAATAATATTAATAAAAATTATTAACGAATTTATTTATTCGTCTTCATCATCATCATCAACATTATCATTATTATCATTATCATCATCAAATTTAAATAAATAAATAAATAAAAATTTGTGTTTAGAATTTTAGCGAAATTAAAATGTTGTTAATTTTTTTTTTCTTTTCAATAATGTTTTTCATTATTAATAATAATAATTAAAATTAGGTAAAGTTGTAAAAAAAAAAAATTAATAAATAATAATAATAATAATAATAATAATGATATGAATAATAATAATAATAAAAAGAATTGATTGGTGAATAAAAAAAAAAAAAGACTAATTTATTTATGTATCGTGTACAGTAGAATTCGTTGTGTAGTTTAATAATATATATATATATAAATGTAATAAATAATTTTTCAATTATTATTATTATTATTATTATAACTATTATTATATACATTTTGAAATATAAATATATAAATAAATATATATATATAAAAAAATTTATTAATAATAATGAAAAATAAAAAATAAATAAATAAATCATACATATGTGGTACCAAATATTTAAAAAAGCAAAAAAAAAAAAAAATTTACACAAAATCCTATTTTAGCGTAGGAATCATTTTATTTTAAGGGATGAAAACATTTTTAATAAATAAACTTTTAATAATAATAATAATGATAATGATAATAATGATAATTCGTGAATAAATGTTTTTTTTTCTTCTTCTCTGTTTATAAACAAATAAATAAATAAATAAAAATAAATATTTAATTATACGTGTTATTATTTATTCTCTTACCTGTGTCCAAAAATATTTTTAAAAAATTAATCGGCTACGATTAATAAATTTTTATTAAAATAAAATAAATAAATAAGTTTTGATATTTGATTTATAAAGCGTGCAACGTATTTAAAACGAACCCGGTTTTTTATTTTTGTTTTGTGCCGCCATCTATCATACATTTTGTGAACTAAAACAACTGTTTCCTTTTAAGCAAAACAATTTAACTCCGAAAAATTGACCCTTTTTTTATTTATTTTCATCGTTCGAGGGTTATTATTTATTACTTTTGAGAATTGATTCCAATTGATTAAAAATAATTATTAAAATAATAATAATAATAATAATAATAATAATAATAATAATAATAATTTAAAACAATTATAGGAATGATATGTAATGATAATGTAATTTTTTTTTATTTACCATATTCCAAGATGTTTTTTAACTTTATATATATATGTATTTACAAAATATAATTGAATTATTTATTTATTTATTTATTAATGCACGCGACTAACGATAATATATTAGAAAAATTGTTATTATCATACTAATAAGATTATTTGGGTTGTTTTTTTTTACAAATGTCTGCTACAAAATGACTTAATTTTTTTTCAAATTGCATAATGCATTTTAAAAAATTAAAAATAAATAACAGAAACAAAATTTCGATCGCGACTCTTATCATTATTTATACAATTTCACAAAAAAAATTTTTTTTTTTTTTTAAATTCAAGCCAAAATGAAAAAAAAAAAAAAAAAAAAACAAAACAAATATCTAGTGTTAGATTAAACAAGTGAAATATTTAAATTAACCGGATAGTTTTGTTTTGTATTATTATCACTTAATATAATTATCTAAAATCTATTTTAAATAGCAAACTAAAAACGTTATCAAAGTCATAACACATGAGTAAACAAGGAAAATATTTATTTCTTATTGGCTTTCTTAAATATTTTAATCCTTTTTATATATATGTAATATTTCCGTTATACTTACTTTATTTAAACTTAAAGAAAAAAACTAAAATAAAATTTTTCACTCTTTTTTTTTTAAATATAAAAAAAAAATTTTAAATTAAAACAACAACAACAACACACTAAATAAAAATAACACTACTAAAATCAAAACAACAAAAAGAAATAAAAAAACTAACGTAGTCATTGTTAAATTAACAAGCTATACTTTTTGCAATACATAAATAATATTAATTTTGCCTAAACCTACAATTGCAGGCGTACGAATACACACATAAACAAGTCAGAAGAATTTTTTATTATTTATTAATATTATTATTTTATTTATTTATTTTATTTCTTATTAATATTATTATTATTTATGAAATCTCTACTAAAGTTTAATTTTTTTGTATTTTATAATACAAAGAATGGAAACTTTTAACCTTCGAGTCTGTGGAAAATAAATTAAACATGGTTAAAAAATAAAATAAATTGAAATGAAAATGTCGTATGCAAATATTTTTTTTTTTTTTGATATTAAATAGTCATTTATTGATTTTATTCGGACAATATCTCATCGCGGTGTATGATTGATAGTGTTGAATAAAAAAAAAAAAAAAAGGATGAAAGGAAAAATGGCTGACTGATCATCATCAATCAAATTTCCCTTTTTTTCATACTTATATATACTTATAATACTTCTTCCCTTTTTTCCAACCATTTTCTAAAAATTCATATTTTAACTTTTACTCTTTTATTAGATGCCATTTTTAACATTTAACTTTTTCCTTATTAAAAAGCTTCTCGTCCAACAGCCCAGAATTTGCGGTCATTTTGCTTTTCGAATTCAAATTTAAACTGAATAAAGAAAATTTGTTTATTATAAAATGAATTTTGACTTATTATAATTTTACTTACAAACGGAGTTTTTCTTAAAAAATAAAAACTATAAAAAGAATTTCTATATTTTATAGTGAAAAACACATTTTAAATAAAACGCGGACTCGTTTAAAATGACCTTATGTATCTCAGTCATCTTAGAATGCGAATGAAATATTGCCTCAAAATCAAAACGTGCTATGTTACATAACGCACAAAAACTCAATAGGGGATGATATTTTTTAACCGAATGAAATTTTATATTTTATTTTATTATTATTATTATCATTATTATTATTTGTTTAAAAAAATTAATAAAAAAAATTAATGTCATTCGATAGTAATTTTTTTTTAAATGAAAAACATTCTACCATACGTACAAACCGCCACGCACCGTAATCGCATTAATATAAATTAAACTAATTTTAAATATTAATCGATTGATACAAGCCATCATCTTTCGTTGTGATGAAATCTACTACAACCTTTAAAAAAAAGAAAATGAATGAAAATTATCAATTAAAACTTGCCTTTCATTATAATTATTATTACTTTAAAAACGTTTAACGCAGTAAATATTTACTAGAATTCGCGTTTGTATTTATGTACATATATGTAAGTAAAAAAAATTTATTAGAATCGGCCCTGAAAGTTTAATTAAAGAAATTTTTTTACTCATCTAAAAAAAAAAAAAAAAAAAAAAAAAACGAAATTTAAGGCGACATTGTTTTAAATTTCATTTGAAAAATTTTATAATTGATTTTAAAAAAAAGTAAAATAAAAAGATTTATGAATGCAATGTTAAAGTTATAATGAAAAAGTTTTTCTTATAATAGTAATATAAATTATAATATGGGAAAGACATATTCGGACCGAAAGGGTTGTTTTTCACTTTTTCAAAAGGATGAAAATGCGACACTTAAGGGTGGCCTTAGAAAACTCTTTGTAAGATTACAAAACGCGCACGCACGCACCCACACACACACACCCACTACTATCTATACTACTATTATAGTAAATTTTCATTTTCTTTTTAAATTAATTAAAAACTAAAAAGTTAAATTATAATAAATTTTTCGCGGAGAGGGAGACGTATGGGGAGACGTTCGGGGGGACGTACGGGGGGAAAAATTTTATAAAATTTTTTCACTACTACTACTACTACAAAGAATAAAAATAATAATAATAATAATAATAAGAAAGTTTTTAATTTTAAAATGATGATGAGTGGTCGAAACTTATATACGAAAACCTAGAATTAAAAATAAAGTTTTCCGACTCTAATATTATTTAATTATTTTATTTTTCAAGTAAAAAAACTTAGTAATAATAATAATAATTCGAAATAATTTTGTTTTTAAATTAATCAAAAATTTAAGTTTAAAAAAAAAAAATAAAAACAAATACTTGAAAACAAAGTGGAAGCGGCCATTTTGAATTTTTACTACGGGAAAAAAATAAAAACTTTATATAATTTTTTTTGTTATAAATTTTTTTTGTTTAAACAAATTTTACAATAAATATAAACAAATTTAACGGTCAAAAATATTTTTCTTCTGCTTTGTCATCATCGACGGTGATATTAAAAATTTTGTATGTAAAAAAAAAAAAAAAAATTTCGCTTCGATTTGCGAATAGTCACAGACGTAAAATAAAAAAAAAATTTTTTTTTCAATTTATGACGTCATTATTTAAAAACGGCATAAAATTTATAATCGGTTCTTTTTTCCGGTAGGTATCAGAAAACCAAAAAACTTTTTTGTATGGGAAATTATTCGAAAAATAAAGAGAAAATGAAAATTCTTTTGCCGATGTTAAAAAATCAAAAATTAAGTTTTCTCTCCTTTTATATCATGGCTCCCCCTGCCTCCCTTTTCCCTCCTCATTTAACTTCTTCTTCTTCTTACTCCTCTTCCTCCTCCTTCTCCTCCTCCATCTTCATCATCTTCCAATTCTTCTTATATTTTTACACATTTTCTTTCCCGCTTCTTTCCACCACACCTTCTTCCATTTTCTTTTCGGAAATGAGCGAAAATATTAGTTTATAATCTATTTCAGTTAGGGAACTCCTCAAATCCTCTCCACGTTGTTCTTCTTTCACTTTGAGATTTAATGAATTCGGTTTCCGTTTTTGTTTCGAGCTTAGGTCCATCAATTTCCGTTTTATTCTTCTCTCATCTTACTCAAATTTTCCACCTCCCCCTTCCTTCACTCTAAACCTTAAGAAAAAAATAAAAAAAAACTTTTTTTAAAAAAAAATGTTAAATCCAATAACCGTCAACATTTAAAAATTAATAAAACCTATTTACGCCACTGAAAAAAAAAAAAAAATTTATTTCCGTGTCGGAGAATGTTATAATTTCACGTTGAATTTTTCTATTTAAATTCCTCATTTAACTTTACAACATACCTAATTTAAGGTGAACATTAGTGTCGTGAACTTATCGTGTCATTAGAATTCTCGAAAAAGGTTTTTTTTTTTTTTAAAACTGGAATTCTGTAAAACACGAAGAATTTAAAATTCGCGCCTTTTTCATATGGAATTTATCCATTTTCACAGATAATTAAACGCTCAATTCAATGTTTTATCACCTACAGAAACGAAAAAATGTCTTATTAAACTTAACGCGTGGAGTGTACGCCTAAAACGCACATTTGCAAAAAAACCTCTTATGGAACAAACATCATTTTCAGTTAAACAATCGTTGTTTGAAATACAAACACCCCGTACTTATAAACAAAGCCTTTCTAGAACAAACAATTAATAATAATAATAATAATAATAATAATAATTTTTTTCGTTATTATCATTGAAAAATAAAAGAAAAGATGATAAAGTCATTTTTCATTGGATTCAATATGTCCTTACCATTTAATGTAATAAATTCGTATTGTTGCCTTCCTTAAATTGTCAGGCACAAGACGATTATCAAAACAAATCTTTTTTGAATTTTAAGAAAAACCGTCTTTGTCAGTTTTTTTTTTGAAAACTTTTCCCGTTTTGAATTCATATTAATAATAATAATAATAATAATTGTATGTCTGCAGGAAAGATGGGGGAAGAGGTCTACGCAAAATAGAAGCGGCATATTAGAATGCCATAATCGAGATGGGAAAATACATGGAATCCCCTCAACAGCACCCCATCTTAGCCCAAGTAGTGGAAATGGAGGAAAATATTAGGAAAAAAGAAGTAATTAAGGAGGG
Organism: Pediculus humanus corporis; assembly: GCF_000006295.1. Classification (NCBI taxonomy): domain Eukaryota; kingdom Metazoa; phylum Arthropoda; class Insecta; order Psocodea; family Pediculidae; genus Pediculus; species Pediculus humanus. The sequence goes on along the minus strand of NW_002987887.1, from coordinate 2,150,447 downwards.
CAAAAGAAATCGTCTAAGAAAATAAAAAAAATGAGATGATGGGAGAAGGACAGGTTGCAACTTATGATGGCAAAGCCCAATCTCAGAAGAACAGTCGGAAACCATCGACCATTTAATTTCCGGTTATCCGATATTGGCAAAACATGAATATCTGAAGAAGCACAATAAAATTTGTCAATATTTTTATTGGAATATCTGTCGCGAATATGGAATGGATGGATTACTCAAAGAGAACTTGCCCAGAACTGTGCCAGCCAACAAACCGGAAATCATCCTGAGGCATAATGAGGAAAAATGGTGTAATTGAGGTTTCCCTACCGGCAGAAAAATGATGATGAGGAAAGTAAAGACAAAAACTATTCCGGTCATCGTGGGAGCACTGGGAGCCATGCCACATTCAATAAAAGGAAATTTAAAATAAGAAACCATCCAGGAAATCGCACTATGTGGACGGCCCGCATTCTTCGGGAAATACACTCTAAGGAATCGGGTAGAAACCTGGAATAAGTGCCTAAAAAAATTCCAACAAGAATTTAGATGTTTGGTATCTTCAAAAGTGAAAATATTAATAATAATAATAATAATTTTTTTTACCTGAGGCGAAACCAGGAAACCATTATAAAATTTTTTTTTTTCTTTCGATCCCTTTTTTTTTTTTTCTGTTGCCGCCGCCTTCATTTGTTACTGGACAGCCTTTGGTCACTCTCATTCATATTTTATTCCCCCTTTTTTAATAATAATAATAATAATAATAATAGAAGGGTCATTTCAACAGTAGACCAAATGGGTTATTTTCAGTTACATTATTACCTTTTTATTTTTGAGTAAAACTAAAGGACAGAGGGCAAAAATTTTATATGGAATAATAATAATAATAATAATAATAATACAGGACGCAATTATTCACCCTGCACGAAAAGGGTTAAAAAAGAAAAAAAAAAAGAAAAGGTTTATTGCAGGAAGTTTTGGTAGACGTGATTTATTTTATAATTTGGGGTCTTCGTGAAAGATAATATTAAAAAAAAAAATTTTTTTCGAATCGAGTTCGATATATCGTTAAAAAATTTACGCGGGATAATTTTAAAATTTAAATTTTGTAATGATGACGTCATTTTTACGATTTTGTAATTGTGATTTTTATTTTTCAAGCGCTCCCGATAATATAAAAAAAAAAAAATAACCTTTTTAATCTCCTCCATCTTTTTTTTTTTTTTTAACAAAACCTTTCCCTGTTAAAAACATTTCGAAAGCTCTTGATGGTCAAGATCAACCACCGATAAAAAAAATGGAAAAAGGAAAAAAAGGAAAAAAGGAAAGGAGAAATGAAATTTTTAAGGGCGTTATTTTAATTCGATTGCTTTATTAAAAAAAAAAAAAAAAAAAACTCTTGACTGCAACACGAAAAAAAAAATAAAAGATGGAAAAATGGACGAACCACCCTTCATAGTCCAACGATTCAACCAATGAGACGACGGCGTCTCGTCACGTGATTTTGTTTTTTTCCCTTGTCCATCGCGGTAGGTGTTGATCAAACGCTTCAGTAAATTGAATATAAAAAAAAAATTTTTTTCTCCCTCTCTCTCTCGCTCCAGTGAAATCGATTTCTGGTCGATTATTTGACTGGAAAAAAAAAAAAATTAAAAAATGTTTTCCGACTATTATAATTGTTGTAATGAAGTTAATAATAATAATAATAATAATAATAATAATAATAATAATAATAAGTTTTGAAAAATTTTGTCGTTTATGTTTTTTTGTTTAAAACAAAAATGTACGCGAACCGTAAATTCGTTTATTTTATATAAAAGAAAAAAGAATAATAATAATAATAATAATAATAATAATAATAATTAAAATTCAAAAATTTAAATGAAAATTTTTAGAGTCTGGTTATCTTGAATGTAACCGAGTCCATTTTTGAATGAGAAGAAGAAAGAACAAAGGGAGAGAGAGAGAGAGAAACCCTAAAAATGAGAGAGGGCTTAGAAGGGAAACAATTCCAATTTCAAAAATAAATTTGAAAAACCGCCAGACATTTTCTCGAAACTTCACAAATTTATTAGGAAGTTCCGAATTCGAGTTTAATGAAAAAGAAGAAAGAAGAAAGAAGATGAAGGAGGGAAAAAAGATGGTGAAACGGTGGAATGGTGGAAGGTGTTGTCGCCCTCTCCCCCTACCCCTACCACTTCCCCGGGGAGAAAGGAGATGAGGGAGGGTGGAGAGGTAGGATGTGGTCCGACAACAACCCTTTTCTCGTGAAAATTTAAAGGAAAAAAGTGAATTAACCCCCTTAGCGCGCCTTTTACACTGACTTGAACACTTTACTGCTCCCCCGTTGGCTCTAACCCTCCGACCACCCTATGTCATGTCTTTACGTCTTTTTACAATTTTCAAATTACACTTTCTTCGGATCCCATATAAAAAGAAATCACCCTCCGTGAAAAAGTTTTCCTTTTTTTTTTTTTTGTAAAGGGGAAAAGAAAAGAAGAAAGAAAGAAAGAAAAAACCTGGAATTTCTTTATTTTCTACGATGATAACAAATCGACTAGATTGAAAATAATTAACGTTTTTCATTTGATTTAATTTTATTTTAAGAAAATTTATTTTATAAATGTAAAATCAATTGTAAAATAAGTTTTTTTATAATTCGTATTTTGTATTTTTTTTTTTACCAAAAAACAAAATCGACAAAGGACAAACGATCGGTGAAAATGAAAGAAGTTGAGAAATACGGGGAAAAAAGGGATCAAAAATAAGGGAGGGTTGAGAAAAACGGATGAAAATCGAGGATGGAAAAAGAGATGAAAATTTTCAGGACACTGGAGACTCTGGACTCGCTCCAGAATATAATGAATCATTCTAGAAATTCTCATTCGGGTTTTAATATAACAATATAATAACCGACATTTTTTTTTTTACACATTTTCCGACGCTATTTTTTTTTTTCAATTACCTGCATTTATCGAACGCCGCATGATAATAATAATAATAATAATAATAATAATAATAATAATAATAATAATAATAATAATAATAATTTCAAATCCGTCGAGTAATTTTTCTACATCGAAAAACATTTATTAATTAACTTAATTATTTTTTTTTTTTCAATTTTTGAAAATATTTTTTTATTTACACATCACGCACTTATTCCTTATTACGGGAAAATTCTGGAAAAATAATCTTTTCCAAAATAAATCCAGAAAACATTAAACAATTTTTTTAAAGAGACGATTTAAATAATGATAATAATTCAAACGATTAATTTAGTTACGTAAAAAAAAAATAAAAATCTGAAGAAAAAATAATAAATATTTACAATATATCGATTTTTTCCCCCTAAAACGTTAATAATAATATTATTATTATTACTTAATTTAATAATAATAATATGTATCTATACGGTAAACAAACAAACAAACAAAGTTGTTGTTTGTCCAGGACTAGGAGGTTTGTAAACCTGAAATTTTTTTGTTTATTCAAAGTTTTTCGAGATGAATCGTTTTAAAATTAAAACCTTTTACAAAATATTATATGGAAAAGAAAAAGGGCGGTAGAGAGGGAGGGAGGGAGGAAGGATGGAAGTAGGGATGGAAATTTTCTCTAATCTGGAAAGTTTTAATCTTTTAGATCATGCTGGAGAAATAGGGAGAGAGCCAATGTGCGGAGAGGTTTTGTTGAAACAATGTCGAATGGTCACTAATTTAAAATTATATATATTTTACATAAGGTAAGTATTGTTTAAAAACAAAAACGGCCTTCAAACTCTCTTGCTTCTACTTATTTATTAATATTTAATAAAGTCTTTATTTATGTATTTTCAAAGTCAAATAGAAAAGATTTTTATTTAATAATAAATTTACTTTTCCAAAACAAAAAAAAATTCCATGAAATTATTCCTGGAGGAAAAAAACAGGAAAAACAAAAGCGGTTTAAAAAAAAATTTATTTTTTGTGAAATAAACGGAACGTTATAGTGAAAAAAACCATTTCCGGTTTTTGCTGGAAAAGTTTTGCTGGAAGGAAAGGATAGCGTATCGATAGTAAATAATAATAATAATAATAATAATAATAATAATAATAATAATAATAATAATAATAATAATAATAATAATAATAATAATATTAATAATAATAATAATAATAATAATTTCAATGCGCGGACTGAAATTTAAAAAAAAAAAAATTTGAATTAATAAAAAGTCGAAAATATTTTTCACTACCGAATAGGAAAGTAAAAAAAAAAGGTTTCTGCGTGAATTTTGTTGGGAAAGAGTGGGGTAGGGGGAGGGCGGTGTGACCTTTTCCAACGGTAACATCTGCGTGTTTTTGTAAGAGAAAAGAAAGACTTAAAAAGAAAAATTGTATAATCTAATTAGAGAAAACTAACGGTCACGAAAATTTCATAAAACATTTTAAAGGCCGAAACCTCTGGAAAAAAAAAAAAAATTTTCTTTCCTTTTCCTTTTCCTTTTTTTTTTTTATAAAATTTAATTAGTGAGGTTATATCTGTGTAAAATAAACAAAATAATAATAATAATAATAATAATAATAATAATAACTGGAAAATTTTTAGACGAACGACATCAAATAATAAAAAAAAATTTTTACTCCATAATCTTACCTTTTTATTTTTCCATGACGGTTATATTAGTATTAAAAGTGTTAATAAGAATTCTGGAAGGTGGTCGTCTCGTCGTTTCTCCAGGCAGGGCATAGATTTGCATATTTATAATTACCAGAGTTAAGAAGATTAGTATATTTGTGAATTTCAATAGAGAGTATAAGATCTTCTTAGGTAATTTACATAGTAGTTGTAGTAAAATATTCACCTTTTCGGAAGGATGAATGACTGGATTCCTGGATGACTCGATGGATGACTCGCTGGATGACTCGCGTCTCCTGAAGGACACTTTTGCCCAAAGCATTTTACGAATATAAGTTTTTCACAAACTAAACCTTTCATTTAAATTATTTCATTTGTCATGTAAATTGACTTTTCAAAGTCAGGTTTGTTCGAGGGGACAAAGTTTCTTCTTTGATAAATTTCAAAAATTTACCGGAAATGGTTACGAGGGCCTGGGCTCCCTACTTTCTCCTCCTCTTCCACTTCCTCCTCCTCCACCGACGATTTCTCCTTAAAGAAAAGGAATAAATGAGAGGTTTTTAATACGAGTGTAAAATATAACATCATTCAAAAACTTAGGCACTCTTAATTCACACATACATCCCGCCGCCATTTTGAATTATTATTATTATTATTATTATTATTATTTATACGTATTTATCACGAACCACAACAACACATAATAATAATTAATAAATAAATAAAAGCTCATTTTCGGAAAAAAAAAAAAAATTACAAATGAATAAATTTAATGACCGACGGGCGATCAATAATCAAACTACGATCGATAATAATGATGATGATGATAATGATGATGATGTGATGATGATGATGATGAGAAATCGAAAAATTAAAATAATAATTATTTATTAATAAATATTAATTAATAAACAAGATAAAATTTATGTTTTAATCAAATCGGCGGTTTTTCAACGAATGAAAATAAATATTAAAAAAATTAATAATAATAATAATAATAATAATAATAATAATAATGGGTAAATAAAATGTGAAAAGAAACTAAATTGCGAGCGGCAACTCGCACACACACAGACACACCTGAAAACCAAATTTTATGAACTAATTTGATGAAACACAAAATCAAATTTGTTTTCATTAAATTCAAAGACGATTTAAAGGGTCTTAAAAACAAGTTGGACAAGTTTTTTTCTTTGATTGATATTGAAAAGGTGAATCCAAACATGCCCGAATATCACATTTTGAGGTGAATATAATTATCAAAAACACGTTTTCGTGTGTGTGTGTGTGCGTGTGTGCGTGTGTGTTTGTCGTTAACAAAACAACCAGTTTGTCAACACATTTTTTGATTTATTATTCTCAATTTTTTTTTTTTTTTCACGTTTTTCGAAAATTGATTTTTTCCCCATTTTTTTTTTTAATCTCTCTCTCTCTCTCTCTCTTCCTCTCTTCCCCCCGCTCCGCCCCCCAATATAATTAATATACGTAATTATCATTATCGTCGAATTTAAGTATTCTAGAATGAAGTTAACGAATAAATATTAAAAAAAAAAATTTTTTTTACCTTCTTTTCTCTGTAAACAGATGCTGTTGCTGGACCAGTTTTAAATAAATAGTATTCAACCTGTTAACGGGTCATGATCTTTGGACTCCAGCATCCCTAAAAAAAATGAACTTTGAGATCAATTGATGAATAAATAAAACAGGTTAATTTTTTAGAATAGAATTTAATAATTATGTTTTTTTTTTTTTTTAAGTAAGAATATGAAGAAGATGAAGAAGATTTTATGTTAGACCTTAACTCCCGAAGGCATACAAAAGAATAAGAAGACAAAGAAGAAAAAGAAGAAAAAAAAGGAAAAATAAACTCGTAAAAATGTAGGAAAAGGGAAAATTTGTCGAGTTCATTTTCATAGTCATTAATCAGTGTGAAACACCCTGTTTAGTCGAGTTTAGAACCGAGTTTTGGAAACGGAGTAAAAATCGCCTGGAGAATTTTAGTTTTTGTTAAAACGAAACTTGGTTTCCTTCGAAAAGGAATAACATTATTTCCTTCACTGGACTCACTGCCTTTTGTTATTGGATTTGTCATTTTAACCATCCGAGAGAAAAAGAAAAAGGAAAAACTATTTCGACATTTGTTTTCCCGCGTTTTAAATATTTTTAAAATTTATTAACAAATTCTATAGAACGACTTAAAGTTTTTTTATATACAAAACTCTCTCTCTCTCTCTCTTTCTTTCTCTCGCTGGAAAAAAAGGAAATGGAAAAAGGTTTAGTAGAATTATGAAAAGAAAAGGGACAAGGAAAATAATCGTTAACGAGATTCTATAACAACAAGAGAGAGAGAGAGAGAGAAAGACCAAACACTTGAACGCCAGACCCATTCACCATCATGTGTAATGGCGTCTTATCGAACGCCACGTTCGTTACGATATTTTTTTTTTTTTACACCGAGTATTGTTTGTCGTTTGTCGTTTCCGATCTGTTTTTTTTTATTTTTCATTTCGAAATATTTAAATTTAAATTTAAATTTCATCCATTTTTTTTTTTTTTTTTAAATTCCAGAACTTTTTTCAAGATAAAAAAAAAAAAAACCCGAACGGGGATCTGCGACAAATTATTTTTATTATTATTATTATTAAAATCCAGGTTAGACGTTTAAAATATATAGAAAAAATAATTTTGTTCTTTAACGGTTAAACTGTTTTGGAATTTAACAAAATTATTCAACATTTTGTCCCTCTTTCCGCCATGATTCGACAAAACTTTTTCCAAGTTTGTATCAGAAAACAAAGTTCGAACTCACTTTTCTCATCCTTGTTCTCCCACATCTCTCTCTCTCTCTCTCACTGTCTCTTTCCCCCTCCCTCATTTTTTTTTCATCTCTACGACTTTACTAACGCAATGATATTTTTTTCTTTAACTTACAGTAACGGACAATACAAAAAACGCGCGTTTTTTAAACTCGCACGCACCCACGCACGCGAAAGAATTAATTATCTTTTCTTAATCCGAGATATTTTCCAAAAATTTTTTGATAAAAAGCAAAAGATAATTAGAGAAAAAGTTATGATATGGTTTAAACAAGAGAGAGAGAGAGGGAGAGAGAGTAAAATTTCTTGTTAGTAAGAAAAATAATAATAATAATAATAATAAGAAAATTTTGCGGAAAATAATTACATGAAATAATTAAAAATTTTTCAACGTGAGTCCGAGACCAGTTTCGTATTAACTTTTATTCTAAAAATTTTTAGCTTCGGTTTAAAGTTTCAATTAAATTATTATTATCATTATTATTATTATCATCATCATTATCATCTCGCATGAAATGTTTTAAAAAAAAAAAAACCGAGACAATATTTAAAACTTGTAATTTTATTAAATTGTAAGAGAGAGAAAAAATTGATAACGATTGACTGATAAAAATATGATTAAATTTCAATGGTTTAAGCTGGAGCTGGAGCTGGAGCTGGAGAAAGTACGAAGTATTCTTTTACGTAAAAAAAAAATGAAAATTTTTTTTTTCTCTCAATTAAAAATACTATTTTCAGTTCAAACAAAATTTTCAATCCATCATGGCATCCACTTGACTCATTCCCAAACAACCCCCTCGAGTAAAATCATTTCTTCTTTTTCTTCTTCTTCTTAAACTAGGGGTAGTTTTTTTTTCTGACTTTTACAAAATTGCTTTTTATACTTTTGCTCAACGGAAACGGAAAAAAATTCTAAGTGAGGATAAAAAAAAAACGTTTAAATAAAAAAAAAAATTAATTTTCGATCGCGTTTGTATTTTTTTCTTTTTTTTTTGGGGGGGATGGGGGTGAGGGTGAAAGATGTAGATAAGAGCGTGAGCGAGACACATACATAAGTATTTTTCAAAAAAAATTAATTAACGACGATTATTGATGGTGGCGCTTTGGAAATATTTTTTAAAAGTTTACTTAAGGAAAACAATGGGGAAAAGTAATCGTATTGTAAATTGAGAAGGAATTGTTTAAGGTTTTCCGCCGAATGGGGGGCGGATAACAAAGTTGATAAATATTATTCAATCCGCGAGTTATCATCATCACATCCTTTCAATTAATTATTTTATTCAATGGATTATAAATAAAGAAATATGTCGCCATGAATTCTCGCCCCCTCCCCCCCCCAAAAAAAAAAAAAAACATTTTTTTCAAACTACTCTTCTCCTAACTTTAAGTATTACCCCCCATTATTATCATCATCACTAATTATCTTTTTTTTTTTAATTTTAAATAAATATTAAATTAATCAAATTTAAAAAAAAAAAAATTATAAACAAATCCCCCCCAAAAAAAAAAAACAAAAACAAAAATGTCAGCTTACCACAATCCTAAAACGAATCGCTGGTACAATTTTCCAGGGTGTTAAACAAACAACAATAAAACAGTTTCTGAACTTAGTTCGTTAAAAATCCGCTTGGATCGTTTCAATCGGCGGAAACAAATTTTTATGATTTTGGTGGGGGAAGAAGTTGTGGAAAGAGTTGGGGAAAAATATAAAATGGCGATTTTCTTTTAACCCTCTCTCTTCTTTTATTTAAATGAATAGATAGAAGGGGAAAACGAGTTTTAAAAGAGAATTTCGGATAAACGATGGCTGAAAAGAAAACTACGATTATTCGAGTGTTTATCACCGTCGTGAAAACTATTTAAATTTTTCTTTTTCGACATCCAGTTATATATATTATTATTATTAATTCATTCATTCATTCATTTTTTTAATGTAAGTGTGCTTTCTCATTAAATTACCATAATTTTTTTTTTTTATTTTGGTTTTGTATTTTTTTTTCTGTTTTTCAAAATTCAAATCGAATTAATAATAATAATAATAATAGTAATAATAATAATGTAAGAAAACAAAAACAAACAATGAGTGATTTGATTTGATTATTATTATCATTATTTTCGGCATGATTATCAGATATTTAAAATAATAAGAAAAAGAGAGAGAATACTTGTGTGCGATGGGAAATAATACAAGGGTAGGTGTGTGTGTGTGTGTGTGCGCGTACAAAAAATTAATTACGGCCCTGTCCCGACCCGTACTTCCTTTCAAAAATTGTTCAAATTTCGACATCCGTCACAATAAACTTTTTGCCGACAGTTTGAAAATTGTCAGACAAGAATTTTAGAACCGGATATAAATTCCAGAACGTGTCTGGAATGTTCATGTTAAGTGGACTGTTGTACGAGGAATGAATTATGTTTCCCACAAATAAACAACAAAAATTGGGGAGCACCAGCACCGCCTCCTCCTCCTCTCCACGTTTATTTATTTATTTTTTTTTTTTTTTCGTGTGGGGAGAAGAGTTTTTAATAGGCGTTTTTCCCTTCACCATCATCATCATCATCGTGATAAATAAATTATAAAAGGATGAGGGGGTAGGGTGGGAAAAAAAACTTTTCGGAAAATTATTAAATAATTTTTGATGAAAATCCGGACGTATAAAATTTTCCTTTCTCTCTTTCTTTCTCTTTAACTTCCTGTTAGTTTAAAAAAAAAAATTTTCTTCCATGTAAAACCGGAAGGAGTTCCAGAAGGCAACCGGATTAAGGAACAATTTTCTAAAAATTTTCATTTAAAATTTGGCCGGTCCATTATAAGTAACCCGCGTGATTTTCAAAGGGTTAAATCTTCATTAAAAATTTTTTTTATTTTTTAATGATAAACTGGAGAGGAAAATCTTTTTTTCATCCATCCCTGGAAAAACACTCGATATACTTTTTGTTGCCGTCGTTACCTCGAGTCTTCATCATCATCATTTTGGACAAATCGTTTTCCAGTTTACATCGCTTTTCATTTTTTTTTTTTTTTTTTTGTAAACCATAAAAAAAAAAAAAAAAATTTCCCTGAAATAATTTACTCAATAATAGTAATAATAATAATAATAATAATAATAATAATAATGGGAAACCCAAAGGCAATAATTAGTTTCTTTAAACCAAAATAAATAATCAACCGCCACCACCACCACCACCACCGCCGACGCCGACGCCGCTTTCCCCCCCACCCCAATCCTCTCACCGACATTTAACTTTATTTTCCTTCATAATAATATTTAGTTATTTTAGAGGTTTTATTTAATTATAATAAACGATCGTATAACGTGCTTTGAGAATTACCCATTTTGTCGAAAAATGGCGAATAAAATCCCCCACTTGGGGATTCTTTACTGATCCCGGAGAGAAGAAGAAGAAAATTTTTTTTTTTTTTATATATATCAATAAATAAAATTGAGTTGTTTCGAATATAATTTCTTACCCCCCCCAAACCCTCCCCCACCGTGCACAAAAAAAAATAAAAATCGCCGGACGTGAAAATCGTTATTTAAAAAAAAAAACCCGAAAATGGATCAAGAAAAATGGGTGATGGCGATGTAGGGGGAGGAGGAGGGGAGAGGACAATGTCTCGATTTGTTTTTTAAATGATAAATCAATACCGACAAATGTTTTTTTTTTTTTTTTTTTTTTTTTTTTTGGAAAAAGGAAAACAAACAAACAAAGGGAAAGAAAAAATGGACGAAATTAAAAGGAAAGGAAAAAAATTTTTTTCTTTGGGGGTGTTTTATTCCCCCTTTGATTTTGTTGACCGGCGTGTGTTGACCATTTTAACGCATGCGCATTCATCATTTAACTGTCCTTAAAAATTTTCTTTTCGTGACGCCCCCTGACTCTCGGCGCACACCATTGAATTTTACTACATTAACTACCCTTGATATAAAAGTGACAACATAGGGTGGTTCAAATATATCTTTTCCACTATTTTTTTTGTTTGTTTGTTTGTTTGTTTGTTTTTGTTTGCTTTATGGTTTTATTGAAAGCTTTTTTTTTTAAAAACAAATTTTTTTTTTCCATTTAAAAAAACCTTTAAAATGTAAACTGACGCTAATGCATGTATCAAAAAAAACATTTTTTTAACGGTCATTTTTATTTTTCCGACATTTTTCCCTGCTAATAATAATAATAATAATAAATTCATACAAAACTGTCAAATACGTTTTTTTTTTAAAATTTTTTACTTAAAAAAAAAAAAATTTCAACCCTTATAATTCCATCTCACCCTTTTCTTCAAGCAACTAATACAATTGTGTCAATTTTAAAAAAAAAAAAAACTTTTTAACAATTACCGTGTCAGAATCAAGCTGCTGCCACTGAGTGACAAAAAAAAAAAAAAATCAAAATTCTTAATGACTTTTTAAAGCATTTTCTTCCCGATGATAATAATAATAATGATGATGATGATAATTTTATTTTTTTATTATTAATTTTTCTTTTTTTTAAAAGAAAAACAAATAAAATACGACGTGAATTTTTTCTCGTCTTCCTTTTTCTCTCTCTCTCTCTCTCTTTCTTTGTTTCTTCCTCCCACGTTTATTCTAGTCATTTTAAAAGTTTAATTATTATTATTATTAATAATTATTTAAACGGTAATTTTTTTACGCGGGGGAGGGGAGGAGAATGGGATAAATAAATTAATTAATAAAAACTTTTTTTGTTTTTTTTCTGCCCGAAGGAAAACTTTTCGTCTTCTGCTTTTCAATAAAAAATCACACAAGTGGACAATAAGGCATTTTTTGAGGGGGTGAGGGGGAAGAGCGGAAACGGAAATAGATTTTCGAGAGTGAAAAAAAAATAAAAAAAAATTTTTATTTTTGTTTTCATTTTTAGTAACTAAACAAGACGAGAGAGAGAAGAAAAAAAAAGTTTTTTTTTTTTGGGAGGGGGGTTCTCTCTCTCTCTCTCTCTTTTCTTCCCTTCTTTCGCAAACTTTTTTTTTTTTCCTTTTTTTAAAAACTTCAAACGGAAGGAATGAAAGCAATTTCTCAGAAAGAAAAAAAAAAACTAAATAAAAATCAATAAGAAAAAAGGGAAACAAATAAAAAAAAAAAAGGAAAAACAAATTCCGGGGAAAAAGCAAAAAGCGGAGGAGGACACTATTGGCAACAACCCGTACAATTTTTTTTTTCCTTTTGTAAAAATAATAAAGGAAAAAAGGAAAAAAAGGAAAAAAAAAGGAATTCGGTGTTCGTTTCGAGAGTGACATTTAATTAAAAAAAAAAATTTGAAGAGGAAAATAAAAGAAACCGAATGAAATGAAAAGAAAATCCAACAACCTTAACACACGAACTGGTGGACAGGTGATCCCACGGGATAATGAAACCTTATTTCCACGTGTGCTCGCCTTTACTAACAACAAACAAACAATTTTTTTTTTTTTAATAACAAACAATTTCAACTCTCGAACATTTCGACCCTTGTAATAATGATAATGATAACAATAAATAACCGCCGTATTATTATTTTTTTTTGTCTTCTGCTTTACCAAAGAGCGAAAAACAAAACGGCGCGCCATTAATAATAATAATAATAATAAATTAACACGTGGGGGTGGGGGTGGAAACCGTCGCACTTTCGATAGAAAAAAAAAATTTTTTTTTTTTTTCATTTTCAAAATTTTAATTTTCCATTTCTGTTTTTTTTTTTTTTTATTTGTAAGACATCAAAAAAAATTTTAAACTGGAAAAAACTGGAGAAAAAAAAGAAAAAGAGAGAGAAAGAGAGAGTGAGAGAGAGAGAAAAAAAAAGATTAGAAAATATTCATAAATCATTTTCGAACGTTCGTCTTGTTGCGTCCGTTCAATTTTTATTTTTTATTCTTTTTGAGGGAGGAGGGGCGAGAAGAGAGGGAAGGGAGAGGAGGGGCGAGAAGAGAGGGAGGGAGGGAGGTGGGAGTTGGGGGAGGGTTTTCTTGTCCGTTGCTTTTCTTTTCTTTTCATTCTTTCATTTTTTTTTCAATAAAATTTTTCATTTTTTATTTGAAAGCTAAAGAAGATGAATATTATATCAAAACCAGACGATTTTTTATTCTTTGCCAGCTGTGTGAAAAATTCAGGGTGTCGATATTATGGATTTGTTTCATTTTTTTTTTTTTTTTCATTATGGCGTATCCTTTGAATAAAGGGCAGCAACAGCAGCAGCAGAACAAACAAAGGAAAAAAAAGGTTAGAAGAAAGCTTTTAGGAGGGGGGGGCTTCAAAAAAAAAAAAAATTTTTAAGAATAAAACGACTGTTTTTTTCATCGAACTTAAAAACATCGTTTTTTAAACTTTTTTGTCTCCTCCCCCCATTTCTCTTCCCCCCCCCCAAATAATTAAAATCTGGTAAAAAAAAAAATTTTTTTAAAAAGAAAACGTTCCGAAAAAATTTTGTTTTAGGGTTAACGAAAAAAAAAAAAAACCGTAAAAAAAAAACGTGACTTTATTCATTTCCTTCGTTTTATTATTCATCGGGAAAGAGGCCTTTTGACCCCTTTAAATTTTCCTACCCTTCAACTTCCCCCTCCCCCTTTGCATCCCGGACTTCATCTTCCCTTAACCTTCTTTTTCATTCCCTTATTTTCTTGCTGACTCAGCGGACTCTGGATATCAGCATTATGCAAATTTTTACTATCGGACGATTTTAAACGCAAAATGGACTTTGATGCTTTCAACCCTCTCTCTCTCTCTCTCTCTTTAACCGTCGCCATTTCAAAATGATTCTTCTATCTTCTTTCATTACACCCGTTTAAAATCCATCTATATTTACATTTCGTTAAAAAATAGAAAAAAACTTCTAAGGGATATTTTTGAATTTTCTAACGGTCTTTTCTTTCGGAAAAAAAATGGCTTATTTGGATCAAATATTGACTACATTATCCCGAGTTATATCCCGACGATAAAATTTTAAAACGTTCAATCTAACTCCCCCCCACTTCCCCCCACACACATCCCCCTCTTTCATCTTCTTCATCTCATTTTTTCCCTCTTTCATTTTTATTTTTCTTAAATCAAAAATAAAAAAAATAAAAAAAAAACCTAAACGTTTTCTTTTTTTCTTTGAATTTTTTATTTTTTTTCCCCCGTTCTCCCCCATAAACGAATGATAATAATAATAATAATAATAATGATAACATTACGTTCCAGACAAGTCGTTTGACCATGGAAAAATAATTTTTTAAAAGAAGCGTATCCCCGTCTTTTCCAGATCAAAAATCGTTTTTTTTTTTTTTTAATTCGATTTTCAAACATGGCGTCAACCATAAAATTTTATTTTAAAAAAAAGGGGAGGAGGAGAGAGGAGGGAGGAAGGAAATAAGGGAGTAAAAGGAAGTAAAAGGCGATTTTAAACAAAAACCGTATAATAAATCAATATAAGAAAAGACATAGATTAAGAGAAAGTGCTGCCGTTCGTGGATAAATGCTCAGGTAAATAAAAAGAGAAAAGAGAGAAAGAAAGAAAGAGAGAGAGAAAGAAAATCATTCGGACGGGGCATTAAAGGGTTGCTGCAGCATTCTTAACTAGAAACAGGATTTAAACCTTATAAAATTCACGATCGTAAATTTAACCTTTTTTTTTTTCCTTCGGTCGAAGCTAATAAAATTTTTTTTTTTACATCTCTCTCTCTCTCTTTTTCATTTTACGTTTTATACAAGTCTTAATCCGATACTGCTCCGATTATTTTCAAACACTTAAAAACCAAATAATAATAATAAAAAAAACTTACCCCGAATCCGATATCTTGTAAATGGGTTACCCATCACACGTAGTATACCATGTACAAAAAAAATAACCATTTCCGATCGCTACCTGTCAAAAAAAAAAAAAGGGTTCAATGTAAAAAAAAAAAAAATTGGCAAATATATTTAATGGCAAAGGGTCAGATAAATATATGTAAAAAAAACACTCCATAAGTTTAACACAAAAGCTCTAACGGGCCGATTCGTCCCAAATTTATTACTCTTTCATTGTTACAAAATCATATTTTCTACAACTATGACGCACCCTAAATAATAACGACAACGTCTATAACGTGAGAGATACTAATAAAAAAAAAAAAAAAAATTTTTTTATGTTATTTTGTTACCTGGAACACCTTTTCCAGCGCATCAATAATAATAATAAAATTATTATTATTATTTAATTAATATTTATACGCGTTTGTTGTTGTCAAAAAAAAAAACTACGATTTTTCAAATTCCATTTTTTTTTCTCTCTTTCTCCATAAACCGCTAAAATGTGTACGTACAAAAAATAAAATGTTTTTTTTTTTTTCTCCAGTATTAATATTCAAAACGGAATCTCAATGGATTTACCGTCAGGAAGCAGAAGAAAAAAAAAATTGAAGTT
The DNA here is from genome assembly GCF_000006295.1 of Pediculus humanus corporis. Taxonomy (NCBI): domain Eukaryota; kingdom Metazoa; phylum Arthropoda; class Insecta; order Psocodea; family Pediculidae; genus Pediculus; species Pediculus humanus. The sequence goes on along the minus strand of NW_002987887.1, from coordinate 2,134,650 downwards.
TACACCTTTTTTTTTCTACTTCTACTTTTACTTCTCTTATTTTTTTTTCTCCAAAATCCCATTTTTTCAAATTGGTTTCTCACCCTTTAATAATGGCTTTAATGTTTCAAGAAAAAAAAAATTCCAGAAAAACTCCAGTCATTTCAAAAAAAAAATTCCAGTCATTTTCGTATAAATTCTTATTTCGAATGAAAACAAAACAAAAATGTCGGAGTATCGTAAACGTCATCGTGGAAAAACAACAAACACAAAACGAAACCATTTTGAAAAATTTTTTTTGTTGTCCGAAACTTTCTCTCTCTCTCTCTCACTCTCCCCCCTCTCTCTCTCTCTCTCTCTCTTTTTGTAAGATTTAATCAAATGTCCGCCGAGTGTAAAATTTACAATAAGAAAACCGTTCGGTTGATTTAATAATTTTAGTTTCTAAAAAGTTTTCAATGAAAATTTTCATACAATTCCAGCTCCAGCAGATCCTGGACAAATAAAAAAATTTTTTTTTTTTTTAATTCACCGGAAGTAAAAATAAATAAATAAATTTCATCATACAAAACTCTCGAATACGTTTTAGAAAATAAGAAGAAGAAAAAAGAAACAGGATGCGGATGTTATTTGTTTTAAAAAAAAAAAAAAATTAGGATTTTTAATAAGAAACCGGAAATAGCAAATGAATTCTTGACATTAAAAAAAAAAAAAACAAAAACGAACGTATTAAATTAGTGACGTGAATGAGAGTGAGTGAGAGAGAGAAAAAAGGATTTAGTACAAAAGAAAAAGGAACGTATAACAAAAGAAACCTTCCAGCTATATTAAAAAAAAAACTAATCCTGGAAAAATTGATTCCTGAGTGTCCCGTGAGAGGATCATCTATACAACGTCATTAAAAAAAAAAAAACTTTGAAAAAACCGTTAGAAAGGGGTAAAACAACAATGGGCTCCAACTTTTTTTTTTACCCTTTTAAAAAAAAAAAAAACTCAAAACTGGATGACTTTCTGGATTTATTACACATCCTAAATTGTGATAAAAATTTGAAAACCCAAAATAAAATAAAAAAATTTCTAACATCATCATCATCATCATCATCATCATCATTACCATCATCATCATCATCATCATCATCATTACCATCATCATCATCATCATCATCATTATCATCATCATCATTATCATCATCATTATTTTAAATACCTAATAACACAAACGCGCGTAAAAGAAAAAAAGATGATTCCAAAAGAAAAGAAAAAAAATTGTAAATGCAAATCAATAATTATCATCATCATCATCATTCTCTTTCCTCCAGATTTCTCATCCCTTTTTCCAGATCACCCTATTACACTCCTTATCCCGAAATTGCTCTCCTTTTTTTTTTTTTTGGAACGTGTGATCGTGGTGTACGTAGTATGAACTCGTTATTCAAATTCGTTTAACCGTTTCGTAAATAGTTTGACCTCATGATAATAATAATAATAATAATTGTAAGGTGTCACTGGAACAATTTTCATCTCCAAAAAAAAAAAAAACCCTTTTGCCACAATCTCGTCGGACTTGTCCAGCGCGTGATGATCTCTGATCTCTCCACGCTCCACTTTTCATCTCGAATTTTTTTTTTTTTAATTCGCGTGCGAGAGAGAGAGAGAGAGTGAGATGTTATTCACGCACTTTGACCCCTTTTTTAAAAAAACAAATTTTTTTTTTTTTATCCAGCCAAAAAAAACGTTCGTTCTCCATAAATAATAATAATGATAATAATAACACGCGGTAAATTCGAAATCCTATCTCGAAAAAAAAAAATTTTATTTCATTTTTTTTTTTTTGTCTATATACACGTCGATTTTTTTTTTTTTTTTTATAAAATGTCAACTCACTGCCCGATAATCAATTATCCTACCTCCGCCACTGACATATAAAAGGTATGCCAAACATTTAAACGTCATAAAAAAAAAAAAATGAGAGCCATGGGCGTATTGTTTTCATTTTCATCCCCCTCCTCTTTCCCTCCTTGTCTCTCTCTCTTTATATTTATTGAATTTCGTGATTAATATTATTTTATCGGGGGGTTGGGGAGAAGGGAAAAGGGATGAGGGGTGTTTTAGACGTGGCATTCAAAAAAAAAAAATTTCCTCTTGTTTTGATTCATTCAATTCAATCATTCATTCGTTCGTTTTGTTTTTCTCCAGAAAAAAAGACAAAAAAAAAAAAATTGTACAAAGCGCAAGTTTTTAAAAACTGGATAAAGCAGAAGAAAAAAAAAATAAATATTGTAGAAAGAGAGAAAAAGAGAGAGAGAGAGAGAAGTAACAGGTGTCAGAAATTTAGTAAATATACAACTGATTACAACGGATTAAATAAAACGCGCGCGTGTTTGCGTGTGTGCAAATATAATATTTCCCATACATATATTGTCGTCACAGTTTTATTTTTAGTCCGAGATTTTCTTTATTTAAACGTGGAATTAGATAGCAGTAGTACGAAATAAAATACAAAAAAAAAAAAATTTTCCTTCTCATTCTCCTTCCCCGTTCATTTTTATTTTTTCGTTCTATCCACCGACCGTTTCGAATAATTAAATTTTTTTTTTTAAATTAATGAATCATTTTTTAACATTATCACGATTGATAACGACTGATAAGATTCAAGGTCACACGACGCAACCCCACGAATTTTCCAAAAATCGACGATAATAATAATAATAATAAAATCGATTTTACGTAACGTCTTTTAATACTCTGACGAAGGAAAAAAATTAATTTTTTTTTTTGTTTTTTCTTTCTGGAAATTTCTATTCAAACCGGAAGTAGTTGTTGTTGTTGTTTGTCGGTCATTCCAACATGCCGGACTTGCGCTTTTAATTTAATTACCAATATTCAATCAATATTTTCACGCTTATTCGTTTAAAAAAAAAAATAAAAAGAAAAAGGAGGTGGAGAAGTAATAATAAAATGTCTGTTTCATACGAGCGTCATCCATCGTATTTTGACGTGGCACGTACCGTCTATATATATGAAAATGCCACGTCGTCGGAAAAACAACCGTCCGTACTACGAATTGTCCCTCGGGTTAATTAACCGAAAAAAACAAGAGGGGATGAATGAAAATTCAAAAAATAAAAAATAAAAATAAATTTGACGCGAGGGTGGAAAATATCAAATCGTATCGTATCGAAACTAGAGAGTTTCGATTGGTCGATATTTTTAGTTTTAATTGTACTGTCCACCCCCTTTTTCATTCTCTCTCTCTCTCTCACTCTCGGACATGGTTTTGTCAATAATTTAATGGAAATTTTAAATCGATATTTATACGATATTCAGGACCGTAATTAGTCGTCGTTCGTTCCGTTTTTTCTTTTTTTTTGATTTTTATTTTAAAATGGGGTCAAACCCGAATAATAATTTTGCGAATAAAACAAAGAAAAGTTTTCTCCAGTTTTACTAACCGGATAATAATAATAATTATTAATAATTAATTTATATATAACTAATTTTTTGAAATTATTAATTGTCATTTTAACAACATAAGTTAAGGTTATCAATTAAATTTTCTTAGAGAAAAAAATTTTCTCCAGAAATAAATAAAAAAATAATTTTTCCAGCGATCGTTTCTCTCTCTCTCTTTCTCTCTTTTCTTTAAATTTAATAGAAATAAAATTAGTTTAAAAAAAAAAATCTAAACAAGAAATTGAAGAAGTTTTGAATCGACTGGAGCCAATTTAAATTGGTTGAATATGTTTTTCGAATGTATTTGAAAAAAAAAAAAAGGAAAAGGAGGGAGGACCTGGAGTGGGGGAACTGGAGGAGTAAAAAGAAATAAAAATGGTAGGAAGTTACCGTTGAGAAAATGCCAAAGAAATTTTTTCCTTTTTTTTTTCATTTCATTTTTTTTTTTTTTTTTTGTTTGAAAAGATTCAAAAAGGCAAATAAAAGAATAAAATTGCTCTTTGAACGTTTAAAAAAAGGTATGTGAAAAGAGAGAGAGAGAGGGGGGGAGAGAGTGAGAGAGAAATATCAAAATTTTATTATATATCGAAGATATCGATTACAAAAGAAAAAAATATGGCGAACAAATTGCGTTTAGTTTATTGGTTTTTTTTTTTTTAAATTCCCGAAATAAAAAAATTTTTTTCTTTATTTAAACAAATTTGTTATTTTCTCCCAAATAATAATGATAATAACGATAATGATAAAAATTAAGAAAAACGGGATAAAAAAGAAAAACCCTTTCTTTTATTAAAATAGGTTCCGGCTATGTATCTGACACGATGACGACATAAATAACAAAAAGCTAACATTAATGGCTTCCAAACCGATTCTAATGGTCACCACCACCTCCACTTCCTCCTCCTTCACCTCCCTAAAGGAAAATAGATTTTCTTTTGTTACAACCCTTCGTACTGGAAAACCCAATCTTTTTCTTTTTCTACTCCTTTTTTTTTTTTTTTTAAATATATTATTTTTTTCCAGGGATTGATTTCAATTTTTAAAAATTTGATTACGTTCGCAAAAAAAAAAAAAATTATTTTTTTAAAAGGGAGGATCGCGGCGGAAAATATTATAAACAAAGATCGACTGGACTTTAATAATAATAATAATAAGGAAGCAAGCAAACAAAATTCCGATTCGAAAACAATTTGAAGAGAGAAAAATTTTCTCAAAACGAAAAACGAATTTTTAAAAATTTCAAGAAAGAAAGAGAGAGATTGGGAAAAATATGAAATGAAAAGTTTACTCTGGAAAACTTATAAAATAAGGGTAAAAGGAATGGGTAAAAAAGTAAAAAGGGACGAAAATTCGGACTGTTTCCATCGTTTCCAAAAATTTTCCAAAACTTTTCATTTAATTCTCACAACATTCTGGTGGTTAAGAATTTATTATTAATCCAATCACATTTTGATTTTAGTTGTCAGTTTTCCCAAAAAAATTTTTTCTCTCTTTAATTAAAAAAAAAAATTTTACTTACCCCGTAAATAAATAAACATCTTGTCCAGCGAGTAAATCCGTGGGTGATGATACGACGTACCAAAAAAAGGGCCTTAAATTTTACAGCAAGCTCTGGAAAACAACAAAAACAGGAAACGTTTATAAAACATTCAAAACTCAAACTGAAATTAAACTGGTTTAAGGTTCTTACCATTATTCAATCACTTCCTGATTATAATTTCTTCTCCAGACACCGATTTTAACTAACCAATGAAATTCGAGGATTTGGTTTGTTGTAACTCGTGTTTGTTAAAACCCGAGACAACTTTTTTTTTTTTCTTCTCCGACACAATAAAAACCTATGCAAAGTAATAGAATATTATTAACGTGAAAAAAAAAGAAAAAAATTTAAATAAATGCCTAGGAGGGGATATGATAATTATATTACTGGAAGTATTTATTTATGATTCCCTCGTAATTATTTCTTACACGTATGTAACATAGTGTTGTTCCGCGTCAGGTAAATACAAAGGTAAACGAGTTGTCTTGACAAAAAATTTTTTTTTTTTTTTACTGGAGAATATTCATCATGAGTGACGTAATCAAAGGGTTAAAAGGTTATAAAAAGGCGGAATTTTTTTTTTTTTTTTACGAAGGATATTAATTTTAATAAAAGAATGAACATTATGTAAAAAAAAAAAAAAAGTTTGACAATAGGCGAACCCTTTGACTCCAGGAAGTCTTCCTGGATAAAAAAAAAAAATTATTTGCATTTATATATATATTTTGATATGAATGTGTTGTGGGGCCCTCTTTTTGATCCACGGTCCCCGTTTCCCTTTCCAGTTTAACTACTTCAATATCCGGTAGCAATTTTATCAAGGATGCCAAAAAATTACAAATGGCTTTTTCGGGTTGGCATTTCCGTTATAAATGATCTTTTTTCTTTTTTATCTAAAAATGGCTGCTGGAGGCGCGGGGGGAAAATTTCAAAAAAAAAAAAAAGGCGTAATCCCGAAGGATTTCGTGATTCGTATTTGATTTTCGTAAAAAAAAAAAAAAAAAACTTGGAATGATTTTTAAACGAAACAGACGCGAAACAATTTTTCTTTTTTTTTTTTGTTCTTCTTAATCGAACTTAAATTACGCCATTTTTTTTTTTTAACCGCGCGCTGGAAAAAAAATGTTTAATGTCGTGAGGAAAAGAGTTTATTTGAAATAAATGTCAAAGGTCACGTTTTAAAAATATTATTTAAAAAATAAATTTTTTTAATTTAAATATATTTTTGTTTTCTTACTGGAATAAAAAAAAAATTTTTTTGGAATCTTTTTTCCTTTCTGGAAACTTCTTTACCCGATGTATATATGCTTTCCTATATACATATATATAATAAGTAATCGTTTGATCGGCTTACATTACTTTTCCTTTTTTTTCCTTTTTTTCCTTTTTTTTATTTTTTTACTTGACTTTCAATTTTTGGTTTTACTCCCTAATCTTCTTATTCAAAGATTTTCAATCCTACCATACATATTACTTTTTTTTTTTAAACTTGCCCCTCCCCAACCTACTCCCCACGCCCACCTCAACCCTCCACCGTCTCCTTCTAATTTTCTTTTCTCCATAACCAATTTCCTTTTTTCTTTTCAACTTTTTTTTTTTTTATATCGTATTTATTAGTAATCAATAATATATCGTACCGAAAAAAAATCTTTCCAGACTGGATTAATTTTAATTAGGAATGGTTCATTTATAATTATCATTATTATTATTATTATTATTATTATTATTAAAAAATTTTTTCTGTTGTCGGTGAATTATTATTTACCGGTAAATCGTGGAAATTAATTTTTAATAAATTAATTAAACTTATAATTGATAAGTTTTCTTTTTTTTTTTTTACCGGAAGTTAAAAATTTTCCTCGTTAAACAAAAAATTCCAGAAACAAACAAACGCGACCATTTTTCTCCAAAAAAAAAAATATATATATAAAATTAACGTCACGTTTTAAAGGGGGTGTAAAATGAAAAGAAAAAAACCGGAGGATGATTTTTTCTACCGCCCCGCTCCCCCGAAAAAAAAAGATTTAATCTTAGAAAAAAAAAGAAAAAGAATAAAATAACAGAGAGAAAGTTGGAGGATCCTCCAGGGATGTAAAAAAAAAAAAAAAACTCTTTCTCTTTCTCTTTTCAAGTTTCCTTTTCTGGAAATTGACCTGTCATGATAAAATGTTAAAAAATGACCGATTACATTTTCTCCATTTTCCTGAAACGTCGGGGAAATTCTAAGTTATGACCGGGCCTGAGCGGTTACGATAACAAACCTTCCACCGTCATATTTTTTTTTTTTAAATTTAAAAAAAATAGCCCCTCCCCCTCTTCTTTCCCTCCCCCTCGCTCGCCCCCTGCCCGCCGTCTGGAGAATCATGGAGAAATGTATATTGTTTTTTTTTTAATCAAATTAAAAAAAATTTTTTTTTTTTACGTAACGAAGTTTGTAATTTACTCTCGATGATGAATTTCGATAATTTAATTCCAAAATAAACATACAGCTGGATAAAAAGCTGGAGAATTTTTTTTTTTGAGACGTATAATAAATAAAATTCGTGTGTATTGACACAAGTTAAAACACAATTAACCTAAATTCGTATAAAAGAAGAAGAGACAAAAAAAAAAAAAAAGGTTTCCGTGAGGACGCGCGAGACCCAAAACATGAAAGAGAGACTGGAGAAAAGGTAAAAAACATATGGAAAAGAAAAACCCTTTGAACCGATATCTAAGGGTAAGGGAAACATTGATACATGGTAATGAAGAGAGTTCAATTCATTTTTTACAGTTGATCGATTTTTTTTTTCATCCCTAATTCCCCCCTCCCCCAAAAATAAAAAACTCTTGTCCCAGTCACGTATTACTCGTATCGTAAATTTTTTTTTTTTTTTTTTAATCCTGGAGAAAAACGAAATAAAAACTAATCGTTTATAAACGGTTGGTGCACGAACGAAAGGAAAACTTTTGTTACACAACCCGAAAGTAAAAACTAATTAATTGATTTAGTTATCATTATTATAAGTTTTTCAAAAAAAACGTTCCAGAAATTCGGGAATAGTTTAATGCGTAACTTACCGATTCGTTTTCCTGGACAAAACATTTCCGCGGCGTTTTTCTTTTTTTTTATCTGGAAAAAAAAATCGATATTTAAAAATTTTTTAAATAATTTATCGAGTTAGAGAGCAGAAGAAATAAAAAAAAAAAAGGAAGCAAATTAATTTTTTTTTTTTTTTTTTTACCTGGAACCAAGTTTGCAAAAAAAGGTTTAAAAAAAAAATTAGCAAAAGGGTTGGAACGGGGATTACCGTGAGAAACATCACAAAGGTTATCAAAACTCTTAAAGGCGGTAAAAAAAAAAAAAATTTATTTTTTTCATTCAGGCAAAAAAGGTTTTTTTTTTTTTTCCTTTCCTTTCCTTCTTCTCCAGAATCCGAATCGACCCTGTTCCTTTTTTTTTTTCATTCTTCCTTCTTATTTAAGTAGGTTTTGTTTACCTAACTGAGTCGGAAGATAATTTATTTCAACCCTTTGGGATTCTCGTGAGAGATTTTTTTTTTTTTTTACCTCCGACGAAACGTTTCCAGTTAAAAAAAAAAAAACATTCCAGGAAATGTTTTTTTTTAAAACTTGAATTAATATAAAAATTATTTTCGATATTCCAGGTACAAAACAAACAAACAAATAAAAAATCATTCCAGTATAAAATTCCAAAAAAAAATAAAACATTAAAATACGGAGGTTTATGACGCGTAATATTTTTTTTTTTTCCAGTTTACTGGAATGATTGTCCAGGTTTTTGATTATTATTTATCAATAATCATTTCTCCCGTCGTGAAAATAAAATAAGACAAGTTCTCACATTTTCTAATTTTCCCTTTTATTTAGAATTTGAAATCCATTCATTTCATTTCCCACTGGAATGGATTTGTGTGTGGGAAAGGATAGGGGTGAATAGAAATGAAAGTGAAATCTCTAAAAAATTTTCCTTTTTTTTCCTTTTTCCTTCTGTCCTTTGGCTCCTTTGACAAGGAAAATTACCATAAAATCTCCACACGCAAAAAAAAATTCATTTAAAAATAATAATACTAATAATAAACGAAACGGTTGAAAGAAAAAAAATTAAAATTTTTGGAATTTTTTAAAAATCTTTATCGTCGTGGAATAAGAATAAAAATTATCGTTCGACACCCTAATAACTAGTTCATCACTCTCTCTCTCTCTACTTTTTTACACCTATTTTTCTTCTTCCACGTTCTTGTTTTTCGCTTCTACAAATATATATAAAAAAAAAAGGTTTTATCTGGAAGCCGATCGCTCCGGAACCTTCTCCGATTTCAAAAACCGTAAGAGACGTTTTAATGTTTTTTTTTTTTTAACAGGTTAGAAAACAAGTCAAAGATGATGATGATGATGATAATGATGATGATAATGATAATGATAATAAAAGAGAAGAAGAAAAAAAAAACTAAAAACGATGTAAGAAAATAAATAAATAAATAAAATTGAGCAGGTGGTTTAAGAGGTGGTAGTAGTGGTAGTGGTGGTGGTGGCCTTTTTTAAGGATTAAATTTTTTTTTAGTACGAGCGAACAACTGTGAAATGAATAAAAAAAAAATTTGTTTTGTTCCCGTTTTTTTTTTTTTGGGTAAAAAAAAGGGAAAATGAGGGAAAAAAAAAGAGAAACACTTGATTGAACAAAGAGACCTGTTTAGGTGTAACTTAATCCGGTTGTTAATAATCTCCAGGGGGAAACAAAAATAGTTAAAAAAAAAAAATCCAAAATTTTGAAAAAAAAACATTATTTAAAAAAATGGTAACAACAACCACAACAACAACAAACGCGACAATAACAATGAGAAAAATTTCAATTCACGTGTTGCATCATCATCCGATTAGTTTTGGATTCGGGTTTCACTTTTTTTTAGAAAAATAAAATAAAATAATAATAATAACGATTATTTGATAGATTTTTAATCAATTCTTAATTCGGTACTGATTTAGTCCATCCGGATTCGGGGTAGGAAAAAAATTTAAAAAAAAAAAAAAAAGAAGAAAAGTTAAACTCAAGTCTTTGAAAAGAGCCTGAGGGTAAAATAAAATTGGAAGGACTTAAAAAGGGATGGCCTTTAATTTTAACAAATAAATTTTCAAATTTTAATCCGGAAAACTTTTCTCTCGAAAACCTCAAAAACTTTCGTGACAAAGAAAAAGAAAATCGATTATTGGTTAAAAGACCGAAAGCAGAAGAAGGAAAAGTTGTTTGCCGAACCGACCACCACCACCACTTCCCCAACTGGTAAATAATACGTCTGAAACGTATTTGAAAAAGTAATAATAAATAGTAAAAGAAAAATAGGGACCGCCCCCCCCCGCCACGACCACCACTACCACCACCGCACCCACCATCACCATCACACCACCCACCACTCGAAAAGAAAACCCTTTTTCTTACAAGGGGCTACTACTACAAGCTTCTTGTTAATTCAATCGGAAAAAAACTTTTTACCCTGACCAAACGGACAAACTAAAACTTTCAGATTTACTATTATTATTATTATTAGAAAACCGAACAAATTAAAATTTAACGTTCTTTATTTTATTCATGAACGGGTGGTGGGAAGGAGGGGGGAATCGAAAAGACCTGGAAAATTTTTTTTAATAATTTAAGGTTTTTCTGTTTTTTCATACCGTGACGCACGCAGCACGGTACAAAATTCACAACAAACCCTAACAACATAACTACAAAATATAAATTACGTTTTACCTTTAATAAAAAAAAAAAAAACGTCAAACTCATCACGTACATAAAAAAAAAAAATTCGTCGTGTCGTGAATTGAACAGAGGGGGTTAATAAAAAACTATTTTTTAGGGGTTGTCTGTTTCCACCCTTTTCTCGCCACTAAAGTTTTTCTTTGCTATTTTAAATCTTTGCAATAAAAACAAAATTTTAGTTTTAGTTTTGCCAGTACTATAATGTTATTGGGGTTTATTAATTTTTTTTTTTCTATTTACCGTTAAATAATATATATTATTATTATTATTGTAACGAATGTGAAATTCATACAGGTAATTTTATTATTATTATTATCATTTTAATTTATTTAATTATTATTATTATTAATTATTTGAAACGAATAAATTTTTTGTGATTTTTTTTTTTTTTAGTAATAATAATAATTAAATTTTTTTATTATTATTATTGATTTTTTGTCGTGTAATTAGAATAAACATTTTGTTTGTGTTTCATGAAAATTATTTCGTATTTTTATTTATTTTTTTGGGGAGAGAGGGGGGTTAAATGTGGGGTGGAAAAGTGTAAGAAGAAGAAAAAGAAGAAAAAAATTTTTTTTTTTTTTTTCGGTAATGAAGAAGATAAATGTTTTTATCGTAAAAAATTGGCTGTTGGCCGAACCGTTGGTTTTTTTTTTTTCAGGGTGAGTGGGGAGGTGGGGAGAAGAGAAGGGGCGTCGTATATTATTGGGTAGAGGAGGGGGGTAGTCTCGTAACGAATCTGTCGGAAAAAAGACTTATGTTCGTACGCGATAAATTATTTATTATTTTTTTTTTTTTTTTTTATTTCCCGACGAAAAAAAAAGTTCCCGACGTTTTTTTTCCCGAAAAAAAAATAATAATGATAATAATAATAATAATAATCGAACCTACAGTTAAAAAAAAAGGTAAAAAAGTTTTATATATATATATATATATATATATATATATTCATAGGGAAAAGTTATAAAAAACTATTAAATGCCAAAAAACCTGATTTTCCCTTATTTTTCTTACATCTTACGGTAAATCATTTTCTTTTCCTTTTTTCCTTTTTTTTTACGGTCGGAAAATTCAAAATGGATTTTTATTGAATTTTTAAAAAAAAAATATTATTATCATTATCGTTTTCAGAAGGTCATTTAAATGTCAAACGATTGACGGACTTAAAAAAATGAAAAGTTGGTTTTGTATTTTAGAAAAAAAATTGAATTTTCCGGTAGTTATTATTATTATTATAAAAAACAATCGGGAAATTTTTTTTTTTTAATGGTGCTGATGATAATAATAATATATATATATACATACTCGTGGTAGTGAGAAGAAGAAGAGGAAGCAGAGCCTGGAGAAAATCAGAATATTTCACTTAGACTTTAGTTTTCCTTTTCTTTCATACCCGAGGCGTAAAAGTAAAGATGTAAGAAATCCCTTGTTATTACGGTTCAGCGGTTTCCAAGGGTTGTGCAGTCAGCAACCAGCTAACTTATTCCCTATTCCAATTAGAATGGAATTTTAAAAATATTTCAGACTCAATAATAATAATAATAATAATAATAATAATAATAATAATAAAAATTTAAAAATAAAAAAAAATAAAATGTGTCATTTTAATATATACGGAACGTTTCACTTCCCTGAAAAAAAAAAATTCTCTCTCTCTCTCTCTCTCAATTTTTTTTTTTTTATTAAAAGTTTGTTGTTGTTTGTTTTGTTTGTCGGTAAAATTATTCGTAATTTTAAAAATAAAACGTTTTTTTTTTTTTGGGAAAATAATCGTTTGCGTTTAAATTTTAATTGAATTTATAAAAAAAAAAAAAAAAGAAAGGGAAAAACTAGCCGTGGAAAAAGAAAAAAAAAGAAACATGGCGAGTGAGGGAAAGATAAATTACTCCCCGTTAAAATAAAAAATTCAAACAAGAGAAAAAAAAAATAAGTGAGGTAAAAAAAAAAAAACATAATAAAAAGCTCGGAAAAGCTCATTTTTTCTAATATTGAAACTTGTCTCCTGCCGTTAATGCACAGCAAACATAAAAAAAAAGAAAAAAAAGGATACGATGTCTGATGTGTAAAAATGGCCGCAAATAGGCTGTTCTCCTGCTTGCTTTTTTTTTCTTTCTTTCTGCTGCCCCGTCTAAATAAGCTTTTGAAGGGTGAAAATGAAAAGCTCCTACCAAGGGAGTGTATTTTTCAAAATGAAGGGATGGACTTTTTCTACAGCATTTATTTACTCTTTTTTTACTGTTGTTGTTGTTTTAAACATCTTTTCGTCCGAATTTTTTTTTTAAATAATCGTTCCACGTTTATTTTTATTACTTTCGTTATTATTATTATTATTATTATTATTATTATTATTATTATTATTATTATTATTATTATTATTATTAATTAAATAAAGGTTGCTTTACCTTAAATTTTAAAAACGTTTCAGGAAAACCAGTTTCGACCTTTTTCGGTAATTCCGATTAAATTTTATTCAACGGTCAAAGTTTTTATGTTTTCATTATCATCATCATCATCATCATTATTATTATTAATAAAATGATTTTCTGGCTGGAATCTAAAAAGAAAAAAAAAAAATGTAGTCCCCTATATGCATATATATTAAGTTAAGCCCTTTTTATATTAAAAAAAAAAAAAAAAGATAATATAAATATATGTATTTATATTAAGGTAAAGGGATGGACTGAAAATATCCGAATGCTGGAAAAATTCTATGGAGAAAAGAATTTTTAAATGAATATAATTTATTATAAGTTAAACATGGAAATAAAATACCCTCATGTAAAAAAAAAAAAAAAAAAAAATGAGAGGAAGGAAACGAAGGTAGCCACATCATCCATCCACCCTCTCTCACTTTTTTTCTCTCTCTCTCTTTTAGGATAGTTCGTTTCTGTGATACATTGCTTGTTTTAACAGGGTCGGAAAAAGGAATTTCAATATTTTTTTTTTTTTAATACACACTTTCGATACGTGAAAACAAACCTTTTTTTTTTCTTTGCGAGGCAAATATTCGTTTTTGAATTTTACAATTTTCCACTTCCCTTCTTCCCTCCCTTCATCCCCCTCTTTCACTCTCTCTCGCTTTATTCTCACGACTTTTCCGGACTGCTTGCGACCCTGACGTAAGAATTTTTTACTCCATTCCAACTTTTTTGCTCTTTCCTCTCGGTCCAATATTAATGTTTGTATTTTGGTTTGTATTTTTATCTTGTTCCAGTGGTAGCAGAAAAAACTTTTTTTTTTCTTTCCGAACAAAGAATGTCGTCGTCGTCGGAAACGAAAATCTTTTTTTCTTACTCTCTCTCTCTCTCTCTCTCTCTCTCTATTTCTTTCTCTCTTTTTCTCAGCCCATCCATTTATTTTTCCATTTATTTTCCCTTTCATCCTCCTCTACAACAACAACTATGATTCTTCTTCTTCTTCTTTAAATTTAAATTTTTTTTTTTTTACTACTTTAATAACTTTATTTATTTATCTGTTTAAAAAAAAATAAAAATGGCGAATTGTTATCAAAAAATAATAATAATAATTTTCTTTCTCTCTCTCTCTCTCGTATTTTTGCACGTCGTTTAAATCAATTTAGAAAAAAAATTTTATTTTATTATTATTATGATTAAAAAAATGACGATTGATGACGTCGGCCATTTGCAATTATGGAAAAAAAAAACAAATTTTATTATTTTTACGAATGTTTGATTGATTGATTGAATGAAAAAATTTATTTCGAGTCGGATTTTTTTTTTCCTCCCTATGGCCGTTGTTGTAAAAAACATGGAAGAAAGTAAAAAAGATCGATGATGGGAAAATCTATAATATTTGAATTTTGAATCAGATAGACATGTTTTGGGGCTTTTCCAGAACCCTTTTCGATTCATTATTCACCGCACAGCTCAGCTTTTGGTTTCCCATTCAAAAAGAAAAGCTGGACAATCTCCCTTTTGTTTCCATCTATCTATCCATCTCTCTCTTTCTCTTTCTCTCTCTCTATTTAATTTTGTTTTTTAGTTTATTAGTCTTCGAGGTAAAATCACCGAATTCAAAAATTTCAAATTTAATGTATAACAATAATAATAATGATGATGATTATGGTAACCGTTATGTTGAGGTAAAAGAAGATAACGCGTGCATTTTAGTTCCACGTCTTTTTTTTTTTTTTTTTTTTTTTTTTTTGGATTTCGAAGGCCGAAATGTAAAAAAAATTAATTAAGCCGATGATGCGGCATAAAAATTCAATTTAAAAAAAAAAAGGGTTGAAAAAACGGTTTTTTTTTTTGGAAAAAGAAAAGAAGAAATTTTTGGGCTTACACGTACCACCTGGTATATAAAATATAAAAAAAAAAAAAAACCGAAAAACTTTTTTTTTTTTGTTTCCCTTAAATAATAATAATAATAATAATTAAACGATAAAGTTTAAATATTTCTTATAATATTGTTTCGAAACGTTTAAAATAACAAAGTGGTGGAGGGGAGGGGAGGGGGAAAGAGGAAAAAAAAAGTTTTTGTAAAACTTTTCATTTTAAAATAAAAGTTAAAACTAATAAATTATTTTATGTCACGGAAGGTCCGAGAGAATTTTAATTTAAACTTATATAAAATTTTAAGAGATCTTTCTTATGATCGAACGCCTCTGGAGAAAAAGAAAGAGAGAGAAAGAGAGTGAGTGAGAGAGAGAGATAAAAGCAAGTCGTAAAAAATTTATTATATATTTGGACAAAAAAAATATGTTTTTTCCCCGCGCGCACAAGAAATAACAAAAAAAAAAGAAAAATTTACTCAACGATTTTTTATTTAAAAAAAAAAAAAACCTAGTTTCGGTCCTGCATCGTTAAACCGTGATGGACAACAACTTCTCATCTCGCGTGCGTGTGTGTGAAAAACCCCCCCGAACGTGTTTTCCATAAGTAAACAAACCGAATTTCTTCGACATTCTTTACAATTTAACCGACAAGACATGTTTATTTCAACCATGTTCTTTTCCTTTTTAACATTTATGACTCCTTTTTAACGACAAAAAAAAAGAAAGCAGAAGAAAAATAAAAAAAAACAAAAGCAGAAGAAAAACAAAACAAAACAAAAGCAGAAGAAAAAACAAAAACAAAACGCCATTAAAAAATTTCTTTTTTTTTTTGTCTTGTTCTATCCACTAAAATCTTACTCCGACCCTGACGACGCTAACAAAATACATTAAAACGAAATAATAATAATAATAAAATACGGCGTACAAGTTTTTTTTTTTTGTGTAACATCGTTAAGGGTGGGTGGTGGTAACTGGTCAATACGAGGGTTGATTTTAGTTGAAACTGGCCAATGAGTGAAGAGAATTTTTTTTTTTTTTTTTTTTTAACAAAAGATTTATGGATTCATTTTGTTTAAATCTTTTTACCCGTTTTCCTCTCATTATTTATAACAACAACAACAAACAACAAACAACAACCAAAAAAAAAAAAAAAAAGCAGAAGGAAATTTTATTTTCCAGTAAAAAAAAAAAGGAAAAAAAAAAGAATTTTCCCTTTTGTCCATTTAATTTACTAAATTGACTCTTTTCATTTTTATCTTTCTGCCACGATAAATAAAAATGGCACGTTTTTAACAAATACATGTTTAACTTTCGTATGAAAAAACATTGCGTGCCTTTATATAAAAACTTTTTCTTTTTTTCTTTTTTTTTAACGTCGTTTTCTTTCCCTCCTATCATTTTGTCCGACATGATAGAAGAAGGTCATAAAAGGACATTTTCCTTTTTTTTTTTCTTTTTCCTTTTTTTTTTGAAATTTTCCTTCTGCTTTAACGTCTCAAGAGATTTTACTTACTTTTCTTTAATTTGGTTATTTTAAAGAAATCAATTTCTTTCCTTTCAACCCATACATATTTTTCCATTTTATTTTTTTTTTCTGTAACCTTTCCTTTGTTTTCTTTCCTTTTTCAAAGTAAAAAAAAAAAAAACGATTTATCGTATCTTGCGCGTTCCGTTATTGGTTTTCTTTTATTGAAATTAATTGATATATTCTATAAAAAAAAAAATATATATAAATAAATATTCTCAAAGGAAAATAAGAAGAAAAAAAATTTTTTCCTTTTTTCCTTTATCGTAAAAAAAAAAAAAAAGGAAAAAAGGAAAGCATGTAATCACGGTTCATAAAATTCATTTAAACATTTAAACGTCAAAAGGTAAAATATATAATAAAAAAAAAATCGTCAAATTTTCCTGTTTCCTTTGATTTCCTTTGAAAAAAAAATTGATTCTTATACTTTATTGAATTTTTTTTTTAACGTAAAGAAAAAAAAAAAAAAATTTTTTAAATATTCGAAAAATTTTCAGATGATGATGACGAAAATGAGAGAAAAAGAAAAAAAATAAAAAAGACTTGATCCGGTTTCGGTAGATTAGATTCATAGAAGAAAATATGAGTTATTGAATAGAAAAATCTCCAGAAGAAAAAGAAAAAGGAAAAGGAAAGGAAAGGAAAGGAAAAAAAAAAGGAAATCTAAAAAGCAATCTCGGATTCTTTCACCTTTGAAATCCTTTTTTCTGGTAGAACGATTTCAAAATGAAGTTCCAAGAGTCGTATGGGCAAAACCTTCTGGTCATAATTCTTGTCACACTTTTTCAAACTGGATTTTCTTCTATTTTTTTTTTTTTTTTTTACACGCACAAAAAAGAAAAGGTTAACCGAAACTTTGTGGACAAAAGTTAAATAAGTTTTATATACCGGGAAAATTTGTTTTGAGTTTAAATTATTTCCGGTTTTTTTTCTTTTTCCAGATATTTCCAAACGCTCTGCAAAAAAAAAAAAAAATAAACATCGTAAAGATTTTTAGAAGTTTTCGTGTTTTCTATTCGATAAATTTTATTTTAATACGTAGAATTCACGAAAATTTTTTCAAATCTATCACGATAAATAAATTCGGTGGAAAACAACGGAAATAAAAATACCTGGAAATAAAAATTTTCTTCTCCTGGAGAAAAAATAATTCGCATAAGGTAATCCAAATCATTAAAGTTAAATTTTTTTTTTTTTGTTTAAATGGATTCCAGGATTCCGTTCCAAAAAAAAAATCATAAATAATCAAACCTGGAATACAAACCTAAAAAAAAAAAAAAAATTTTATTATTATTATTATGTCGGACGTAAAAAAAAAAAAAAACCTCACATTGAAACATTTTTATTTCCGGTTTCTTTTTTAAACCTTTACGCGATCAATCTTTTCCTTTTTACTTCTTCTGACGTAAGGCAGCGGCCATATTTCTAATTTTCCCGTGAAAAATGTTTCAAAAACTTTAAAGGACATTATATAAATTTATCTCCCGTTTTTTTTTCCTTTCTTTCTTTCTTTTTAAATTTCGATTCGGAGCGCACTACCGCACCTCCCCCCCTGCACGCACCCACTCATTCATCGATTTCTAACGGATTTAATATATAAAAAAAAAAAAAATTTAATAAAATAATTCCATAAATACACGACGACGATGATATAAATAATAAATAAATTCTTGTCATATTATTGTATCGGTACGAGAGAATTCGTATTAAATTTTTTTTTTTTTTACTAAAATATTTGATGATGATGATAATAATAATAACAAAAATAAAGCCCTCGTTTTGAAAAAAAAAAAAAAAAAAATTTATAAACACCGCCATCATCATCATCATCATCATCGATATTAAAGCATTTACCTTCTAGAAATCGAGTAAAAATCAATCTGGAAAATTCTCCATAAACATCACCATATGCAAAAAGAATTCAAAATAATAATAATAATAATAATATTTCTTTTTTGGAACCCCTAAAAAAAAAAAGAAAAGAAAATTCTCCAGCAAATACAAATAAATAAAATTAAATATAAAAAAATTTTTATTTTTTTCCTAACCCGATAATAATAATAATATTTTTTTTTTGGAGATTAACCCTTTAAACGTAAACATTATTAATAGAACAAGTTGTTGATGATGATGATGATGATGATGCGCGTGTCCAGCATTTATTTGATACCAATTTAAAGGTCAATTGATTGTATATGTATTTAGATCACCTGTAATAAACTGGTCCAGTTGGGATTACACTCGGAAACTGGATCACTTTTTTTTTTTTTTTTTTTTTCCTCAAACATGTGTTGAGTGTAAATAATAATAATAATAATAATAATAATACCAACCCTCTGTAATTTTATTCCGAGGGAACGTTCGTACGTCACCTATAAGGAAAAAACATTTATTTATTTATTTATTAATGATTATTTTATTAATAACAAATTAATAATTTATAAAAAGAAATTTTTTTTTAGAAAATGGCACGTGTAAAATATATTCGAATATTATTATTATTTTGTAAATGAAATTCAAACCATACAAAATCCTCATTTTTATTTATTTATTTTTTTTAATAATAATAAAAAATCGGGGAGTGTGGGGGGCACCTGGCTTCCGTTTTGATTAAAAAAGGAAGTACTACGTGAATTTTCGGGATAAAAACCCAAATAAGTCGTTCCAGGAAAAGAGATTTTTTTTTCTAACATGTCAGACATTATACCCGCACGTACAGAAAAAAAAAAGAATAGGTTAAGGGTAAAATTTTATTTCACCCCTTCGAAACCAAAATTGTTGACTCTTTTAAATAAAAAAAAAAATTTTTTTTTAAACAATTTTCTAATCGTCCACTTCATCGTTTTTTTTTTAAATAAATAAATTTATCATTAAAATCTCGATTTGAATTTTTTATGGAACCGTAAAATTTCGCGCCAAAAGTCAAAAACTATTCGAGTGGTTTTTTTTTTTCATCATCATCATCATCAGATAAATATTTAAAGTGGGTTGGTTAGTAAGAAGAGGTATATACGACGATCGTGATTATTTATCATTCTTCGTAATAATAATAATAATAAATGTTTTTTTTTCTCCAGGAAATCATTAAAAAAAAAAAAATTCCAGTCGCAAAAAAAAAAAATTTTTTTTTGGAATTTGCAAAATGTCAGACGACACTATATAAGTTTACGAAATTTTAAATTTACCTTTTTCTTTTCCTTTTATATTTTCCTAAGCGAAAAATGAATTCCCAATTGTCTCATCACCTTGTTGGTAAGAAATGAAAACGAATAGGTTAGATTTTCAAATATCTTACCTACGACCACCCATTCCAAAATGCCGACGCCATTTTTATATATATAAAAAAACTATAATATATCGGAGTTTTCCTCTAACCAGAGAGAGAGAGAGAGAGAGAAAACTTTCGGTGAAAACAAAAAAAAAAAAAGTCACGTTGGGAAAATTTTTTTTTTTTCCTTTTTCCTTTTTCTTCCTTATTTTTCTCTTCTTCTGTTGGGTTCCAAAAACGGTGGTGGTGGCGGAAGCGGCGGCGGCAGCGGCATTGCTGCTGCTGCTTGGCCTGACGTTTTTTTTTTTTTTTCCGAAGAAAGCAAACGACTCCTTTGAGATTTGAATGGTCGGACGAACGTACGAACGACTTTAAACTTGGTTGCATTATACAACTAAGACAGAGGAGGACCTTCGGGAATATATAATCCAATATGGTGTGTCTGTGTGAAAAAATAAAAAAAATTATTATTTTTCTTTCCTTTTTTTTTTCAAACCATTTTCACTCTCACTCTCTCTCTCTCTCTGTTTCGCACCGAAAATTTTATTTATTTTAGAGAAAATCGATGGATTTCACCGGTATATATTTTTTTAAATGAAAACATTTTTAAATTAAAAAAAAATTTTATTTAAACAAACTAACTTGATAGAAGTAAACCAATGGTGGATGGGATGTGACAATACAAAAACTAAAAATTATGTAATTCAATATTCACGTGACTCAATATTCAGACGGGTCGCATTAGTTACAATAAAAGTTACCCCCCTATTTACATCCGAGTACCTTTCCCTTATTGTCTGCCACGTTAAAAAAGGGTTGTATATTTTACATAATTGTATTTGCATACGTCCCAAATTCGAATGTTCCAACCAGGTGTGTGTCGTGTGAGGACTCCTCTTAATGGGTCAAAGTAACCCCTTTTTTTTATTTCTTTTTATTATAAAGATTTAAAAAAAAAAAAAAAAAAAAAAAAAACGGTTCTGCTTAAATAAATTTCACGACGATTCCGTCCATTGTATTTAAATGTCTGAAAAAAAAAATTAAAAAAATTAAACATTTAATTTTACGTTTAAAAACTTTTGTTAAGTTTTCTATTTACTCCAAAAGCTTCTTCTTTTCACTCAAACTTGGTCACCCTTATAAGCTGGTTATCTGAGAAAGTTAAAAGCTAACAAAACTTTACTTTTATCCTTCCTTCATGTACCACCGCCACCGCCACCTCCACTTTTACCATTTCTTATTATTAATTATGTGTGTGGGTGTGTGTGTGCGTGCGTGTGTGCGAATGTATTCCAACCTCTTTTTCTTACACGGAGGCAAAGGATTATCTTCTATTTTATATTTTTATCCCACGTCAAACACTTGAGCAGCCTTTTGATTAATGATAATTAATATTATTATTATTACTTAACAGGTAAAAAACAAAATTTAAAATTAAATAAATATATAATGATATAAATAATGTATATATATTGAAAAGTTTCTTTTTCCTTTTTTTTATTTTTTTTTATTTTTCTTCTTTTTTCTTTTTTTTTTTTTTTTATAAACAACAATAATGAAGTTTGAAAAATATTTTTTTCTGTCTTTCTTTTTTTTTTGTATACATATATGTTGTATCTCACTCTTTGAAAAAATGTTCAGACGATTGTTCGGGCATTTAATTTAATTTTTTTTTTTTTTTTTTTTTTTATTGAACTGTAGTAAATCCCCGATGAAAAATCGATCCATGAACTCAATTTTTCCGTCTTTTACGTGAAAAGAAATTAATGCTTCCTTTGTTCTTCCTTTTATTCCTTTTTTTTTTTTTTCCTTTCAATAATCCACCAAATTTCTAAAAAAAAAAATAAATAAATAAAATAATTTTTCTCATCGAAGATTGGTTAAGATTAATTTTACGCTTAATTAACAAAACCGCGGTAAACGGCGAAAGGAAAAAATGAGAGAAAAAAGGCTCTCCGGGAAAAAAAGAGAGAGAGAGAGAGAAAAAAAGAAAAGGATTGTGCCGCCTTTACCTTTTCCCCAGTCTCGGTTTCGGACTCGATGATCTCGATCGTCTTCCGCTTCTTCTCGGACTCCTGCTTCTCCTGCTTTTCACAATTTCCGGGCTACTACTTCGACTTCTCCTGCTTCCCGACGATTCCGATCTACTTCCGAATTCTCTTTTCCCGTGTTTATCGTCATCGTCTCCCAACCTTCTCAGGTACCTTTCACGCCTTTTCATAGCCTCTTTCTCTCCGTCGTTTTCCTCGTCTTCTCCCCTGTGTCTCAAATACCTTTCTCTTCGTCGGATTTTAATAGCAATGTCTCTCAATTCCGCTTCCCTATCTTGCCGCTCTTGTTCGGCTTTTTCAAGTCTTTCCTTTTCTGCTTTCTTGTCGGCTTTAACTTCAATTTAAAAAAAAAAAATCAAATTATTCAAAAGTCGCAACTAAAATCCCAATTCGTGACTCTTGAATTTTGACTCACATTGTTTCAATAATAACGCTTGCATTTTCTTTTTAAGCTTTTCCTGCGGCTTCTCTTTGGTAGAAGACTAAAATTAGGATGGAAAACATATCAAAAAGCGAATTATTTAAAAAAAATCCACAAATAATGATAATATTATAATTACAAAATGCAATTATTATTCAAATATCTAATCTGCAATTTATTTCTCAAAAAAAATTATGCAATAAGACTAATAAAAAATAATAATAATAATAAGTTTTAATAGTGCCCCGCTTTAGGTTCATTTAAAAAAAAAAAAAAAAAAAAGTGAGAGTGAGAGAGAGAGAGAGAGAGAGAGAGAGAAGGCAACTTTTAAGATGCGATGATTTTTTTTTATTTATAAAAAATTTTTAACACCCCTTCACTTTTTTCCCACCCCCCTCCTTTTTCGTTTATAAACGTTACTCAATAAATAATAATAATAGTAAAAGTTATCATGCTAGGGTTGGTCGAGAGAAAAAGAAAAAATAAAGAAGAAGAAGAAGAAGAAGAAACTTTTCGATTTCAATTGAAAAATTAACAAAACGATTTGCAGATTCAAAAAAAAAAAGTGAGAGAGAGAGAAAGAGAGAGAGAGAGTGAGAGAGAAAAAAAGAAAGAAAAAAAAAATAGAGAAAAATAAATGTATGGTTCTTACTGACTTTGGACGTCGGTCTGGCATTACCCGCACTTCGGCTACATGAATGATAATCATTTACGTTTATTTTCCTGAAATTCACACAAAAAAAAAAAAAAAAAAAACAAAAAAAAATTAAAAATGAAAAATCACGTGACTTTTTTTTTTTTTTAATACAAATGTTTGACAACTAACTTGTTAGCACTGCGACTGGAATTTGAACAAGAAGGTTGTCCCGTATTGGTTTTCGACTCGGAATCGCTGGAATCGAGACTCAATGACGAAGAAGAATCTTTTCTGTTGCGACCGTAATAACTGGAAAAATATAATTGAAAAAATTTACAAAACGGTCGTTACTTTTTTTTTCGTTTGTCTTCTGACACGTCAACGCAACAAGAGACAAACAAACCCACCGAGGAATCACAACTTTCGGCGGACTTTCTTTCTTCTTGGGTGATTTCGACGAGCTCAAAGACCTCGATTTTGATTTTTTATTATTTTTTGATTTATCCCTGGAATTACTTCTCGATCTGTGAATGAAAAATAAATGAAAAAACGTTTATTTTTTTATTAATAATAATTTAGATAAAATCGCTGCAACGTTTATAAAACATTTTTTGTACCTGGAATGTGATTTGCTACTATTACTTCTAGAACTTGATCTTCTCTTGCTCGATGCACACGACCGACTTGATTTCGATCTACCTCTTCGTGATCTGCTGGAACCGGATCTTGATCGAGAAGACCAACTTCTACGTCGAGATCTACAAAAAATAATTCGTTAACTTTTGCGACAATCAAAAAATAAAAACGCCATCGAACAATACAAAAACCTTTTTATAATTCAACAACAAAAAATAAAATTATTATTATTATTATTATTATTAATTTAGTTAGGATATTAATCATAATATTATTAATAAAATAAAAAAATAAACTTCTCAAGTTGTTTGAATGATTATTATAATCATCATTATCATTATTTTTTTTTATTTTTTTTTTTTACAAAATAATTGAGAATAACAACATGAGTAAAAATGATAAAAGAGTTCCTCCTGTAAATATCACCCTAAGAGCTTTCATCCAAGGAGGATATTGAGTTAGAAGTACGTCATGAATCACTGATAATGTAAATCCAAGAGATGTCAAAAACATTCCCAATGGCAATGGTAGTATTAAAGACGTCCAACCAATTATCGGCGGACCCACGCACCAACACAGTTTTTCATATGATATATCTTTCTTTGTAATTGCTTCCATCCAATTGCATCCACCTTGAAAGGATAGTATGCAAGCTCCGTAGGCTAAATGTGCGAATACACAACAGTAATAAGCATGTCCTGTTAATAGGGTAAGTAATGGAATTCCAAGCATCGGACCGAGTCCGGCAAAGGTAACCGTTTGAACCGTCGATGGAGCATTTTTATATTCGTTTATTTGTCCTTCCGCTATAACTTTATTCGCTAATCCGGTTATTTCTTCAATGGGTAATTTTCCTTTTTTAACACTTTCAATTAAATTGAGTACAAATGATTTGGGATTAAATGGACCGTGTTGTGGAACTTGTGAAGAACTGCGTACCGAACCTTTTCCTTCTTGCGATTTACTTTCGTCACAGGTATAAAATTTAAACGTGAACGTCGATAGAGGTACAGGTAATTTTCTAGGTAATAATATTCCACTACTGCTACTAAGTATTTTAGGTGACGATTTTATATTTCTTCGAGCCGCCAAACAAAGTAAAGCAGATATCATTTTCTAAATTAAAATTAAAAAATTATAAAATGACCCTAGGTGTGACTAACAATAACAACAACAACAAAATCTTTTTAAAACTCAAATAAAATAATTTCATCATCAACATTACCCGATAATTTAATTAATTCCGTTTCTTTTCTCAGAATAATAATAATCAAAAAAATAATAATTATTTAAAATTTACAAAAGGAACAAAAAAATTAATAAAAAAAAAAAGTGGGAAAAAAAAACAAAAACAAAAAGAAAATCTTAAAATAAAATATTTGAGGTTAAGATGTCGAAATCCTTTGGAAATCAAATAACATGGAGGAAGGAACTGTCAAACGGTCTGCTTTTCATCGCGAATAAATCATTTTTCACAACAAATGAACTACCAACATTTTTGACGTGGTTAAAAACTTATTTTAACCGATTATTCTATGATTTTCCAAAAAAAAAAAAAAAAAAAAAAAAAAAAAAAAATTTTAAATAATAAATTAATTATACATTTCTCCAGCAATTAGTCTAATTACTTTTTTTTTTTTTTTACCGTAATAAAATAAAATAAAAAATTTCATTAAGAGAAAATTTTAAATTTTTCGGCTAATGGCCGGCGAAGAATGAATAAAAATTCTTAACGGAAAATTTTGGTGACAACATTATTTTAACCTAATCAAATAATTTTTATATCGACATATTTACTTGGGTTTTCGAAATTAATTAAAAAAAAAAATTAATTTAACCGTGACATTTTTTTTATATTAATATCAAAGAAAAAAATGTAAACTTTTTTTTTTTTTTTTTTTTAAATTGTTCTTGATAAAAATAATTTCAAGTTTTACTCGTTATTTTTTTCGTATAAAATTAATTTAAAAAAAAAAAAAAAAAAAATTAAATAAACTTATTCCATTACTTGGTTTTTTTTTTTTTTTTTTTTTTTGGTTTTTGTTTGTTTCGTTTGGTAAAATTTAAAACTTAACTACGGTTATAAAAAAAGTTGGAAGGAGAGATA
This sequence comes from Pediculus humanus corporis, assembly GCF_000006295.1. Taxonomy (NCBI): domain Eukaryota; kingdom Metazoa; phylum Arthropoda; class Insecta; order Psocodea; family Pediculidae; genus Pediculus; species Pediculus humanus. The sequence goes on along the minus strand of NW_002987887.1, from coordinate 2,108,981 downwards.
TCAATGCGACAACCGTTAAAATGTAACGAGTTGATTTAAACCATTGCGGATAATTTGTTAGTAAAATATCGTGAATCATGGACGTCGTTAATCCGGCTGCTGCGAAAAGGAAACCGATCGGAAGGGGTAGCAAAACGGCCGACCAAGCCAATACCGGAGATGCTACGGCCCAACCGAGTTTATCCATCGTCACATTTTTCTGATTAATCAAATTACCCCAATTGACTCCTCCCAAAAATGATAGTAAACTCGCGCTGTAAGTGAGTTGAGCATAAGCGAGCCATGGAAAAACGCCGCCCGTTATAAAACTAAACAATCCTATTGAACACAGGGGTACCATTCCGCAACAGCTCAACGTGTAGTAAGCACTGGGAGCTTCTTTATATTTGGCATATTGAGCTTCCGCGTAAACTCCTTTGAATAATGTAACGACGTCGTTTGCGTTAACGTTTCCATTTTTGTATTTTTTATAAAAATTTTTCCAATATTCTTCTCCCGTGTTCATCATCGATGACATTTTAACATTGGCTGTTGTTTCTCCCGGCATTCGACGGAGAGAAGAATCATCGTATTTTATATTTTGATTATACATTGAATTAGCAGCGTTTTGGGCATTAAATGTTGGGCCACTGCTGCTAACCACATCTTCCTTCACTTCTTTACTAACTCTTTGTACTAAATCATCGGACGCCCGAACAGTTTCGTGTTGGCATCGGTAAAATAAATTTTTCTGTATGAATATCCGCCGTATAGAACCCGAGCACCGCAGCGGTAAAATTCTATACATTTTGATTTATTTATCCAAAATAATGAGTTTTTGTTTTAGTAATTATTATATCGAAATATCAAGTTTTTTTTTTTTTTATTTTGTAAATTATTATTCCAGATTCTCTATATATATATATAGGGTAACGCTCACATTTCGCGAAAAACAATTAATCTAATTTACTCGAGACCTATCTCAAAATTTTAAATTATATAAATATATATATATATATATTTATATACACTATTATATCTATATATGCTTATATAAAATTCAAAAAAATGTTTAATCAAATGATGCAATCAATCACCAAAAGAAAAAAATAAAAGAAAAGAAAAGAAGAAAAAAAAAAAAATTTTTTTCCCAATTTTTTTTTCCACTAAAATAAATTTTGTTTAAAAAGTTAAAATACTAAAAATTTCAACGACGATAAATGTAAACAAAAAAAAAAAAAAAAAAAAAGAAAAAAAAACTTTTTTTTTTAAAAAACTATCACGCCGAAATAAAATAAAATAAAAAAAAAAGAAAACAAAAAACGGTTAAGAGAACGAATCGAGACAAAGGAAAAAAAAAAAAAAAAAAAAAAAAAAATTAAATTAATTTGTTAGATCATTAAAAAGAATACGACGACAAGTAATCAAAAGTGTAAAGTATTCGATTCGAAAAAAAAAAATTTTTTTATTTTTTTTTACCTTGATCTACTCCTGGATCTTCTCTTTGAATAACTTTTGAATCTATCACTTGATCCACTTCTCGATCTCCTTTCATTTTTTTTCGACATTAATTTTTTTAAATTAAAAGCCAATGATCTATTTTCAAGACTTCTCGATCGAGTGTATTTTCTCCTTCTTTTAGGTGATTTCGACCGGGATCTACTTCCTGCAGATTTTGATCGACGATTCCTATGTGAGGATTTGACGCACCTATCATCCCGCTCTCTTGAACTTGGTTTGAAAATTTTCTTCCTTTAATCGTTTTCTTTCAATTTTTTTAAAAAAAAATAAATAAAATTAACATATTTTAAATACCTCCGTTTCCTAGATTTTTTATTACTTTTACTATTAGACCTATCGTCATTTTTTTCTTCGTTTGAATCATCGTCTCCAAAGCTAGTAATGTATGTAATTTGGCCAGTATTTTCCGGAGAAGCGGACCTTGATAATGATTTGTTGCTTCTACTGTACTTATCATAAGTAGGGGATTTTCTAGCAGCATAGCTGAAGAAAAAAATGATAGACTTTTTATTACCGATAAGAAAGTTTTAATTACAGGAATAAAAGTAATGATTACATACCTCGGGGGACTCATTATACGACCTATGAGCTTCTTTTCCCTAAAAGCTTGTCTTTCTCTCCTAGCTTTTCGACCCTGTATTTTCGAATAAAATAATAATCGAATAAAGTTTTAATAATAAAAAATATTACATATGTTACAAAAATTATGAAAAAACTCACAGAAAACATTGCTTTTTCTTCCTCTTGTTGTCTGGCAAGTCTCATAGCTTCTTGTTCTTCAACATCATTTGTAAGAAAACTAAAAAAATCATTTCCCGTTAGACCAAAGCGTTGTCCAACTGCATTCATTTCATGTGCACTAGGTGTATCAATTTGGCCAAGATCAAGGCAGAGATCTACAAAAAATTAAATGAAATTTTATTTATTTTTATGAAAAAAAAAAAAAAAAAAGGAGAGAATCAATTTGCATAAACTACAATTATTTATAATTTGAAGTTACTTACCAAAGTCTAAATCGCTATCATCACTATTGCTAGCATCATCCTCTTTTGGCTTTTTTTCTAATATGTTATAAAATGTAGCATCTGGAGTAGAATCTTCATATGTAAATCCGATAGCCGCTCCTTTTTTCCTTTTTTCTTTTTCTAATATTTCTGAAGACTGTTTTAAAGCTATTGGCCCAAACTGCTCTTCCAAATATATTTGATTTAAAAATTTTTCTTCATTCACTAAATTTTATAAATTGTGAACACATTCGAAAATTATTTATTTAACTTGCACGATTTAACAATAGTTAGTTAATAAAAAATTAATAATTTCATATTGTCATACCTCCGAGAAATTCATTTTGTACCAAAATCCTGTATCTTTCATAATTCATCATTCTTTCTTCATAACTCATAACTTCTTCATCATTTTTGGATGGTAAATTTTCAGTGATTATATCTAAATGAGCTCTCACATCAAAACGATCAATGAGAATGTCAGGGTGACCTTGCCAGGGCATCATAACCGAGGCGCTATCCCCAGCAACTGCTACAGCTGGATCTAAGTGAATTTTACAAGGTCGTCCATGTAGTTGTAGAAATTGAGTGGGATCAGCTTTCTAAAGTAATATTAACAACAGCAAGAACATAAAGCTATGAGAAACAACAAATTAATGTAAACTTTGTTTCATTATAAAAATTAACAATTGTTTTAAGTAAATACATCATTATTTCAATTCTAACAATTCGAATCGTTTATTCGATATGAAAATTGTGTTACAAAATTAAGAATTCCCACCGTTTAACACATGATAATATTTTACCAAAAACGTAATTATCATTAAAAATAAAATCTTTATGGAATTTCAATTAAACCGTTTTGAAAATAATTCATATCAAAATTATGAATTCACTTCGTAACAAGACATTACTAACTTACAAATTTTTCATAAAAATCTCTCCTTCTTTCCGCTCTTTTTCTATAATCAACCATCATTCCTCTAATTTTTTTCTCTTGTTTTCGAGCTTCGTGCCACATTTTGTAAGTCTTAATTTTCTTAGTACTCTAATAATTACACTATAAAAATAAAAGCTAATTTCACCTTTATTCTAAACCCATAATGGCATCCGCTTAACTGTTGCCAACTTAAAACTTTTGCGCGCAAAAAAAAATATTCATTTTAACGAAACGAAAACCTTAAATTAAATTAAATTTAAAGTTTTTTTTTCCAATTAAATTAAAAAAAGGAAAATAAAATCTACTTTTTTAAAATTATATAATAAATAAAAATTTTCATTCATTTTTATATTTCTTTTTCCGTTATTATATCCACACCCAAATGAAGATTTGGTAAAAACATTTTTTGTCAGTAACGTAATAAATATTTGACAAAATTTGATAGAAGTTGAATTAATAAAATTTTATTTAGTTTTAAAATTAATTATCTCAGAATAATTACACACAAAAATTTAAAAAAAAAATAGCAAAAAAAAAATATACACTTGATGCTTTCTTTATCTTAAAGTTAAAAATTTTGTACAGTCATGTTGGTAGTCATATCTATCAAAAGTATTTATTGAAAGGAAAGGAAACGAACGCATTCAACAAACAGCTGTTAAAAAGTCTGTAATGGGATTTTGTTTACTAATTTATGACATTTCACTTTTACATAGTTAATGTTTGTTTATTTATATAATAACAACAAACAATTTTTAAATTTAAATTTTTTTTTGTGAGTATTATTATCATGCAATTTAAATTACGTAGATACAATTTTCCTTTTTATGTCAATAAATAATAATAAAAAAAAAAAAGATATGAAAATGTAATTTGAAAATAAGTAACTTGGCATAATTTTTTTTTTTTTTTTTTATAATAAAATAACACTTAAAAAAAAAAAGTATTTATGTTACTTTCATTGTAATCATATTTTATTTTGAGGTTTTAATTTAATTTAATTTTTTTTTTTTTTTTTTACAGTTGATAAATGAATTTTATAAAATGGGTAGAATATTTTTAGACCATGTTGGTGGAACGAGATTGTTTTCATGTGCATCTTGTGACACAATTTTAACAAATCGTAGCGAACTCATTAGTACAAGATTTACTGGAGCTACTGGTAGAGCTTTTTTATTCAATAGAGTGGTCAATTTAAACTATAGGTAAAGTAATTTAAGTCAATATTTACATAAATTCATTTGTCTTTATTGAGAGATGATAAACAATTCTCGATTTTAATAAATTTAAAATTAAAATGAGTAAGTCTATGAATTTCCAAAAAAAAACAAATTTTTATAAATTATTTAATGAATGTTATTATGAAACACTTTAAAAATTTTTTTTTATATTTATTTAGTGATGTACAAGATAGAGTAATGTTAACAGGACGTCACATGGTAAGAGATGTAACGTGTAAAAATTGTGATGCCAAACTCGGGTGGATATATGAATTTGCGACGGAAGAAAATCAAAGGTATAAAGAAGGAAGAGTTATTTTAGAAAGAGCATTAGTGACAGAAACTGATGGTATAGAAGAACATATGGGAGATGATTAAAATAAAATAAAAAAACTGTAAATTAGTTATATTTTTTTGTACAAAATATTATAAAATAGCCTTCAGTGTTCAGTAAATACGAAAGAATCATTTTAATTATCAATTAAGGATATAAATCCGATTAATATATGTGTAAAAATTATATGTTTATGTACCTAAGTTCTAATTCTTTGAAAATATTTAGTTTTTTTTAAAATTACAATTAAAATTTATTTAAAATCTTGTCTGAGGTTTCTCAAAATTAAAGTCTTTATTGTGCTAAAAAAAAAAAAAAAACTTTCTGTCCATATATTAGAATTAATTAATTAAAATCGTAATGCCTAATTTTTGATATGATTCTTAAAACTGTAATTATATATATATATATATATATTTGATGTTTAATACTTTAAAAAATAATTAAAGTTTAAATTAAATTATAAATTATAATTAATTATGTTTGTTATTCTTTTACCTCATAGGTAAGCCATGTAAAAAATTTCTTTTTATTTTTATAAAATTTCTTAATGATATATGAAACTATTGTTTTTTGTTATAAAAACTTCATAATAAATTAATAATCGTCTGTTGGATTTTAATTTGATTTTGTATTCTTTTGCACTCTTAATAATAATAATAATAATTAATCAATCACATAAATAATTATTATTATTTCAAAGCTGTATATCACAACTAAATATACTACAAATTTTTAAGAAAATAGTCTCGATTAATAAAACAAATTTTAAGTAATTTAAATTAATTTTTGTATATTTTATTAAAAATTTTTACAATATGCAAAAAACGAGAACATTTTATTTTAAATAATAATAATAATAAATCAAAGTAAAAAAAAAAAATTAATTAAATACAATTTTATTACTTTATTGCCTTTACATGTTCCATCATGTAACCGTTTTCATCGACTCACTTCCTTTTTGTCGTTTTACCTTTTAATTCACAAAATCACTCATAGAATGCGCTGATCGTAAATATTTTTTTCCCGTCGATTGGATATAATGTATGTTTACATATCGAAAATTCTATTGCCACGACAATTTCCCACGTGAAAAAAGTTATTTTTTTTCCCTACCCGGTTTTGATTACTTAAACTTATAATAATAATGATTATGTTATGGAGAATAATGAGCGCGAAAAAAAATTTTTTTTGAATTTATTCATTGTTTTGTGCACAATGCATTTTTGTAATGCGATTCACTTAATGCAACGGATAAAAATATCCACAATAATAATTATTAAAACATATGGAGAAAAAAAAAAAAAAACTTTTCGTAGCCATTAATAATAATAATAATGATTACGTAATTTTAATAATTTTTTGAGGGAGTTTTTAAAACGCATAAGTTAAATACCTTGCTCGTGTGAATGTGTGAGTTTGTTTGTATTATTTTGAGCAACATCCTCTCTTATAATTATTAAAAAAAAAAAAGAATTTTTTACCTTTTCACATTTAATAATACGATATGATAATAATAATAATTAATACGATATTAATTTGATATAATCTTTTGATTTAAAAGACACACGTTAAAAAATAATCAGGTACTCGGATTATGATCAACCGTCGATAAATTTAAAAAAACGTCTGCTATTTAGGAAAAAATATTTTCGATTAAGGATTATAATATCAATAAATAAATAAATTTTTAATAATTTTTTATTATTTATTTAAGAAACAAAAAAAAAAAAAAAAGAAAAAGAAAGAAAATATTTGACGTTCATCTTTTATTGATGAACACGAAATTATGAAAGAAGAAATTATATTATATATTTACAAAAGAATCTAATCATTGGTGGGCAAGAAGAAAGCCTATTATTATTATTATTAATATTATTATTATTATTTTAGATTCTCAAGTATCTTTATTTTTTGTTTCTGTAAAAATTTTGTCCGAATTGTCCGTTGTATTCGTTTTGTTGGGGTTGAGAAGCGAGAAATTCAAGAGCTCTTTGAATTGCTGGTGGAATTGGTGGTGGGGTTGGCAAATGAGCACCTTGAGGTTGGAATCCTACACAAAAAGAAAATTTTTTTTTTAATATTCTTTCGTCTGTTTCCACGGCATTTTTGAATAAAAAAAAAAAATTTACCGTTTTCGTCTGCTACGTAGGTAAGACTGATTGGTACTCCGTCATCACCGGTGTATGAAAATCTACCTTGTGCAACTTGAGCTTCGGCTTCTGGATTTCCAGCATTTTTCAAATATCCTTGTTCTTCTCCCACGATACCGTTGGCGGTTTCGTATCTAAAATAATTAAATAAAATTCATTCGATTCGAACCTTTTTTTTATAACCTTCCTTTATATGTGTATACACTTACGCGTATTGGTAAGAACCATCTGGATTAACGACGGAATCGTGTCTTAAAATTGGAATCGGTGATGTGTATTGTTGGTATTGTCCTTGTGGGGCAGCGTGGGAAATGGCAACAGCCAAACACAAACAAAAGATCTACAGAAAAAAAAAAGAAAAACCCCGATAAACCTAATTTTACCAACAAATTTAAAAACTCGAATCATAGAATAAATAAAAAAAAATTACTCATCGTTCTATAACGTATAAAAAAAATTATTACTCTATGCTTTATTAAATAATAACAAAAAAAAATTACGTAATAAAATTATTTAACGACGATAATAATAATAATAATAATAATAATTTTTTATATTAAAATACAAAAAAAAAAAAACCGATTAATTTTTTAAACAAAAAAATTTTTGTTTTTTTTTCGGGGGGTTTTTTTTCTACAAAAAAAAAATGGCGCGAGTTTTTTCTTTTTCTACTACCACTTTACTACAACCACTGAATTATTACTACCCCCCCATAGGTATATGTATGTAGCATCACATTTTTTAACTTAAAAAAAAAAAAAATATCCTTTTTGGGAAAAAAAATTTATTAAAAAAAAAGCAAAAATCCAAAATGTCGGAAAATTCAAAAAAATTCACTTTCACATTAAAAAAAAAGAAAAATTTTTATTATAACTCACCGTCTGCAACATTTTTTTTTTTTTTTTTTTTTGAAAAAAATTTAACGAAATAAAAATAAGAGAAAAAAAAAAATTGCCAAGTCCGATAGGATGCAAACTAGTTTTGAATCTCGCTAAAAGTGAATCTGCCTTATATACCCAGTTTTATGTGGGGCATCGAATGTTGAGAATCGGGGATGGATGAGGAGTTGTTGTTGTTGTTGTATTACTACTCTCTACCTAACATTGCGGCACCCATTTACCATCACGTTTTTTTTCTTTTTTTTTATTCTTCTATCAAATCGTGCCCGTGACATCTTTTCAGGGCAGTAAAGGTTGAGGTTCGATAAACGTCTCGTTGGTGGTGGTGGTAGTGGTGGTGATGGTGTGGATTATTAAATTCGAACTCGTAACTCTTTAAATTTTCTTTATGATTCACAACAAGGCTTTTAATTTTTTTTTTTTTTTACATTCATCCCTCATCGAGATACCTTTATTAATATTTATTATCATCATCATCATCATCATTATTATTATTATTTTAATAAAATTATTCAATAAAAATTTTTTTTTTTTTTTACCTTATTTGAAAAATTTTTACGGTTTTTTTATTGTCTCGCACAAACGGTTTTTTTTACATTAAATTAAAAAATTATTATTATTATTATTACTATTATTATTATTATTTATCACATTTGATTATTGCAAGGTAATAATAATAATAATAATAATTAAATAAATAAAAAAAATTATTGATTAAACAATTAATAAAATGGATTATTGCACTCGTTTAATTTTTAATTAACGATTGTCCAGGTGATGGAATGATTTTGTCCAGTAAAAAAAAAGGGGGGCGGGGGGTTTGGAAAAACACCTGTCTATGTTTATATACAAAATCAGGTGCATTTTCCAATTTTTCCTTTTTTTTGTAAACGGAAAGAATGATGTGGGGTAAATGATTTTTGCAAATTTTTTGAAAAAAAAAAAATTGCTGCTGGAATTTATTTTATAAATTATTTAAATTTTTTTTCAGGGTGATATTTCTGTTCAGAAAAAAAAAATAGGAACAGGTATCACGATTCAAAAGGATAAATAATAATAATAATAATAATAATAATAATAATAATAATAATAATAATAATAATAATAATAAATTTACATCCGGATAGGTCGTGCCAATTTTTAAAATTAAATTTGGTCCTTGAATGAAAAACACTTGCCGGACAAAAAATTTTCCTTTAAATTTTTTTTTTTTTTTTTTACCTTTGAACTTATGTATTTGTAAAAAATTAAAAAAATTTTTTTTTTATGTAATTGAGTCATCCGGTTTGTCATGACGTCGGTTACCGCCCCCCCTTTTTTTTTCTTTTTTTCGCATTCGTTCTATTTATATATAAAAATAATTTCCAGGTATTTTGTTCCATTGAACTTAAGTCACGCATATTTATTTTTTTTTCCAATGTAAAAATTATCATTGTGTTAAAATCTTTCGAGGGGAAGGGAGGGGGAGGGGGGAAATCAATAACATGATTGCGTAACACCACCCGAAGAATATTATTATTTATTGTTCGGTGCAGGTGATTTTTGCCCTTCTCCAGTAATGGTAGTACCCCTTTTTAAAAAAAAAAATTTTTTTTAAATTTTTTTTTTCCCTCAAAATGAAAATTTTACATTATAAAACTCGAACGTTATATAAATGTTGTTCGATAAGGGAAAAACTAAAAGTCATACGCGCTTATGTTTAGCTTATGCCAAACGTGTGCCATTTAACGAATACGATTTTTAATAAAAATCAGGAATCCGGCTGGATAATTTTTCTGTTTTTTTTTTTTTTTTATTATTATTAATTCCAGAAAAGTTTTTTTTTTCACACGGTTACTTTTATTCGGGGGGAAGAGGAGGGGAGGGAGGGAGGGAGGGGAAAGGAAACGTACTTGCATACTCGCAGTAATTTTTTTTTAAAAATAAAAAATGAATTTATCACATTTGAAAAACGTCCAAAAAAAAATTTTCCAAGGTTTTTCTTTTTTTTTTTTCTCCAGCATGTGACTGAATTTATTTAACAAACGTATTTTTTCTTCTTCCACGTTAATCAAATTTAACCAAAAAAAATAATCACAATGGTACGATTTATCACGGGAATTTTTTCCCTGAGCAGCCATAAAAAAAAAGTTTTCGTAAATGACGTCATCGCAACATCACCGCCATATTTATTTTTTATAAAAACGTTAATTAAACGTTTAAATATCCCGATGTGATTAACTTACATTAAATAATCCTCGTCGAAAAGAAAGATTTATGTACATAATTTTTTTTATACATTTTATTACTCGATTTTTTTTTCGATTCTCGTCTACGTTAATCAATTGACATAATTTTTATTACGTAATACCTTAATAATAATAATAATAATAATAATAATAATAATAATAATAATAATAATAATAATAATAATAAATTCTAACTCTCTTTTCGTTCACATGAAATTTAGTCATTTTCATAACGGAAAAAGGTTTGCAATTGTTTAATATTTTTCCATTCAAATCTATTCGTTTGTTTGTTTGTTTGTTTAGTGTTTTGTGAACTTTTTAACATTTTTTTTTTAATTTTGTTATGTCACCTCACATATAATTTCATAAACAATTTTTTTCTCTCTCTATCTCTCTCTGCCACTTTTTTTCCTCTTTTTATTATTATGAGCCTTCAATAAAAAAAATTTTATTTTTCCGCGAATTAAGTCGTGCATTAACCCAAAGGGTAAATTAAACTTGATGACTTATCCAAAAAAAAAAAGAAGAAGAAGAGCAACAAGTTAAAGATCAGAGTGACAAAGTTAAATTTTAACACGTTCGAAAATGGCACCTAACGAATAATAATAATAAACTTCTTTTGTAAAATACGAAAATCTGGAAATTTCGTTTTTCTTTCCGAGTTCTTTCGTACGAAACGAACGAACAAACAAACAACAAAGTTGGTGATGACCATCGGGTCAAGGTACGTATACCTAATTTATATAAATTAAATTAAATTAACAAAAAAACCGGAAATACTCGGTCGAAAATAATAATAATTTTTTATACGTTATTACAAACCGATTGCGAATACACAATCTTTCTCTCTCTCTCTCTCTCTGTGCTGCATTTTAAAATAATAATAATAATAATTTGATATTTTTTTTACCTAATTATAATATTTATATATATGTATGTTATAATCCCTGAATATTATCGTGGATTATTATTATTATTATCATCCGTTTGAAAATTATACAGGAGGATTAGAATTCGATAAATAAAAACAAACATGAGAAAGGAAAAGGTTATCATTAAAAATATTTATAAGAAAAAAAAATAACAACAACAAACGACGATGACGACGACGACTACAAAATTACAAATAAAAAAAAATAAAAAATAAAAAATTGCGAAAGAAGAAGAAGAAGAAAAAGAAGATTCCAGATGATGTAAAGATCAAATGTAAAAAAAATTTAAAACGCTGAAAGCATTTGAAGAATACGTGAGAGAGGTTTTTTGCTTATTCATTGACAAAATAAATGCAATAACCAACAACCAACAACAACCAGCAACAACCGGAAAAAAAAAAGAATAAAAAAGTTTTTTTTTTTTTTTTTATACACTTTTAAAAATATTTCTTGCGCCATCTTGTTTAACCGCAAATAATTTTAATGATCCGCCATTTTTTTTCTCACCACCACGTGCGTTTGTTCGTTTGTTTGTTTGTTTCCTATTTATTAATTAAAATTAATTTATTTAAACGATTTCGAATTAATAGCAAATAAGAACTCGTCGTTGTAAATATTTAATTTCCTGAAAAAAAAAAAATATCATTAAAAAAAATTATTTCTTGAGTGGCATCATATCGTATGACCTTTCGGCCCTGACTCACACCTACCTGAAATGAATCAGTTTTTTATTATATACCTAATATTAATTTATTATTATTATTATTAATCGAATCCTGAATTACGATTCAGACGTCGAAACCCTACAACAATTTACGTTTGTACGAGTTTTTCTTTTAAAACTCCTGAAAGTTAAAAACCCGACGGTTAAAAATTAATTTTAATTGTTTTTTAACCGCTAATAAAAAACAAACAAACAAACAAACGAACAAACGGACGATCCATTTTTTAAACCGACCAAAGAATTATAAAAAAAAAAAATTTATTATTTTTTTTTGATGTGTTGCACTTGAAATTTAACGCGTTAATTTTATTACTCATTTTAAACGTTACGTAACTAATTAAAATTTTTTTTGTTGTTGTTGCGGTTGTGGTTGTTGTTGTTGTTGCACATCTCAAAACTCTATTAAGAGCAACGAAACAATTTTATTACGTATTACAGATGTAAAATCCTAATAAAACTAAATAAATAAATAAAATTTTTATTTTATTAAACTTATAATTAAACAATAAAAATAAATTTTTTGAAACGGTTAATTATTAAAAGACAACCGTCCACCCGACGCCGTTTGTTTTTTTTTTTTTTTCAACATTTAATTATTTAACAAAGGTCAAAAGTTCAAATTAAATTAATTAATTATTACAATTTATTTTATTTTTTTTATAATATAACAAAAAAAAAAACATTTTTTGGTTGGGTGATAAACGTTTATTTAAAAAAAAAAAAAAACATTTTTATAATCGGCGTATTTTTAACATTTACATTTACATTTTTATATTTAATATCTGTATAAATATATAATATATAATATATATTATATTAATATAATCCTAACGACCGTAAGTTTTTTTTTTTTTTTCAATATTTGAATTACGTAATGTTAATTAATTTTTTTTTTTTTCAACGATGAGATAATATTACCAAACGAAAAAAAAAAATTATAATTATTTACATTACGTATATTATTATATTATATTTATATATTTTTTTAATATATATTATAAATATTTATTCGAGAGATTTATAAAAAAAAAACAAACCACGACCATGTTGTCGGCTTAACGAAGGGTAGGTAGATAGACTTTTGCAATTGGAAAATTTTTTTTATATTTATTTTAATATTAACGACCTCGGGGGTTTTCTTTTTTAACATTTTAAAATCAATTTACACTCCCTCATAAACTCCCCTCACCCACGCACGCACACAACCCCTCGCCCCCCATTTAATCAACAATAAAAATAAAAAAAAATATTATTGATTTTTTTTTATCGATGCACGACATTTGCAGATGTTTAAATAATTGAAATAAGCATTTTTTTTTTTTTTTACTGTCCATTGTTTGAATTTTTTATTTTTATTACGTAATAAAAATCACTCGCGAATGGGTAATATTACCAATAATAATAATAATAATAATAATTTCCACGAAAAAAAATTTAATAATTTTAATGATGGGTAATAAAAAAAAAAAAAAAAAAAAAACATCTCGGATTATAATTTACCTTCGGGCTCTATCTTACGTTTATGTCTTTTGCAAAAAAAAAAAATTTTTTTTTATTTTATTTCGATCGGCTTTATTTAACCTAATAATAATAATAATAATATGATAACTTCTCGTCCTTGATAAACTGGAAGATTCATATAAATATTGAAAATGATTCGTTATTGAACCGTTTGGATTACATTTTGTTCAAAACGTGGTATTAATTTTTTTTTTTTTTTTTTTAGTGTAACGACGCGTGAAAATTAAAATTGACATATAAAATTTGTTTTTTTTTAAGGATCCGACAAAATTTTTTAACGACCTTCCCACGAGTAAAAATAAAAAAGCCCTTAACCTTAACAAACCTAGTAATTAAACCTTGGTATATTTTCTTTGTGGAAAATCGAACGGATTGAAAAAAAAAATCGTGTAACTAAATTACGTGTAAAAGTTTTTCGAATAACTCTTTTTATCGTTAATTTTTTTTTTTTTTTTTTTTTTTGATAAAAACAAATTCGACCCCCATAATCATATTCAAATTTTTTTTTCTTACAAGATGAAATTTGGCCTTTAAACGTCAGAACCGAAAAAACCATATAATTATCCTTTTAATTAAAAATTTGTAACTTTTTAGGTAAGATTATCAAAAAATTATATTAAATATGTAAAAATGGCGACTTCAACAACACAAACAAACGGAAAACGTATGAGATCGGTTACATGATAAGTCAGTCAGATGAATGAAAGAAAAGTTCAAAGGTTAAAAATTTATCGTCTTTACTTTTTTTTTCCCCCTCCCCGTAAAATTTCACTCGGATTAAACAAAAAAAAAAAAAAAATTTATACAATCCGTAGGAGTTTTATTTCCGTTTACCTTGATTTACCCCATTACGACTACCGATATTCGATTCGTATACGAATTACCATAAGAAAAAAAGATGATGATGATGTTTTTATAAAATAATAAATAATAATAATATTATATTGTAAAAAAAAATGTTTATCGATAAATTACCCATAATAAAATATAATTATTAGGCTTTGATAATTAATCAATGTTTTCGGCCTTATAAAAAGGTGGACAACAAATCGTAAAACACCAAAAAAAAAATTTTCTTCTTCTTTTCTCATCGTCTTACTCATCGTGATGTTAAAATGTCACGTTAATCTAACCTTTGTCGTATGTTCTTATCAATAACCTCTTAATTTACTTTAATGATACTAAAAATTCCTTGAACAACTTTTTTCCTTTATTATATTATATATTCAATTAGTATACATCCCACATAAGTGTGTGCGTGCGCGAGAGCGTAGTCGATACGATTCTAATCAATGAGATTTTAATCATGACTAATCCGGATATGCGAAAATTATTAATTAATCCTTAAACCTGTACTGATTTTCTATAAATTTTTTTTTTTCCCCCTTACATCATAGAGAAGATCTCTTGACCTTTGTAAATTTAAAATTACGATTTATAATAATAATAATAATAATAATAATGATAATTTTTTTTTGTTTACCACGTCGAGACAATTTAACGATTGTTTTGTAATAATTATCAACGATTCCAATTTTTTTTTTTGGTTAAAATTGTTTTCCAGACGCGTTCGATGTTTCTTATTCTTGCTTCATCCCATAATAATAATAATAATAGAAAACGTTCATTATTTTCATACCGCCATTTTTAAATAAACTATCGAAACCACGAAATTTTTTCTATTTTTCAGAATGGATTCACGTTTTCGCACAGCAGGCAAATCAATTTCATCATTATCATCATCATCATCATATTATCATCATTTAGAAAAAAAATCCTTCGTGAAAACGTGAAAATTTATATTTTTCGATATTTTCTTTTTTTTGTGTGTGTGTTTACAAAATGGCGACGCGTAAACAATTCAATTTAAATAATATTATTTTTGTGTTATCACACCCACATCGACCATAATTTTTTTAAAATTTTTTTTTATTATGCGTTTTATCACGTTACGCCGCGTATTTTCGACGATAAATAATAATATTCTTTAACGTGAGTACCTGATTACGGTACCCGAAGGAATTTATTATTATTTACCAATTGTTAATGCCATTAAAATATAAATACCGCCGTTCGTTTTTTTCTTCATTTGATTGCAATACACTCCGAGTGATTATCATGGCTAGAGGGCTTTTAATATTTATTAAAAAATTACCACCCCCACTACCACCACCACCGTAATTTTTAATCGATTCGTTAAAAATGTTAATATTAATTACACGATTTGATTGTAATACGTTCGAAAACGTAGTCAGTCAATTAAAAGGTTTTCAGGTGAATAAAAAAAATTTTTTTTTTTTTTTTAAATTATGAAATTATATATATTATTGATTTAATGTCGAATTAATGTTAGATAGCAGACGGAAAAAAATCACGTTCGGGTTCGATGCCGATTGCAAAAGGGTCAAGAGGGCATGAAGGGTGGTGCAGACGAAAAGGGGTGGGAGAGAATTCGAAAACTAATTTCAATGCCAGTTGATGGATGAGTAAATTTTTACCGGCGTGCAATTTTTTTTTTTTTTTTGACTTATTTTTTTTTTCTTCGCTACAACATGCCCTACCCTGTAAGGAATCGTGGATATGACACGTGATCTGGATAGCTCTCCTGATCCTGATTACTCCACAGATGTTGTTATCATCGGAGTCCAGTTTAAGAATAAGATGAACGATTCAGGAAGATTTACAATAATTTATGACATAAATATTCATAAACATTTGATTGGGTTATGAAACCTATAATGCACCACCGCCACCACCACCCCCACTACCACCGATATTCAATTCTTTAAGAATCGGGTATCGACTTGAAATAAATGTTGGGAAATTTCAACAACAACATAAAACTTGCCACGCTTGCGGATTGTAAGTAAAACATAATAATAAATTCCACACGTGAAATCCTTACATTTATTTATGACAATTATATTTATTTAAAACCTTGTTTTATATAAAATTAAAAAATTATACCGACTACGACGACGAAAGCTGCCTGAACCTTAAACAGGTTCAAGGTATTTCTAAACAACAACAAAAAATCTTTTTTTTTTTATCATCATCGAAACCATTAATTATAACCGAACGCGATGATTTTTTTTTTTTTTAATTAGTATATTTAGTCAAACAAAAATTATCGCGTCAAAAAAAAATTTAGTAATATTATTATTATTATTTAAATTTTTGCCACCGAACATAATCGTTGCACGTGACGTAACACATACTTATTATTAGTTTAATAGCTACTTTTTAATTAGTCTTTAAAAAACTAATAAGTCTTTTCCATTTTTTTTTTTTTTTTAATGATTGCTGTGTGTGATATTATAAACATTTTGATTTAGTTTAACAACAAAAAAAAAAAAAACAATTTACACGACGTTGATAATTGATTACAACCTGTGATACAACGCCTTTAAAATAATAATAATAATAATAACAAAATTTAAATATTTCGAAGAGAAGAGGGGGAGAGTGAGAGAGTGGTAGGAAGGGCAAATATTAGTTTTGGTAAATTAATTTTTACGATGAATCAATCCGTTGATTTTTTTTTTATAATTATAACCTTGATTGTTTGATTAAAGGTAACAACAACAAACACAACCACGCACACCTCATCAAATGATGATCGATCGATCATATCGAAACCAAAATTTTGCGGTTTTTTTTTCTTCTTCATCTCCTCATTACGTGTCTCGTTAGGTTACGTAAATATAATTCAAAAAAAAAACCGCAAAAATAATGATGATGATGGTGATTTAATGAGGGCACTAAAATCAAGGTTATTATTTAATCATATCGACGGGTATTTCCCACCCCCCTACCCCATTTTATAAAAATGAAATTATCAAATCCAAAAAAAAGGCATGTTTTTCAATGGTTTTAATCATTATTATCTATGTAGTTCCTAATCACTAACAACAACTAAATTTTAATTGACTCCCTAAATCTACCTGACCACGTGGTTGTAGTGAACCCAAACATTTATTGTTATCGACAATCGCGAAAAAAGTAAATAAATAAAAAAAAATTTTGCCGCAATTATTTGTTTATTATTATTATTATTAAAAATTTTAAAAGAATTTTGCTGTTGACAATCGGCAAACTTTGGGTTACTTTTTTAACGTTAAAAAATCAATTTTTTTTTTTTTTGCTAAAGTTCAACGTGAATCAACAGGAGCAAAAATTAATTACGTCGCCGCCACCGCCACCACCCAAATAATTTCAATTCGATTTTAAATTAATATTAATAATAATAAAACAATCAAGGATTCATTCATTGATTAA
>NW_002987887.1:2083368-2090001 GCF_000006295.1 Pediculus humanus corporis | reverse complement strand
CTTTTTTGTAATTATTTTTTACAATCGAATATAATCATCGATATGAAGCCCCCTTCCCTCCCAAAGAAAAGAATTTTTTTTTGACGTGTTTGTGATCCGTTCGAAAAAAAAAAAATTTTTCTAAAAATTTCGAAATAATTTCTCATACAAAACGTTGACCCCCTTCTTTCTTATCGGCCTTGTAATTTAAACGATTTATGCAAGTTTTCATAAAAAAAGGCTAAAATAAAAAAAAATTTTCTTTTTCTTCTTCTTCAAAACGAGCTCATCAAAATCAAATAAAATTTACGGGTATTTAAATATTTTAAAAAAAAAAAAAACTCTTTCGGAATTTTTACCAATATTTGTGTAAAGTCCCCCGCGGGTAAATGATAACAACAACAATAATAATAATATTAATTTTTTATTAATTTATTTATTACCATAATTAATTATCCCTCCTTCTTAATAAAAACGATACAAAAAAAAATTCACCGGCAAACTTTATCACAATTACGTAATAAATATGACGTAATGTGACGACAGCGTGAAAGATATATGTGATGTTTAAAAAAAAAACAACTTATAAAAAAATTATTTTCGTCGTTTATTTTACGTTACGAAAGGTTTTTTCTTATAATTTTCCCACCCTTTTATTACTCGATATAAATTAAATGGCTGGAGTCGACGGTTGGGGAGTCGACTGGAATTATATTATTATTATTATTTTTTTTTTCCCGGACAATTGCGGGGGGGGGGAAGCTGAAATTTACTCTTTTATAAATTATAAAATAAATTTATTTAAAAAAAAAAAAAAAATTATCCTAAATATTTTTTTAAAAAAATTTTATCCAGAAAAGTTAATGACACGATATTGGAAAAATTTTTTGTTTTAATGACGTGACATTAACCAAATTTTTTTGTTTTATTTTTGCGGTTGTAAATTTTGTCTAATTACACTGTTTACAAACAGTGTATTGAAAACTTTTGCAGGTTTCGTACATTTTTTGCATTTTATTTTTTTTTACGGTCTCCTAACTTTTATGAATGAAGAAAAAAAAAACAAACAAACAAACAGGGTCAGTTGACATTACAGAATTACCGGTTTTAACGTCTAAAAAAACAAATTATTAATTATAATAATGATATAATAATAATAATAATAATTTTTCATTAAAATTTTACAACAAACATTTTTTTTTTTTTTATTCATAATTATTAAATTATAATTTTTTTATTTTTCACGTTACAACAACCATTTCATAATTTTTTATAAAATAATATTTTAATGTTTAATAATAATAATAAAAATAATGATGATGATTATAATAATAATAATAATTAAAAGTTGAAATTTTTTATTTTATTACCTTTCATATATCGTAAATTATAAATTATTATTATTATTATAATGATTATTTTTAGTGCCTTGTTTGATTTTATAATTATTATTAAACAAATCCTCCTATTGTAATTTTTCTCTCCCCCCTCCCCGTTACCACTTCCCTTATCACTTTCGGTTTTTGATAAAGATAAAGAAGAAATCTTTTTTTTCTTTTACTCGGATTTATTTACACTACAAATCATGGATACCACCTTGAAATAAGACATGAGAACGTTTCACAATAAATCTACATTAAAAAAAAAAAAAAAAATTTAAACAAATTACAAAACGAAATAAATCGTTTTTATTAACATTCATAAATTTTTATGAAAAATAATAATAATATTAACAATTATTTATTTCAATCACTGTTATTATTACGATTCAAATACCACGTCTTTAAAAGTAATTTTTTCTTAATTGTTTATCGATACGTGGCATTAGTGAATCCGGGGGAGAAAAAAGAAAAAAAATATTTATTCGAATAAAAAATTAATCTGCTGCCACTTTTTTTTTTGGATTATGCAGATTGGAAAAATTTATTCGCACGTTCGTCGTGGCATTGAAATATTTTTCACACATAATCCTAATAAAATTTTACGATTAAAAAAAATTTCGAATAAATTATTAAAAATCGAAGGTTCGATCAATATCGATATTATCATTATCAATTATATTTTTATAGTTTTTAATTTTCCCTTCGAACAAATAATAATAATAATAACGCGAAACGTTATTTAGTATGTCGTGTCGTAAAATAAAAAAAATATTATTATTTTGAATTTTAATAAATAATACGAAGGTGAAAAAAAAAAATTTTTTCACATCTGAAATCAAACATGGGAAAATAATATTCGTTATTATTATTATTATTACCATCATCATCATCATCATCGTTACAGCACGAGTGCAATAATTTTTTTTTTTTTTTAACAAAGGTCACAAACGTATTTTTTTTTTTTATAAAAACAAATTATTTTAAAATTATGTTTTAATATTTTAAATACTTTCCCGGGCTACTATCAAATACGCGCACGCACTCACGCACACACGCACACAGGTAAGCAAAAAAATTTACTGAACATAAATCTAAATTCAATTTTGATTAATTAATTTAAATTTAATTTGTTTGAATAAAAAAAAACTACAATCTCTAAAAACGTTTGAATTGAAAGGATTTATTATTTAATTTTAACCGTTATGAAGTAAAATTTAAAATGTCAGCGTTTTATTATCATCATCATTATTATTATTATTATTTTAACTGTAAGGCGTGCAAGGTTGTCGTTGTTGTGCTCGATTAGGTTTAAATAAACACCCACATGTCAAAAGATTATCCACTAATTTTTTTTTTATTTTCTCTTCATTTTTATTACTTACAACGTTTTTTATAATGAATATAAAAAAATTTGTTTAATAATAATATTTATAATTAAGTCAACGTCGTGTAATTTATTTCTCAAACGTTTTATAAATCAAAAAAACCGTTACAAACACATAAAGGAATAATAGATTTTCTAGAAATTTTTTGAAATTTACCTTCGTGATGATTGATATCCATGAACGAAAAGAAAAAAAATTAATTTTTTCACTTTTTAATTAATTAAAACTGTTTTTGTCACGATTTATATTCGCAATTAATTTTAATATTTTTTTCGTTAATTTTGTTTTTATTTTTGCACAACCGCGCACGCCATTTTTGTTTTTAGTTATTCAAAATTATTAAGGAGTGCGCTAGTGTCGCCGGTTTGAAAAATGGTTGACAGTGTTATATATTTAATTATAATTATTTTTTTAAGTTTAAGTGAAAAGTTAAAATTAATTAATTTTGTTGGTGAAAAGAAAATGTTGTGGGTGAAAAGAAAGTGTTGTTGGTGGTGAAAAAAGTTTTAAGCGGATGTTTTGGATTATTGGAAATAAAAGGGGTAAGTGATACACTTTCAAATTCACAAAATTTTTTTTCTAGAAAGTTCGAAAAGTTCTTGCATGTGTCTTTTTGGTTTTTTTTTTGTTTAACTTGCGTTATGGTTTTATTGTTGTGAACGTTTCCTGTTGAGAATTATTATCAGTTTATAAACTAAATAATTATAAAGGTATAACAGTGAAAATTAACAAGTATTAACTACAAAACGTTAGCGTTGTTTTAACCCTTTGATCATACTGCTGCATTGTTACTTTAGGTTTGTTTCAATGTACATATCCTTGGAAATGAATCTATAAAATATTTATGTTTATGCGAATGGAAAATAAAAACAATAATAGAAACGCTATTTTTAATCTTAAAAAGAAAAATTTATAATTTTAATCATATAACATATATATTAATTAACAGAAATTGACTTAAATTGCATTTGTCAATCACCTAGCGGTAATTTTAAGAACTAAAAATATTTTTGTTTCCTCATGTCAATTTGATCAAAATGCAATTTTAAAAAATTTTTTTAATAAAATTAAAATAAATGGACGAAATCGATTGTTAGAGATCATTTATTATACTTAAAAGAATAATTACATATTAATATTATTATTATACAAAAATAATAATAATGATAATAATTAGGTTGACCGTTTGCCTTTTGCATATAATTAATATACATAATTTAAAGATAAAACCTTCATTGAAAACTCATATTATTCATAAAGACATTTTAATAATTTTCAATATTATGAACATATATAATAAGATTAAGTAAAAGGATTTTAATTAAATATAATCATTACTTTAACGAATAACTTCCGGATTAATAAAATAAGAAGAAGGCGTACACACCTGACTTGGCGTTGAAAATTTTTTTTTAATTGAATAACATATCAGGTACGCCTTTTTTTTTTTAAAAATGTCAAAATTCTTTAAAATTTAATCGAAACACGTAATCTAAAGATGTTTTTACGAGTTAATACCTTATTATAAACCAATCAGTATTAAAACATGATTCATTGATGAAAGGTATTTATTTATTTTTCCCAAAAAAAAAAAAAATGTATGCATTTATACAATGGTCTGTTTGTCTCTCTCTCTCTCTCTCTCTCTCTCTCTCTCTCTCTCTCTCTCTCTCTTTCTCTCTCTCTCTCTCTCTCTCTCTCTCTCTGTATGTCAATATTGATAAAAATTGATAAAAATGATAATTTAACGATATTACTTGCGACATTTCGAAACACCCCCTCCAAAAAAAAAAATTTTTTTATTATGTGCATTTGACCATAACTGGAGAAAAAAAACGGTTTGATGTGTTAATGCAAAAAAATGCAACCGGTTTTTCATTTTTTTTTTTTTTTTTTTGGAGTCCGTACCTCACTTTATCATTGTTTGCCCTTTTATGTCATCATTCCCCCCGTTTGTTATCTCATCTCTCGTTTGTTTTCCATTAAAAAAAAAAAAAAAAAAAGATATCTCATGATAAAATATTAATTAAAGAGAAAGTTCATCACGTTCAACATCAACACAAACAAAACAAAAATTTTTTTTTAATGATTCGATATCCGTTTAAAAAATTATTATTATTATTATTTTTCTTTTTCCGTTTTATTTGTTATTTCTCATCCACCTTTTGCTCTATTTCATAGTAAATCGTGAGTACTAATGATAATAATTCTCCTCTTGCGTGGTTATGACCTCTTTAGATCCAATAATTCAAACGTAATTTTTTTATATTTTTTCAAAGGGCGAAGAGTTTCTTTCCTTTTATGGATTTTTACGCATTTTATTTATTTTTTTTTGTCAATCCTTGAAAATAAATTAAACGGATAAATTTAATTAAATTTTTAATTGATTATGTTGTCGTACTGAAAACAAATATAAACATTTCAACAGGATTAGATCATTATTATGTGTGAATATAAAAATTGAATGATGGCAACAAAAAAAAAACAAACATTCAACGTGTTCGTTGCGAATTTAAAACAATATTAAAACATAATACAAACAACAACATTTAATAGTGTTTGTTGACATTATGATGATGAGTGTTCAACTCTTTGTTTGTTGGTTGTATTATTATTTGAATTAAAATTTACATTAGGGAGAATCTCTCATGGATTCATTCATAAAAACCATTTTAAATTTCAATATAAAAAGTGAAAAAGAAACCTTTTTGTTTTTGTTTTGCTGTCGTTCATATTTCGCAACATAATCATTTATTTATCAAAATTTTTTTGCTTATTTAATAGAAAATTCTTTTTCCAAAATCATGACTTGTACTTTTTTCCGCCATTGTTGAAATTATCATAATAATAATGATCCTGAAAATAAACAAAAATTATGTTACTTTTTTTTTTTAAGTATTTCATTAATTAATTAAAAAACAAACGTGTAACAATTAAAAACAACCTAGTTTACTATTAGATAAACCCTAAAAGAAAAAATTTATGTTTTAATAAAAACGTAATAATAATAATAATAATGAACCTTATTCGGCACCTGTTTTTCACTCTCGTGTATTTAATTTCGTCATACTCGATTAAAAATTTTTTTTTTTTTTTTAATTACTCATACCCCAAAATAGGAAAGTTAATAAAAATAATTAAAATTACTTTGTTGTTAAAAATAATAATAATGATAATAATAATAATGACGTTAAAACCGCATGTCATCGCGACGTTAAAAACCGGATACGAAGTAATTAAAAAAAAATTTATTACGAATTCTTAGATTTGACCTAAAGAGGTGGAAGGTTAGATCCTTAAAAAAGGATAAAAATTTTAAAAAATTTCTGGAATTTTGTGTTGGGGGGACGCGAATAAAAGTAGTTTAACAAACCGGAAACGATTCCGAAAACAAATTCGAATTTAAAATAATTTTTAAAAAAATGGCGACGGGGTTGAATTTTTAAATATCGATTATTTATAATTTCGTTTTGATGTTTTTTTTTTTATTTTAATAATTTCAAAACCTGAAAAAAAAAATTACGTAATCGATAATAAATAAATAAACATACATACATAAACTCTAATTATTTGACCTCCGTGTTTGAACTTCTTCGAAACCTGAAAAGTTCACAGTACTACTACTACGAATCCATAAATTTTTCGGCGGTAACATTAAATTATTTGCTAAAAATAAATAAATAAATCAAAAAACTAATTTAGTCGTTTGCGTTTTACGATCGTGTCAAAATAAAAACAAAACTTAATTGTTATGACGTCACACAAAAACAAACAAAAAAACAACAACAAAACGTGACGTTAAATTAAAAAGTTTTAATATTTTTTTTAAAGGTTGTACGAAATTTCGCAAAAAAAAAAAATTAGGGCTTACTGATCATCATTTAATC
>NW_002987887.1:2082247-2083221 GCF_000006295.1 Pediculus humanus corporis | reverse complement strand
CGAAAATTAATTTTTTTTTTTTTTTAGTTTTAAAATAAGTTGGGGTTTGTTGTTTGCATAAGTGACCGACGGGTAAACCTGAAAATTTAAATTACATAATAATAATAATGCTAATAGTTTTTAGATAAATAAAAATAATAAGGATTCGTGTGAATTTATTTCGCACCTGAAAATTGTTTTTACCATTTTAATCGTGATTTAAGAAGAATTCCTCATTGACAATACCAAATTTAGTTTTACGAGTTGGTGGTGATGATGATGATGATGATACTCATTCACCTTAACATCTTCGTAGTGTAGGAAAAAACCTGAAAAAAAAAAAATTTTAAAGTAAATCATCTTCGTTTGTCCTCATTTATAATTTCTCACCTTAAAATTTCATTAGTACACACACACGCGCACATACACCTTTGGGGACCGTTTGATCTTTTGGTCTGTTTCGATGACTAAATTTATAACGATTGGAAAATAATAAAAAAAAAAAAAAAATTTTCAAACCGTAAAAAAACTACACATTACCCGTCGGAGGATAATTTATTATTGAAATATTAATTAATTTATCGAAAACGTTTACAAACAACGTTATATAACATTCGTACGGTTTTATGTATTTATCACATTATGAAACGTCGTATAAATTTTTTTTTTTTTTTTTTGCGGCAGGAATAAATCATCGTTTTGACAATTACTACCCATACCCGGGATTATAAAATCAAACATATCAAATGTATCGACGACATTTTTTTTTTTTTTAAAATCAAATTACTATCTTACTGAAGTCTTTATTATTTACTGCGAACAACGACATCTGTTGAAAATAAATAGAACTAAATATCATAATAGTTCTTCATTTCACCGCCAGGTTGTTTGTTTATTTTTTTTCATTAACATTTATCGATGATAAAATAAATACGTTTAAGGTTTACGAGTAAAAAAAAAATGGCGGTGACATTAAAACATTAAAAAAAAAATTT
>NW_002987887.1:2080122-2081226 GCF_000006295.1 Pediculus humanus corporis | reverse complement strand
AACGAATTTGTTTTTTTTTTCTTTCATTTTCGTATCTCATTGATGATGTTTCGAGATCAAATTGTTTCGCGTTTGTTACAACGCGATTTAGGATTTTAATGGCGGATTAATTTAATCCTGTATTAAATTTAATTTTCTTCGTAAATCGGTTCTGCATATGATGGTTTCGGTTCCGATTCAAATCCGCTAACATCTGGTTTTTGTGGTTGTCTTCGGATGAATTCGAGGGATCTCAAAATGGCTTCTGGAATTGGTGGAGGTGTGGGAAGATGGTCACCTATAACATAAACATTTTTCGTTTTTTTTTTTCGTTTTTTTTTCTTTTCCCCCTTCGATTATGTTTTGTTATACACAATTGTGTGTGTTTGTGTGAGTGTGATAATGCGCGGCGGTGGTGCATTCATTGTGTTTCTTACGTGACCGTTAGAAAAACATAATAAATGTGAATGAAAATTGTTTTATTATTGTTTTTAAGTGTAAGTTCTGTTAGTATTTTTATAATGGTGAATTTTGTTGTAAGCGGTGTTGCCATTTGAGCGTGAGAAATAAATAAAAAAGAATGACTACCCAAAAGGAGGGGCGGAAATTCTTTTTTTTTT
The DNA here is from genome assembly GCF_000006295.1 of Pediculus humanus corporis. Lineage (NCBI taxonomy): Eukaryota > Metazoa > Arthropoda > Insecta > Psocodea > Pediculidae > Pediculus > Pediculus humanus. The sequence goes on along the minus strand of NW_002987887.1, from coordinate 2,080,627 downwards.
TTTTAAATTTGATAATAATAATAATAATGTGTTATCAATGATTAAGTGTGAAATTTTATGTGTTGGTAAGCTGTTACGTGCGACCATAAATATTTTTCGCACACGTGTATGATTTCAGTGTAAACTTACAAAACTGTTGTTTTATCCTGTTTGAAATCTGTGTTATGTGTAGTGTTTAGCTTATCTACGTCCGGCAGGGCTGATAACAACTGTGGAAATAAAAATATTTAGTTTGTGTATATATTTTTTTTTTGATTTTGCGTTTTGTGTTTCTATGAAAAAATTTTTTTTAAAGACGTGTCAATAATTGGTTTTTGTTGTGTAAAAAAATGTGTTTCTTACCCTGTGGAACGAAACCGTTTTCGTCGGCGACGTAGGAAACGGAAACTCTTTGACCGTCTGGAGCGACGTAAGAGTAACTACCTTGAGCTACTTGAGCTTCTTCTTCTGGGTTACCAGCGTTTTTAAGGTAACCGGCTTCTTCGGCAACGATGTCGTTGGCAGT
>NW_002987887.1:2077758-2078852 GCF_000006295.1 Pediculus humanus corporis | reverse complement strand
GTTGTAATTTATTATTATTATTATTATTATTATTATTATTATTATTATTATTATTATAAAAACAATCAACGATTGTTGATTAAAAAAAAATTACAAACTATATCGAATTGGAAGTTTGAAAACGATGATGATGATGATGTTTAAGGGCTTTAATTAAGTTAACATAGCGTTTCATAACAGATTAAAAAAATTTTTTTTTTTTATTAAACAGGTTACTCTTATTATTATTATTATTATTAGTATTATTATGATTATTATTATTTTTACTACCTCGTAAAAATTCTTAGTTGATTTTATATTAACCGGTCATTTACTACGAGACATTTTATAACGAGCGACACAACTTTTGATCATTCGTTTTTATATAATTTTTTTTTTTTAAATCTTTTTTTAAACGGTTTTTGTTTTGACGTGGGATTAGAGGAGTCGTACGTTTAATTTTTTTTGTTGTAAAAAAAGTGAGATTGGTATGAATCGTGCGCTAAAAAAAATTTCGAACTTGTTTTAATTTTATTAATTTTTTTTCATATATTTTTGTTCCCTAACCTTTCTCTTTCTCCTTACCACTTTTTTCTTCTTCCACGACATTTTTAAAAAAAAATTGCTACTCTTGTTAAATTTTTTTCTCTCTCTCCTTTCCTTTTTTTTAGAGTGATTAAAAAATTTTCGTAAAGATTTTTTCAATCTTTTACTTTTTTTACTTATTACTTATTTATTACTCGAAAATTTAATAATAATAATAATAAATGAAAAACAAACAAACAAGCAAACAGAAAAAAAAATATATTAAAACGTTAGAAATTTAAAATTAATCACGAATCTCTCCGGGTTAATTAATTTCTAAGTGTAAAAAAAAATTTAAAAAAAAAAAATCTAACGCCACGTTAATAATAAATGATAAAAAATATTTCAACAACAAACGTTTGTTACTCCCACTTTGATAACAATCGTTTCTATAACCACGACTACTACTATCTATTATTAGGAACGTAGTAAAAACAATGCGACAAACGTTTGTTTCATTTTGTCGTTAATAATAAACTTAAAATTTTTCAAAAAGAAAATTTGTTTGTTATCAATTATTATTATTATTA
>NW_002987887.1:2066271-2076679 GCF_000006295.1 Pediculus humanus corporis | reverse complement strand
ATTCAAAATTTTTATTAAACGACACAAAAAATTATTTTTTTTTTAAACAAATTTTTTTTTTTTTTGTTTATAACGAGAAATTTAGTAGGATAAATTATTATTATTATTAATTTCTATTAGGTAATAGTTTATATATAAAAAAAAAAGTTTTTGTTGTTACTTCATCAACTCGTATTTTGACAAAATATCTTGTTTGTTTTGAACCGTACTAAAAAAAAAAAAATTAAGTGTGTCTTTTTTTTTTTTTTTTTTTTTAGTTTTAAATCTTACAAAATTCAATTTAAATAATAAATCAATAATACATTTATGTATTTCGTATTTATTGAAGATGATGATAATAATTATTACAATATGATAACGGTAGGGCCAACAAAAACGATGTTAATAATAATTATTTTAATATTTTTCTTATTGAGATTAATTTTTTTTTGTTATCGACATAAAATAAACGACCCGTAATTTTTTTTTTTTTCTTTGAATCGAAAATTCTAGAAAATCAATAATAATAAAAATAATAATAATAATAATAATAATAATAATAATAATAATCGTAATAAAATGGAGGCGGACTTTTAAAAATACGTTTCGGTATAATTTTTTTTTTTTTTTGGCACGACAAAACAACTTTGTCAATAATTGGCGTTTATCTCATTTATTATAATTAAATTTTATTTGTCGCGACGTTTTATTATTATTATTATTATTATTATTATTATTATTATTATTATTATTATTATTATCATTATCATTATTAATAATATTATTTTTAATAAAAATAATTTTTTTAATTGTTTGTTCAAGTTGTTTTTGAAAACAAATGCGAATTTTAAAAAAATAAATAATAATTTATTTATTTTATTTATTTTTTTTGTGAATCATTGAAAATCGATAAAATTATAATAAAATTATTTATTATTAATAATAATATTGATAATAATTTACGTATCGTGACCTACGACCTTATTTTTTATTTATTTTTAATAGTTTCATTGACTTTAAATTTTTATTTATTTACGTAAATCAATAAATCTATCGTTCGATTTCCTTTTAAAAAAAAATTAATTTTAATTTTAATTTTAAAAAATGTTCCTTTTTATTTTACTATTGTTTTAAATTATTTATTAATATTTATTAACGATAAATTACATAATAATAATTTTAACAAATAATAATAATAATTTATTAAAATGTCAGAAAAGGGTAAATTGTTAATTTCTATATTACAATTCATCATTTATCGTTTGAAACGTTTATGTTTCATAAATTAAATTGTTTTTTTTTTTTTATAACAATTTATGTTGGTAGACGTGTAAATCTTATCAATCAATCCATATTGTTTATCATTGTAATAAAAAAAAAAGCGGGGAAAGAAAATTCGGGTCCCCGATTAAATAAAAATTTTTTATTTTTAAAATGGCGACCGGTTTTTTTTTTTTTCGTGACGACCTTGCTCCAAAGCTTTTTTTTTTTTAAAGAAGCTTTACGACTCCATAATTTTGGGAATCAAATCGGGGAGCAAGGGGAGAAAGAAGGGGAAAGGAAAGGGAAGAGAGAAGAGGAGGAAAGAGGAAGGGTAAAACGACACACTTAATACAATTTCTCGTTTTCGATACGAGACTTTAATTATATAACGGATGAGTTATTTTTGTTCTTTTAATGCTACCAAGCCTTCGGTATAATCATCATGCATTCGATACGTGTCATTAGAATGACTGTGCACTCGTAAACTCTTATTTTTAAAGTGGTTTCCTCCTTCTCTTACGCGCGGGACGCTTGTGTTTGTCTGCTTGCACGTCTACATTAACAAAAAAAAAAAAAAAATTTTTTTTTTTTTGTTTCGAGTAACTTAAATTTGATGGAAAGTGTTTTTCGTCCATACTTTTTCAAACGGCCCTGAATTACCCTTAATAAACATTATCATCATCATTATCATTATCACCTACGATTGTTGATTAATTGATTTGTTTCTAATGATTAATAATATTAATAATAATAATAATTTTTCTTTTTTTTTCTTTTAATGATTGATTTTAATGAATAAACGTCTTCCGTCATTTTTATCTATTTAAAAAATATTACGTAAAAAATTTCTACGTAATAATAATAATAATAAACTGAATTTTTTATATATTTTTATATTTTATATATAATTTTATATATATTTTATATTTTTTTATATATCTTATTATTATTAATATCGATTAATTTATTAAAAATGGCGCGAAAAAAAAAATTAATAAATATATTGCTTTAATAAAATTATTATTATTTTTTTTTCGCAAGATTTGAATTCGCAAGTTTTTTTTTTTTTAAGCAAGACTCAAAACATTTATTGGCAAATATATTAAATGCGTAAATGCACCACGCACCACGCGCACGCACGCACGCACGCACGCACTTTTTCTTATTTTTTTTTTTTTAATAAACATTAACTCGTTATTATTTTTTTTTTGTCAAATAATAAATAAATTTAAAATTATGAAATGTAAAAAAAACCATTTTAATATCGGCGATTTGATAATAATAATAATGATGATAATATTAAATTCGGCTATAAAATTTAAATTGATGATCCGCCATTTTGAAAAAAAAAAAAACAAAGTTTATGCGTATGCAAATATTTTTAAGAAATTATGAAATGCCACTTGAATATTAAGAAACGTAAGTAACGCATGATGAAAATCGTAAAACAAAAAAAAATAAAATAATAATGATAATGATAATAATACTGTTAATGATAAGGATAATGATGATAAAAAACCTGAATGCGTTCAAGGGGAGGCGCGCGCAAAAAAAAAAAATAAACCAAAAAGGAAAAAAAAATTTTTTTTTTTTTATTCTTTCATCGAAATGAAATTTTTTTATCGGGGGGCCGTGGAGTGGAGATGAAGATGGGGAGGTAATTTTTTAATTTATGTATCGGTTTCGCCCGAATAATTTTTCTTATGTGATTTTTTTAATAAAAATTTATGTATATTTAATAAATTACGCGAACCATATAAGAGATAATGATAACCTCCGCCATTTCTTTTTTTTATCATTTCGGACATTTACTAATTTATTCGTATTTAAATTATTATTATTATTATTATTATTATTATTATTATTATTATTATTATTATCGTCACTGATAAACGCGACAAGTTTTATGTTGCCGTCGTTAAAGTTTTTTTTTTAAAAAAAATTCATTTCAGGTTTCTACCCTGATTTCTCAGGTATTAATTGTGATGTTGCCATCGAAGATTGTTATCCACAATCCTCCTTCGGCTGCGGCACTTTTCCCGCCAATACGGATATTATAATCATATCCGGTTTGTTACTCGCACAAAACTACTCATGTGGTAGCAAACTCCTTCCGCCGATATATTTCTATCATTATTTCCGTTTAGATTCGGTAATTTTTTCATAATTTCACAACGTCTTCTGCTATTTTTTTTTTGGATCGATAATTACTCGTTTAGCATTGAAATGTCAAAACATTTAAATAGTCTAGACGTGTGTGTGTGAGTGCGAGTGCGAAGGGTAATAAAAATTAATTGTTTGTTATATGGAATTTTTTTTTTTACATAAAATAATTTAATTGACCTTTGACACTTATTTAAATAGGAAATGGGAAATTTTAATAGCAAACCGGATATACCGGACGGGGTAATTTTCTTTTCGTTTTAAATGATTTTTTTTCTTGCGAGGAGAACAAAAGGAAAATTTTTTTTATTGAGAAATGTTGGGTGCGTGCGTGTGTGCGTGTGCGTATTGACAAATTTTTAAAATTTTTTTCCAGTTGTCCTTTATAAAACAATTATAATTATAAATGTAAATTTATAGAACTAACGCTAACGCATCTTTCGTATGGCCAACATTACTAAATTCTTTTTTTTTTTTTTTTTTTACGCGTATTTAGTACATAAATAAAAAATTTAGTAAACAACTCTTGCATTTCGTCCTTGGCATTTACTTCTTTAAAATCTCGTTTAACAAGAAAATAAAAATTAATAAAAAAAAGAAGAAGAAGAAGAGACGTACTGAAAAATAGAATATGAAAAAAAATAAAAAATGGCGGATTTTGACCGAATTTATAAAAAAGTAAAGTTGCATAAAAAAAAAAAAAAAAAACAAAATGTCCGTCTATTTTTTTTTTTTTTTTTATTTCGCATTAAAAATAACTCATGTCATTTAAAATAAAAAAAAAAAACGTAATTTTTCGAAGGGTTGTTGTTGTTGTTGTCGTTGTCGTCGTCGCCAAGAACTCCTTGAAAAAAAATAACCATTAAAATATTATTATTATTATTATTTCAATGATCCGTATAATTTTTTAATTTTTTTTTTTATTTCCTTATTGTAAATTTTTTAAGTGGAAGGATTAACCGAAAAAAAAAAATTTTTTTTTTATTTTATAAAAGTGTGTGTGTGTGTGTGCGTGCGCTTGAGCGCCCATGCGTGAAAACTTTTGAAAAAAAAAAAAAAAGAAAAACTAATACGCGTTATGACGTCATTACTTTTGATGATACCAACCCGGGATTTTTCCCGGATCTCATTTTTTTTTTATTATTATAAAATTATTTTATTGTTATTTGAATTCCCCTTTAATTTTTGAGATTTTTTTTTATTTATTTAAATTGATTTTTAATAATAATAATAATAATAATATGATGATGATGGTGATAATAATAATAATTTTTATTTGAAAAAAATTACTTAAAAAATTTTTTTTTTAAAAAGTGAAAATATCCAATTTTTTTTTTTTTTTAATTTCTACGTAATATATTATCCACATAATAATTATTATTATTATTATTATTATTATTATTATGTCCACTATATATTATTATTATTAAGCATCAAGAAATATGTCGGAATAAAATAAATAAAAAGATTTTTATCGATTACTTTGATTTATATATTTTATATCGTTTCGATAAATTTGGTTTTTTTTATTTAAAAAAAATATTTCAAAAAAAAAAAAATTCCGAGATGGCATTATCATTATTATTATCATTATTATTATTATTATTGTCACTTATAATGGCAACAAGTTTCGTGTGGTTGTCGCGGAATTTTTCCAGTTTTTTTTATCCGATTCTAAATGTTTGAATGTCGGTGGAGTGTGATGGGCCCCTACCATGCCACGCAATTTCCCGTAGGATTCTCCATTTCTTCCCTAAAACTTATCATTAAATTATTCAATCACGGGTTCCCAAACTTTTTACCATTCTCGGAACCACTTCCGCTTTCATTTTCCACATTCTGACATTTGCAATCTCTAAAACTGTTTTTCCCGAGAGTAACCTGATAAGGTTAGAGGTAATGATAACCTCCAGGAATTTTCTCTTTTCTTCTTTGTTCACATCGAAGTTTCACACTTTAACAGACAATATGTGGGATGACACCGGTAATCCAGTAACGGTCAAAATTTATTATTATTATTATTATTATAAATAAATATAAAATTTAAATTCAAATTAAAATATTTTAATAAGGTCGTCCGTCGTCAAGGTTTTTTTTTTTTTTTTTTTTTTTTTTTATTTCAGGGTGATATTTAAAAATTTTTTTTTATTAAATTTTATTTCATTTTATAAAATTTTTCAAATTTTTTTTTTTAAGGGAAGAGAGGGAGGGAGGAGGAGGATTAGGGGTGAATTCAAAAGAAAATTCAAAATTCTAGAAAATTCTGTTTTTTTTTTTTTATCTGTGAGTTAAACTAAAACTTTTCTGATAATTTTAAATCATTTAAATGATGAATATTTTAATCCCCGGATTAAATCGACGGATCGTGTTAATCTCAGGTGTTAAATACTTGTGATATTCATTATCATTATTATTATTATCATTATAAAATTAATTTATTGGGGGGTAAAAAAAAAAAAAAACGAATTCAATAAAATTTACGACGTTTTTTTCTGGAGTTTTAAACGTTAAACGATGTTCGTCGTGTCGTCGTGTCAGCAGATTTTAAATAATTATTTATCTTTTGAACTTGTACGATTCCTTAAAATTTGTTTATATCACAAATACCAATAATTGAAGATTCGAACATTTTTAACAACAAATTTAAATTGTCAAACGACATTAACAGAAAAAAAAAAAAGTTGTTTTGTTATTTTGTTTGAAAATTCTGTCACTGAAGGATAATGGGTTTGATATTCAACGAAAAAAAAAATATGTCAACGGGTAAAGAGGTATCCCATTCTCCCCCTCTTCCCCTCCTCCCCCCTTGCGTTATAATCGTCCTTTAAAAAATTTTTTTAAAACAATTAAATAATGATGATGATGATGATAATAATTAAATTCAAATCGTCTGTTAAACTTTTAATGCATTTGTTTTGATTATTGCATTATTCAGTTATTTCATTTGCATATTTATAACGCGGAGCCAACTTATTATTATTATTATTATCATTATTATCATGTCGGTGTAGTTTTTTTCTTTTTCTCTCTCTCTGTAAATAATATCTTTTTAATTTTTTTTTATCCTTTTCTTTTAATTTCGGACGGCGATTTAAATAAAATTTAACCAAAAGTTTAAAATTTTCCTTTCGTTTGGTTCCCTTCCCTTCTCCCCCCCACACCCATAAAGGAAAATTTTTTCAACCTCATTAATTTTTATTTGACTTTTTAAAAAAAGTTTTTTTTTTAAGGTCGCAAAAACAACAAAAATTATTATTATTATTATTATTATTATTATTAGGGTTTTTTTTTATTACCGTTATGGAAAATTTTAACAATTTTATCAAATTATTGTGTGTGTGTGTGTGTGTGCGCGCGCGCGTATTTCACGATGTAAACATAAATCTTAATGCAAAAATAACATTTGGAACTACAAGTTAGTGTACTTAAACATATCAATATTTTATAAATGTTATCGATTCAAATTAGTTTTTCGTACAACCTTTACTTACATAAATAATAAATAAAAAAAAAAAAAAAAAAAATTAGTCGTTTGGACTAAAAATAAATTAGTTTAGTATAAACAATACAAAATTGGGTACCCGTTGAAAAAATTTAAAATATTTTTTTTTTATTTTTATAAACAAACATTACTCAACTTCCACCTAACTATTATCTGTTCACAAGAACAAAAAATAGAAAGTAAATACCCACTATTATTAATATTATCATTATTATTAATTTTAAAGACGATTGACTAATTAGTCTATCGTTCGCTTTTTATATAATTTCAAATAAATAAAAAAAAAATCGTTATAATTTATTTTAATTAGACGTCATTAAATCATCTAAGGGCATTAATTGTTATTTAACAATTATATCAAAAATCTTTGTATAGATGATAATGATGATTAATTACGTAAGGCAAATCTTCAAAAAAATTTTTTGTCGTCAATTATTAAAATCGTTGTTAATTCGTTCATCATTAATTAAAAAAAAAAAAAAAAACTTCATCATTTTCGCCTGACTATATATGTTTATTCTAATTTAGTGCTTGTAAAATATAAAATTGCATAAACAGTATTTCGACGGCGTTTTTTATTATTATTTTACGTTTTTTTTTTTTTTTACGTTCGAGTAGTAAAATTTAAATGCGGATTTTGATATAACGTGAATAAATATTATTATTACTTGTAATAATTTAAATACTTATTTATTTTTTATTACCCCCTGAATGATTAATTAAATTCTTGTGATCATTCGATTACGTTAATAAAATAACAACGCTACCCACCGACGAATATTAGTTACGTTAAAATTATTATCATTATCGCAGTTATAATTTTCCAAAGGAAATAAATGAAAATTAAAAACGGTTATGATTGATGAAAAGTCCAAAAATTTACGAAAGGGAAATATATATGTATCTGAAAAGGTCAATAGGTCAACAAATATCGACAAAAGATCATAAATAAATTCTGCACGTCAGATAGTAGAAACAATGAATAAAAAAAAAAAATTTATTTCCGTTTCCGATTCGTATTGTTTGTATTGTCTTTTACGTATCGTAAAAAAAAAAAATATGACGTATCTTTCGTTGTAGAGAATACATAATCCGCCATTTTTGTTTTTTGTTTTTTTTTTGTTTTTTTTTTTCATGTGGGGAACTCGTGAATAAAAAAAAAAAAATTCCAAGTCGTAAATTTTTTTTTTCGCTTCGTAATAATTTTAAAATAATTTTCAAACGTTTTGTTAAAAAAAAAATTTTATTTAAATGTTAATATCGAAATTTCTAGAAAAAATATCGATTTTAAAAATTTTATTGTTTTCCCCTTTTGAAATGTGAATTTTTTTTTTTTTTTATATTTATAACCTTAACTATCATCGATTGTTACAAACACTTCGGACTTGTAATTTTTTTTTTTTTTAAATAATTAATTATAATTATTTACGCTACGATATTAAAATAATAATAATAATAATAATAATAATAATAATATTAATAAAAGGAATGAAAAAAAAAATCATCGCGGTATTAAAAATCTTTTAAAAAAAATAATAATAAGAAGATGTATTCGAATAGTTCGAGGTAAAACGGTCAAGGATTATTATATGGACATCATGAAATTTTTTTTTTAATTTTTGCATCAACAACAACCACAACCGCAACAAAAATTACTTTTAAAAAAAAAAATTTTTTTACTTCACGGAGAAGGGAAACAATTAAAAAAAAAAAAAAATGGCGAACGGGGGTAAATCGATAAATTTCTATGGCGTAAAACGAATAAAATTATTTTAGGTTTAAAAAAAATAAGTGTTATGTAGTAGCGGTAGTGGTAGCAGTAGTAGTAGTGGTGGTAGTAGTAGCAGCACACCTAATAATAATTTTTCAATCGTTTTTTATTTTAATAAAAAAATTTATGTAAAACTTATGTAATGTATTTTAGCTTTTAGTCCTTTGACACAATAACATTTATTTATTTTATCCATTAAAGGTCGTCGTTATCATCGTCACCGTCGTCAATTCTATTTTTATCATTATTATCATCATCATTATCATTATCATCATCTTTGTCATATTCACACGAACGTGAAATTATGCGCATTAAATAATCAATTTTTACTGTCATTATTATTTATCATTGACGTTTTTGTCGGATCGACAATCGGAAATTTTTATCGATCGATCGATCGATCGATTTATCGAAGAAAGAATAAACCGGAAGTGATGTTTTTTTTTTTGGAGAATAAAAATAGGAAAAATGAAATTAATTAATACAAATAATTGTTTTATTTATACAATTTTAGAGTATTTACACAAGATCAAAGAGTGAAAAAAAAAAAAGAATTTGATGTTGTTAACTCTTGTTGTTGGTAACTTCAAAGGTAATTAAAATGACGACTTAGAAGTTCTTCGTCAGACGATAGATGACGTAATAAGCAGAAGAAGAAAAAGAAGAAGAAGAATCGATGCTAGTCATAGGTTTCGATGGAGTGGTAGGAGAAGTGGTGGTGGTGGTGGTAGAAGTTTTTATATTTTTAACAAAACAATACCATCACACACACACTCTCTCTTTCTCACTCTTTCCTTGTGAAGATGTTTGTTTGTTTGTTTGTTGTTAAAAGACTAGCGAGACAAAGGAAAAGAAAAAATTATTTATTCGCTCGAGGCGGTGAAATTTTTTTTTTTTTAATAGTTTTGAGGTCTTCTAAAAGTTGGATTAAATGCTGATCCTTGTCCTGCAGAATCCCCTGATTCAGGTTGACTTCTAAGAAATTCTAATGCCCTTTGAATAGCTTCCGGTATTGGTGGTGGAGTTGGAAGATGGTCACCTAACAAACAGAAACAACATCGTGTTAAATTTTTTTTGTTTTTTTTTTGGGGGTTTTATTTCTCTAAGAAGCAAATAAGCTGATATATGAATGCTTCTGAAATGCGATGAAAGATTCCAACAATAACAACAACAACAAACGATGCGATGATATTGGTTGCTGCCACGAAAAAGCGTTTAACAATTTTTTTTTTTTCAAGATCGAAAATAAAGAAAAGCTCATAAGCGTAAATAAAAAAAAAAAAAAATTTATGAAAATGATGTTTGTTCGTTCGTTTGTTTGTTTGTTTGTAAAGCTTAAAAAATAAGCAGAAGTAAAGCGTCGCTTTATAAAAAAAATGATATCCGATGTTTTTTTTTTGTTAAACAACTTACTAAAACTGTACAATCCTGGTTGTTGTTTGTTTTTGTTTTTTTTTTTTTACATTTTTTTAAAATTTTTTTACATTTTTCTTTGCTTATCTACGTCCGGCTTTTTGTCCGATTTGAACTGCGGAATAAAAAATAATTCGTTTTTGTTTTTCAATCAATCAATCAATCGTGAATTTTTTTTTTGTTTGTTTTTCCAGCGATTCTGGAATTAAAATATTTTTTTTTTTTACCTTGTGGAACGAAACCATTTTCATCAGCGGTATAAGTGACGGTTATTCTTTGTCCATCTGGGGCGGTGTAACTGTAACTACCTTGAGCAA
>NW_002987887.1:2064392-2066149 GCF_000006295.1 Pediculus humanus corporis | reverse complement strand
GTTGTCCTGGTTGTTGTGGGGCAGCAGCAGCGAGGGCAACGACGGCCAAGATCAAAGCAATGGAGATCTGGAAAAAATTATGTTTAACTTATCAATTAACGTTATGTCATTCAAAAAGAAACATATAGTAGCCGTGACCTTCGTTTAATTTTTAATGGATTCTTTTTTTTTTTTTTTTACGTAATTATTAAAGTAATAAAATAATGGAGAGTAATGAATCTGATTTAGCAATTTTTTTTCTTTTTGTAATGTTGGTAATAAAAGGTTTTTTAATCGTATAAGTAATAAATTTATATGAAATCTATAAAATTCAAATAATAATAATTTACCACCATCTTAATATTACCGGTACATTTTTTTATTTTTTTAAATAAATTCGAGGGATGGTTTTATTTTTAATTATTACGTAATAATTGCGTAATTATTTTTAATAAAAAAATTACGTAACATTTAAAAAAAAATTTTTTAACTTCGTTAAATAATGTATAATTATCGAATTAGTAAAAAAAAAAAAGAAAAAATTTAAACACGTTCACGAAAGGTATTTAATAAATTTTTTAGTTCTGGAGAATTTCCTGGAACATTATCAATGATAACACGATTTATTTGTTAAAAAACTTTCGGATAAATTTTTCATAAAAAGTTATGAAAATTATATTTAAAAAAATTTTTTTTTTCTCCTAAATTTTATTTTTCTCTCCGAAAATTTTTGTTAAAGAATAATAATATTAATAATTTTGACGAGAGCCTAAAAAAATTATTTAAAATTTTTTAACGCGCCTTAAAATTAAAAAAATATGTTAGATAACAAAAAAAAAAAAATTGGAAGGAGTTATGAAAACCGTAGTTAAGAAAAAAAATTTTTTTTTATTATTTTTTTCCATCATGCAAATTTTTTAATTTTTTATTTTTAAACGTGCGTTTTTACGTGCGTGTGTGCGTATCCATTCAAATATTTATTTAATAAATTTACATAATTGTAAAATAATATTTATGAAAAATAGTTATGAAAGACCTTTTTTTTCGAGAGGTTAAAATAAAAATAAATGTTAAGTAATCCACCGCAATCAATTCTTAATTTAATTAACCGGTCATCACACCAGCAAAAAAAACTTACTGGAGATTTATGTTATGAAAAAAAAAAAAAAAACTTATCGTCAACCCTTCTTCCCTATCAACCTCATCCAACCCCTAAAACATTCCTAGAGTTTTTCATTAAAAAAAAAATACGATCGTTTACTTTATTCACTACCAAAAAAAAAAAAAAACCGAACGCGTTTTTTCAAAAATATCCAATCGATGGAAAAAAAAACCGTTCAACAAAAGCACAGAGAGAGATAGATAGATAAATAGATAGAGAGAGATATAGAGTTATGATAATAAACTTACCGATTTCATTTTTGAAAATTTTTTTTTAATAAAATCCTTAAGGATGTTTTTGTGTATGTACACGAAATAAACACTGTCACTTATCTGATAGTAACGTTAATGAATTCTCTTTATATATAGATAAAATAAGACGGTGGAGAGGCGTTACAACTATCAAATGTTATTACTTAGCTTTTGCACATAATTTAAATAAACGAGTAGGGATTTAAAAAAAAAAAAAAAAAAAAAAGTCTCTCTGGAAATACTCACACAATTACCATCATGGAGAAGATCAGGAAAAAAAAAAATTACATCCTCCCCACTTTCCTCATCATTATTAAATTTATATTATTATTATTATTATTATTATTCGAAGTCAAATCGTAGAC
>NW_002987887.1:2045223-2063531 GCF_000006295.1 Pediculus humanus corporis | reverse complement strand
CCAAACAAACAAACAAAATATTGGAAAAAAAAAAAATTTGTCGGTTGTACGGGTTATAACGATTACGTTTAAAAACATCGAAAAAATAATTTTTTTTTAGTACGTGATAAATTATTTTAATTATTAAAAAAATTTTTATTACTCGTAATAATTAGGTTTTTCCATTAAATAATAATCGTTTCAGGTACGTTTTATTATTATTATTATTATTACCTGTATTTTATTATTACCAGTTCGAACCTTTGCAAAAAAAACCTTGATACGGTACCGATTTTCATAAATTTTTTCAATTTTTTTTCATGTTTTTTTTTTCTGGAAGAATTGTTAGTTTTTTCTTCCTTCAGGCACGAATTCCCTCCCCTCTCTACCCCAAAGGCAGACAGGTGTAAAACACCTTGACACCATATTTACCCTATGCACCTTGAGAATTTGAAGGCGATGATGATGATAGTAATAATAAGCTCTCTCTTTCTCTCTATCATGTTCCCCTCCTTTTTCCTCCCTCTAACATCCCCCCAAAATATTTTTCTCTCCTACCTGAATGAACGTTTTACGTTCGTTATAAAAAAAAATTTTCAATTAAAATCAATAATTTTGTATTTTTCGAATGATAATAATAATAATGATTTTTACATCACGTTCGATATTAATAATAATAATTGAAAATCTTGGCTCTGTTCGTACCTAAAAAAAAAACCCTTGAGGTACTCGTAGGAAAAACCTTTTTATCATTATTATTTGTGAAAGTGATGATTGAATTTAATCGAAAGCTGATTTTTAAATTATCATTATCATCATCATTATTATTATTTGGTATTGTGTTAATAAGACTTCAAAAAAAAAAATTGACAAATAAATTATCTAATCGAATCAAAAATCAATGAGTAAAAATTAATTTTTTTACAACATATTAGGTAGCAATTTTTATTTTTTATTTATTAAAATGAACAATGAATGATTGATTGAGTGCATGAATGAATGAATGAATTGGTTTTTTTTTATTTTAAATTAATTAATTAATAATTAATAATAAAATAAGAACGTGTGAGAGAGTTAATAATAAACGTCGTTAATTGGTTTTCCATAATTGATGACAGATTAAATTATTTCTTAAAAATGTCGATTTTTTAAGGGTGAGAAAATAATTTATTATTATTATTATCGTTGTTGATGTTGTTGTTGTTGTTGTGGTTGTTATCGATAAGTTTTCTCATTAAAAAAAAAAATTACTATTCGTTATTCGATAATTAGAAAGAAAAGAAAAATGATATTCGTGGTAGGGATGATGATGATGGTGGTGGTGGTGGTTTGTATGAAATATTACCACCCCTCCCCTTGAAAAAAATTACCTTAACAATTTATTATTATTATTATCGAAGTGGTAATAAATCGGGGTTCATGCTAGATATCGTGGGATTATTTACATTTGAAATTTTTACTTTTTTTTTTTTTCGTGAGCGTTACATAACGACCGCATCGACTCCGAACGTTTTGAAATTATTCTAATACAATAATCATTATCATCATCATCATCATCATTATTATTATTATTTGCGAGAATTTTTTATTTACGTTATTAAATAAAAAAAAATAATAATAATAATAAATTTTGTTTTTTTAATCACGGGTGGATAAATTTAAATTTAAAAAAAAAATATTATAAATCGTTTTTCGCGCGCGTCCGCGCTCGCCTTTCTCTCCATTTACTACTGCCACGACTGTTTATTTCATCTATGAAAAGGAAATTTTGTTGTTGTTGTAAATGTCGTATATGTTAACCTTCGGGCTTATTTAAACCCTTTCGAAATTTTTTTTTTTTATTCAAAAATTTATATTCTTTTGTGTGTGTCACATACACTCGTAACAATTTTAAAATTCAAAACCGTTGGAGAGAAAAGGAAAACATGATAATAATAATAATAATAATAATAATAATAGTAATATTTTTTTAAAAAGTTACGTTATTATTATTATTATAATAAATGATTTGAATTAAATTATTACGGATAGTTTTTTTTTTTTTTTTTAAACGTTTCCGGCTACCGAAATAAATATTATTATTATGATTATTTTGTTTGACGTAAAATGTCTGGCAAATCAGTTTTTAAAAATGACCGCCATGATAATAATAATAATTATTTACCGCCGTCCTCGAGGCGGTTGTTTAAAAAAAAAAAAAAAGACTGCCTTTTTCCCTCTCCTTTTTCCCCTTCTAATTTCCTTTAATTATAAAATTTTAAACTCCGACATTTTGTTTAAAAAAAAAAAAAAAAAAACCTCCTTCGGATATTCAAATCGATTTATATATGCATTCGTGTGACGTCATTTCCTTTTTTCCTTGGATTCTATTTAAAAATCCGAACGTGTGACAAATCACACCAGCGTTTTCGAAAAAAAAAAAATCGTTTTTTGAATAATTATTTATTAAACATTAATTATTACAAAATGAATTTAAATCTTACGTTAGATAATAATAATAATGATGATGATGATGATGATAGTTTTAAAACCCGAGTTCCTGAAATAAATAAATTTTTTTTTTTTTTTTTAACTTAAGATCGTGACCCTTATTTGCTCATCATCAATTCTAAAAACATTCGATCAGGTAAACAAGTATTATGTTTGGGTTTAAGGTTAAAAACAAAACATGATCATCATCATCATCATCATTGAAACATAATTATTATGTTACTTTTACTTTATTGTTTTTATACCCCTCATGGTAATTTTTTTGTAAAACATGTGGAGGAATTTTTTTTTTTTTGGTAGCTCCTAATCTTCTTCTTCTTCTGTTAACGATGTTGTCGTTTTATCGTCGTGGTTGTAAGTGATGAAATTATTACCAGTTATTGACGTGTCACTGTCAGTGACGTTTTTTTTTTTTTTTTTAACATTATCTCGTTATCAATAAAAAAAGAAAAAAAATTTGAGCCGATTTAATAATTTTGAGAGAAAAAATAAAAATATTTTTGTAAAGAAAAAATCGTTTCGTCATTCCTTTTTTTTTTTTTTTTTCATTTGTCACACTATTATTATTATTATTATTTATTTTAATCTGTTATTTAAAACTTAGTTTTGTTGTTAATCTTAAAGAATTTTGTAAAAAATTATAATAGAATTTGTTTTTTTTTTTAAATAAAGTAAAAAAGATTCCCGTGTGAATTCTTTTTTTTCTTTAATATTGGAAAATTATAAAAATTAATTGTATGTAAAATAAAGAAAATGGAGGATTATGAGAAAGAGAGAGAGAGAGAGATAGGCTGATATACAGAGACAGAGAGAGAGAGAGGCTGAAATACAGAAAAAGAGAGAGAGAGAGAGAGGGGCTGAAATACAGAAAAAGAGAGAGAGAGAGAAATGGGCTAAAAGACAGAGAGGGAGAGATAGGCTGATACACAGAGACAGAAAAAGAGAGACAAAAAAAATGTAAATTTAATTTTTAAAAATTTCAATGTCAATAAAAATTAATCGAATAATTATTAAATTCCGGTCAGGTTTTTTATTTTATTTCATTTTATTATTATTATCTTTTTTTAGCGATATATCGAAATATAGTCGGGCACGTGCCGATTCGAGATTATCGTTTGAAACCTGATCCGTTTGAAATTTTCGAGTTCACCGCGCCTAAATCTTCTTTTTCTCTCAAAAACTTCCTCTATTAAAATTTTTGACTTGCATAATTTTTATTTATTTTTTTATTTCTTCCACGATAAAAAAAAAAAAAAAAAAAAACTAAAAAACGTGGCAGGTAAATATTAAATAAAAAAGTGGTAATAGGGATGATACATACGTGTACGTATCGTGTGTTATTCGTGTGCCATAAATAATTTAAATACCCTTGAATATCGACAGAGAAAGGTACTCGCACACTTTTTTTCTTTTTTCTCTCTCTACCTTTTTTTTTTTCTTTCTTTTTATAAACAAACAACAACCACAACAACAATTCGTGAATCGATTGTCCTTGTTTGCAAATATTCTTCTCATTTTACCATTTAACATTTTTTTCTTCTTTCTCTATCTAGGTTTGACATTTATCTTATCATATTTTTAAACCCACGAGTTAAAGCCTCGAGTTTTTTTTTATCATCGCTTAAAAAAAAAATGAGCTGCTATTAATTTTAATGGTACGTCAAACTAAAATTTGATATACGTTTAAAAAAATCATTTCCGGTTTTTAGACTAGAACCACGACGACGACGACGACACGACAACGACAACGAATAAGACGTCAAGGCATGAATTAAAAAAAAAATTATTTATCTGATTTAAAAAAAAAATGCCAATTGATGTAAAAAAGTTGATTTCCCCCCTCCCCCCATTTCGTAAGTGAAATGTTATTAAATAATAATAATAATGATGATGATGATGATTTGGCAGATGTATCGAAATATTAAATGTAACAATTCATACTCGAATGAAATAAAATATAATAATTAATATAAAAAAATAAAAACACCTCCCCAAGAAATAATCAATGACGTCATCAATTTATTTATTATTTTGATTTTTATTAATTATTAAATTTTGGAAACTGTTAATTATTATTATTATTATTATTAACAAGGTTGATTTTAATCTTCTTTTTTTTTATATTTTCATATTTTTTAGTCGTGGATTTAGATTTAAAAGTAACAAACAGGAAGGAGTTTTTTTTTTTTTTTTATGTTTTTAAATAATTATTATTACTAAATTGTTTTTGTTCATCTTTTTTTTTTTTTTATTAATTTCACATGTTGAGCGTGTTTTGTGTTCAAGGTTGTTTGTTTGTTTGTTTGTTTTTGCTAATTTTTTTTTTTTAAAAAAAAGAAAAAGTTAAAACGATGATGTTTATCTGGAGAATTCCAGAATGTATTGAATTAAAGACAGAGAGAGAGAGAGAGAGAGTATAAAAATTAATGTTGTTGTTTACGTCACATGGAAGACACATACGGGAAAGAATAAAACCGGAAATGAACTTTCCAACAAACAGGGATTTGTTAGTGGCACGAAAGAAAACAATTTTTAAAAAAAGAGACGAAGAGGTTTTTTTTTTTTTGTTAAACAAAACAGGTCACGAGTAAAAGTTTTTAAAAAAAACGTTTTTAAATAAATAAATAAAATAGCAGACGATAAAATAATTTTTTTTGCAAAACAATAGATTGTAAAAAAAAAAAATAAATGTCAACTACGCGTAAACGGTAATAAATATAAATTTATTTATTGTTAAATAAATTTTTGTAAAAAAAAAAAACAAACAAACACACACAAACAATTATCAGACTTTTACCATCACTTTTCGACAATCAATTAATCAAGCAAACAAACAAACAAACGAGTGAGAAAAGCTAAGGAAAAATCATTTTAATTAAATAATGAAGACTACTATTATCGTTTGTCTGTCTACGCCTCCTTATATTGTCGCATTTAATTACGTAACGGAAAAAATTCGTTTAAAACAAACACGACAAACGCCGTGAAACGAACAACCAACCGTTTTTATCTTTAAAAAAAAAAAAAAAAACGGATGATAATAATAATAACGATTAAAAATATTTTTTTACATCGTATAAATTTACTTTAAAAAAAAAAAAAATTTTTTTTTTTTTTTAAGATGGCAGCAATTAACAATTTTTTTGTAACGCAATTCCTGAGGATTTACTGGGAAAAAAAAAAAAGACCTTCATTATTTTACATTGGATGATGATAATAATAATGATAATAATAATAATAATAATGCTGAACAATAAATTTGATTAATTACAATTACGAAAGTTGAAAAGTTAAAAGTCAATTTACAAAACGGCAGAAGAAAGCCATTTATTATTATTATTATTAAACAATCTCTGTTATATTCCCAATGTAAATATTTTTTAACACGTTTTCGGTTTTTTTATTATTATTATCATCATCGTTTTGTGACGAAATCAAAAAAAAAAATTCGCACGCGGAAAAAAAGAAAAAAAAGTTAAGAAAGAAGGAGGAGTTTTTTTTTTTACGGTTCGTAAATGTTTTCATACGAATAAAAGTTTTCACAAGAATAATTTTTATGAACTTTTTATTACTCTAAGTCAACAAACAAACAAACAAACAAACAAACAAACAAGCAAACAAACAAACAATAAACGAACGAATGAATGAATGAATGAGTGAGTGTAGTACTTTAACATTCCGATTCCGGTTATGCACACGGCAGAGGGTTTATCGTAGAATTTTGTACGGGAAAGAAATGTGCCGGTCAACAAACCGGAAATGATTGATTGCGATTTGATGGCGTCGATTAATTAAAGGTTCTTTAATCCTTTCGAAACCGGAAATTAACGGTCTTTTTCGAATCGGATAAAAAACCTGGAACGAATCCTGGAAGAATTTCTTTACAATAAACAATAAGTCAAAATAATTTTAATAATAATGATAATAAAAATTTTGTCACGTATTAAATACATTGGTCACGGTTATTAAACATCCTTTTGCTTTCCGATTCAATGATACATTGTAATAAAATATATAAAACAATAATAATAATAATAATAATAATACAATCGTCAAATTATTTAACTTGTTGACCTTGAAAAAAAAGTCAATATAATGTACGGCGGTAAATAAAAATTTTCGGGCTGTTATTTATTCACTTCCTTTTTTTTTTTTCTTCAAACGTCACTTCCGTTTTTTTTTTTTTCAAACACACTTTCATTTTTATTATATCACAAAATGATTTTCTATTGTCGTTTAAATTTTAATAATAATAATAATAATTTTCACCCACGAATACGTCATCATAAATTATTACATAACATTATTTTTTTTTTTTTTAAATATTTAATTAAAGTCTGACTGAAAAAGGAAAGGAAAAAAGGAAAAAAAAAAAAAGGAAAAGTTGACAGACAGATCGAAATCATCGCATTTTTTTTTTTTTCCAAAGAAAGTAATTCCAAAAATTTTTTTTTTCTCCAGCATTTTCCATGAATGGAAATGCGTGTATTTAAAATTAAGAGCACAAGTGCACGAAAGTCGTGGGACTTTCGTGGATTTAGATAGAAAAAAAAAAAAAAAAAAGGTTTGAGTTTTGTAATATTTGCACGCGGTCAAGGGAAAAAGGAATCTTCTTCGGCATTATCACGATGATGATAATAATGATAATAATAATGATAATGATAATAAAATCAAAACTTTAAATGTTTATTGATAAATAAATATTTAAAATTCATATATCGTAATTATTTAATTATTTATTTATTTATTTTATAGTTAAAATAAAAAAATTTTTTTTTTAATGCCCTTGTCTAAACGTATAAATAAAAGGGTAATTAATAGGTTATCGATAATTATTATCATTATTATTATCATTATTATTATTATTATTATTATTTTAATAAAAAAATAAAAAAAGAAAATTTCAATCGGGGAGGGGGTCAGTACGTAGTGTAAATTAATTTGACCTCATACGAAAACGTACATAATACGATTCACTTTAATAATTTTTATTTATTTATTTATTTAAATAAATGGATTTGCGTAAGATCAACAAGATTGTAAACATGGCGGCGGTGACCCTAAAAAAAAAATTCGTACGAGGAAATGCAAAAAAAAAAAAAAAAATTTCACTCGAATAACTTTTCTGAAAATTTTTTGCCACTCCCTTTCTCTCATTGGCAGACAAAACAAATCAAAACTAAAAAAAAAAAATGGGCGGGAATTTTTTTATATCGAATCGATTTACGAACTTTATTTAAATTGATATAATAATAATAATAATAATAATAATAATAATAATAATAATAATAATAATAATGAATAATCGCTGACGTCATCATTTATATAAATTATCGCGTTATCGATGATGATAAAATAATTATTATTTGCCTTAATACGGTCCTAACGGTGAATAAAAAATTATTACAATCGAGCCTGGAATCAATTTTTTAAAAAGTAGGAGAAGGAGGAGGATTTATTTTATGCCTTCGGGTTTTTTTTTTAACGTGTCAGTAGATATTAAAGTTTACACGGTTCTCGTCATGCAATTTTCCGATCGATCGGACATTTTTTTTTTTTTTTTAATAATAATTACAAAATAAATTTTTTCAAACGTGAAATTTCGAAAAATAATCAATCTAAACGTTTTTTCAAACGGAAAATGAATTAAAAGAAAATTTCTTCTGCCACGGTTTAAAATCCGCCGACAAAAAAAAAAAGAAAAAGAAAAAATCATCGTTTATGTTACGACACGATACGTTTTTCTATATAAAAACGATTTGAGAATTTTTATTATGACGTCAAACGAAACGAAAAAAAAATAAGAAAATGTTTGTCTTCTGCTACGATTAATTCGGTCCTTTGAAAAGCTATCAAAACCCTCCTCCTACCCCCCACGTAATATTTTTTACACCATTTTTCCGTACGGGCTTAAATAATTTCGACGATAACAAAGGGTGTGAAAATTCACATTTCATTGACCTTGAATTTTCCCGCCAAAAATTTGAAATCAAATATTGTAAAATTTTTCTTACCGTAGTCAAGTGTTACGGAACGAAATAAGAAATGAAAGAAAAAAAAAAAAAAAAAGATGGCCGCCGCTCGGGTCATAATATTTGGCTTGACATTTACCCGATACGACTCTGACATTAAATAACGTGCAAGTCATAGTAGAATTATTTAATTTTTTCTTATTTTTAAATTCCCTCAAATTTGCGCAATTCAAAAAAAATTTTTTTTCTTTTTTCTAGTTCCACGTGTTCTCGTTTTTGTTATCTATTGACACGTTTTTATCATCCCAGCACCTTTCCGATATTTATTTATTTAATAAATGATAAATAAATGTGATTTCTTTCTTTTTACTTTTCTCCGCTGTTCAAAAATTTTTTTTTTACAAATTCCCATCGATGATAATGATAATGATAATATATAATAACACTTTCCAAATTTTTTTTTTTCACTTTGGGTAAATGTTACTTATTTTGACGATTCGAGATGATGACGCCTTTTTTTTCTCTCTCTCCATCGATTTTTAAAGAACATACCCACGATGTAATTGAGTTGTTATTACCGTAATAATAATAATAATAATGATAATGATAATAATAATGATGATGATAAAATTAACGCCGTGTTTTAAAAAATAACAAGACTATAATTTATCTTTATTGTTATTTGAATAATTTTTTTTTTTTTGGTATTTTAAGTAAAATTTAAAACGGTCATTTTTAGGTCGTTATTGATAATTTTTTTTTGCTTTTTGTATTTTATGCGGGTATGAGAACCTTAGTCAGGACCGAAGGAAAGCACGAACAGAAACTCTTAATCGTTTACAAATGCGTTTGCATGAAGTTTTCGGTGAGAAAGTGACGATTGGAAAAAAAAAGATGGTAAAAGTGTTAAATTTGAAAGAATTATGAAAGAGGTACTCGTTTCAGATACCAAAAAAAATTTGCTTTAATTTCTGTTATGTTGGTAACAAGTTGAAAAAAATAGAGGAGGAGGAAAGGGGGAAAAAAAAGGAAATTAAGAAATAATTTAAGTATTACTTTTAAAAAGTTGTCTTCCTGGGTGTGTGTGTAAGAAAGCAAAATAATTTTGTCACAATTGGAAAGGTTCAAAGGTCAATTTAAATCTCAAAACTTCGATTAAGGTGATGATGACGACGAATTCAGGCAGGCGTTTCCCAATAAGTCACACGTTAATAACACTACGAGTAAAATTTTTTTCGTTACGAAATTTTCATTTAAAAAAAAAAAAAAATCGTCTGAACATCCATTCGTCGAAACCGCCATTTTTTTTTTTTTTATAATAATTGTTATTTAGAAATATTGTCCCGATTAATTCGACATGTTTTTAATAACGTCCGTCCTTGACCTTTGATATGAAAAAAAAGGATCAATTTTGCCTTCGAGTGTTTTGTTTCCTTATTATTTGAAATTTAAAAGCCCAAAAGGTAAAACAAAAAAAAAACTCTCGTCGTGCCTGACCCTAACTTCACGTTTCCGATGTTCTCTCTGGTGCCAAGGAAATCTCGTTGAATCCGACTAAAAAAAGAAAAATAATCGTGGCAGTAGTGATGGTGGTGGTGGTGGTGCTGGTGGTGGTAAAAACAAAAATTACACTTTTATATCAGTACAAAAAATCTTTTTTTTTTTAATTTAGAGAGGAGTTTTTTTATTAATGGCGTACTATCGTATTTCGTACCCTGAGGCATCGTGCCACCTTTAAAAAAAAATCATCGATACACACACACAAGCTTTCTTTTTTCTCCAGCAGATGATGATGATGATGATGATGATGATGATAAAATCCATCATAAGATCCGCAATCTTTAACTCAACCTTGACAAGGTTTTTTTTTCTTCTTCTTCTTCTTTTTTACTCCTCACGATTTTACACATACCCGTCACTTTACCAAACGGAAATTGCTTGCAATCGGCACTCCAGTCAATTTTTACTATGGAAAATAATATTCTGGAATCGGGTTCATTCGGGGGGGGGGTACCGACAGTTTTACACAAAGCAACCAAACAAAAAAAAAATTTTCTTGTTTGATATTTAAAAAAAAAAAAATTATCCGCCGCGTGCGCTTTTTTGTTGTTGTTGTTGTTGTAAAAGTCAAAACTTGCTTACCTTAGCAAAACATTGTCGTGTTCAGCATTTTTATCATTATCATCATTATTATTATTATTATTAATATTTATTTATTTATTTATATTATGAATAACGGATATAATTAAAACACAAAACAACAATTTTTTTAAAGGTAATTTTACAACATAATAAATAAACCAAAAAAATCACGTCGTCGCCATTTTTATTATTTTTGACGACAAAATCCCGTTTTTATTTTTATTTTCTCCGATAAGAATTTTCAATTTGATTTATTAATTATTAATAATAATAATAATAATATTTTTTAATCGCGATAATAATGATAAATTATTAAAGCGTAAAGAAAAGTTACGTAAATAATTTTTTTCTTTCTTTTTAATTAGAGTTCGTGTAAATAACAATAAGATATGGTAAAATAATAAACATTATTAAAAGTGTCAATAGATTGTTTTAATAATAATTTTTTCGTACGATTTTCCACATTACGAACGTTTATTATTATTATTATTATTATTATTATTATTATTATTATTATTATTATTATTATTATTATTATTATTATTATTATTATTAAAGTATTGTCAAACGGTTAATTATAATTTTTTTACGCTTTCGCAACTTTATTTTTTTTTAAATAAAATTTACAAAATCTTTTTTCCGTTTTTATTACAAGATGAAATTAACAATTATCGATAATTATTTATTAAAAAAAAAATTATTAATAATAATAATAATAATAATGATTATGATGATGATGATGACGATGATGAAAAACCTTTTTACGTCGGTTTTTTTTTAATAAATTTTTTTTTTTTTTTTTTTTCCACTTTGGGTCAGGGTCTTCGAGTTTTGAATATTCTTCGTTTGTTAATTTTTTTTTTTTTTTTTGTTGAAAAGGAAAAAAGAGAAACCTGAAAGAAAAACCTTTTTCTTACACCTCTCTCCCCTCCCTCCCCCTCTCCTTCCCACCGGAATTAATTACCGGTAAAAAAAAGAAAAAAAAAATTACGTTTGTTAATTAAAACTTTTTTATTTTATTTTTATTAATAATAAATAATAAAAACGGGTTGGAAATTTATTTTTAAAAAAAACGATCATAGAGTAATAAAAACACGGAAATCATAGATGGTAATAATAGTTTATTATTATTATTATTATTATTATTAAATGTCGGTAATAAAAATTATTGATGTGGTAATTGTCAAATTTTTTTTTTTTTTTTTTTTTTTTTTGGCGATTATTATAAATCATAAGATTAACCTCACGACGGCGACGACGACAACGATGATTTTTTTTTTTATTTGTTTGTTTATCCGATAAATAAATTTATGGGTTTGTAATTATTACGTAATTTATTATAAACAATTTGCCATATAAATTTTAAATTTATTACGTATATTAATTTTATGAAAAAAAAAAAAAAAAAAAAAATCTGAGAAAAAATTAATTTACCCGGCGGAAAAAGCAAACAAAAATTTTTGTTTTTTAAATTTTACGCGCGTTTTTTTTTTTATTAATAATTTTATAATGCGTGTGTGCGTATATGCGTGCGCGTGCGTACTAGTTTTAATTTAAAAATGAAAAGGGAAAACTTTCGCTCGAGTTGTATATAACGAACAAACAACTCACTCACTCACTCATTGTGATACCATTACCACATATCATTGTTATTATTTTATTAAAAAAAAAAATTTCATCGTGGCAGTAGAATCACGTTACTAAGTACTGAATTGTCAGTATGTGAAAAACGAAGGCGGCGTTTAAGGTTAATAAAAAAAAAAAAATTATCTAACTTATACGATGATGTAATTGAAAAATATATGCGGCTTACACGATATGCACATCATAAAATTTTACTCCCGATAGTTTTAAAAACAATTATTCGTTTTGTTGTTGTTTTGCAATAACAAACACAACAATAAAAAAAAAGGAGAGAGAGGGGGGAGGTGGGAGAAAGGGGGAGGGTAAAAAAGAAAAATCCCGATGCGTCCGCGTTTGTTTTTATTTAATTTCAACATTTATCCAAAGGATTGT
This sequence comes from Pediculus humanus corporis, assembly GCF_000006295.1. Taxonomy (NCBI): domain Eukaryota; kingdom Metazoa; phylum Arthropoda; class Insecta; order Psocodea; family Pediculidae; genus Pediculus; species Pediculus humanus. The sequence goes on along the minus strand of NW_002987887.1, from coordinate 2,050,932 downwards.
CAAGGTTGTGGTTGTTTATGTATCGGATAAATGGGTACATAACCTATAACTAACATCTTCGTAATTTTTTTTGTTGTTGTATAAAACAAACAACAACAAACAAACGTTTAATTATACTTTTCCGATTGTTTTTTTGAAAACAAACTTTTATTATTAAGCGCAAAATTTAAATACATTCGAATGGGTCGATCACGTTTTCAAATCATTATCGATAATTTCTTTGAACTTTTTTCGAAAAATTTTGATTGAATTTTTATTGAAGCATGTTAACCCCCCCCCGCCATTATAATCATCATTATTATTGTTTTTACTCAATGTCTATTTTTTAAAACAATAATAATGATAATAATAATTTTTTTGTCAGGTACCGAGCGGTTGAAATTTTTTCGTTTTTTCTTCCCTTCTCGTTACGAAATTAAAAAATTACATTACGTAATAAAAAATTATTTATTTATTTATGTATTTGTTATTGTTTAATAGATGCTAATAATAATGATGATAATTTTTAGTTATTTAATTAAATGTTGGTGAGGGGGGTAGGGGAAGGAAATGATGACAAAAATTGTAATTTAATAATTTTAAGTGTCGATTTAACGATTGGTCGGGTAATATATTTTTTATTGTTTTCATGCGTATATATTCTGCTTCACGTGATGATGATGATAATAATAATGATAATAATAAAGAAAAAAAACATTTTAATGGATTTTTAATAATGGAAATTTTTCCCTTTAATTTTTTTTTTTAATATCGATTTTACTTATTTTACTTATTTATAAAAAAAAATTTAATTATTATTATTATTATTATTATTATCATTATTTTGTATTGATATGGGTTTAAGTAAGTGTTTTTTATTTTATGCATAGTTAAATATTAAGGACGTTTACGATAATTTGTTTTTTTTTTTTTTTGGATTATTTTTTAGGAGGATTCATCCATTCCTATCAAAGTCCATTTTTTTTTAAGTTGATTAAACTACTTAAATCGTTTTGTTTCGGCCTTCACTCACCCGTATAATTATTGAATATGGTGGTAGTTTAATAATAAAACGTTCGGGTTGTCGTGTCATTGCCAAACGTTAAAACAATTCTCTCTCTCTCTCTTTATTCAATTTTTCAAAAAAATAATTTAATAATAAAAAAAAAATGAAATACGTGTTTGATTTTATTATTAATTTATTATTTTAATGAGATTTGGTATTTTCCATGTGTGTGTGCGTGTGTGCGTGTTGTTCCCTTGTTTTTATTATTATTATACATCGTATGTATCATACTCTCGACAACAGTATTAATATCGAAAATTATTATTACGGTAATAAAATTACGGGGAGGAAAAGAAAAAAAAATTATTTAAATCCAGGGAATTCATAATTTTTAAACTTTTTTGTTATTGTGTGAGTTACCGACATCTATCGGGATTTAAATGAAAATTTATTTAAAAACTTCTTTAACGTATTTTGTGTGTTGCTTATTCACTATTTTCAAGGCGTTTGTTTTGTTTTTTACGTATTTTTTTTAAATTTATTACCGCGTAATAAATCGGTGGTAATAGTAAGTAATAATTTATTTATTATTATTATCATCATTACCATAATACTTCCTTTAAAATTTTTATGACATTATAATAAAAACGTTGACGAACAAATGGGAAACATTAAACGAATTAATTCCTATGATTTTTTTTTGTCAACAAACAATTTATGTTTATAAAGATTTGTTTATGTTTAGGTTTTAATTTTTATTAATAAATAAATAAATAATAATAATAATAATAATAATAATAATAATATAATTTAGGGTAAAAGTTTTAATTTAATTAATTAAAAAACGCTCTCGTGGTATTTATACTTTGGGAATTTTTCTTTTTGTTGTTGTTATTGTTTTGGTAATTCAATAAATTTGTTTTAAACAATTTTCTTAATTTTTGTGGGAATAATTTAGAAAAATAAAATTTTAATATATAATATATATTATTATATTTATATTGAAGTAAATTATGTAAAAAAAAACAAAAAAAATTTCACATAAACAAAAAAAAAAAAAAAGTTTTTAAGTCACGCGTATGTACACGAATCGATTACGTATTTAAAAACGTTGCTAATTAATGCGCGTTAATTAGTTCAAGTGAAAGTTTTTCAGTTAGTTAGCAGACGATGCTTCATAGGTAGCTTCCTTACAGTCTGTTGTTGTTGTTGTCTCTCATGACGTGTGTGTGTGTGTGCGTCTCCCCATATTTAAAAAAAAAAAATTCCCTTCCCTTATTTTTTTTTTACTGTCTGAATCTCGGTCCTTGTCTCAATTCATTTTTTTTCAAAGGACTTAATCTTTCTCCGGAATTTCTAAAATTTATATTACTTCCGGCTCCGGTAAAATCTTCATTGCTAGCGGGTTCGTTTTGAAAAGACGGTTGTTGAAACGGACGTTGTTGGGGTGTCGGATTACTGAAGAACGGAAATTGATCATCGTTACCGCTTCCCGTCGGGCTTTGATATTGTTGATTGTTTCCATTATTTCCATTGTTTCCGCTTCCGTTGCTTCCTTGAAACGATTGCGATTTACCCTCTCTTTGTTGTTGCTGTTCCTAAAATTTAATTTAAATTTTATTACTCTTTATTACTCAATAAAATAATAATTATTACGTAATAATTTTTTTAATTGCCACATTTTAGGGTTGATATTCACGTGCACGAGTTTTTTTTTTTTTTTATAAAAACCGAGGTTAATGCAGTTTTATAAAAAAAATTTTTTTTTTTACAAACGCATTATGAAATTATATTAATGGGTGTATTCCTTTATTATTATTATTATTATTATTATTATTATTATTATTATTATTACTTTTTAAATTCATTCAAAAGCCATTAATGGTCGTTTTTAAAAAAAATCTAAAATAATCGTTATTAATAATAATAATGGGAAAAAATTTTTTTAAATTTTAATTTGGCTTTTAAGAAATATTTTTTTTTTACTTTTTGTTTGTTTGTTTGTTTGTAACAAACCTGTTCTCTTATTCCAGCGTAGATTATATCCAAACCTTTTTGAATTTCTTCCGGAATCGGTGGTGGTGTTGGTAAATGATCACCGCTGGCTCTAAAACCTTGTTCGTCGGCGGTATATTGAACGGTGATCAAAGTACCATCGGGGCTGGTGTAACTAAAAGAACCTTGTTGTACTACTGCATCCGTATTTTCACCACCGAATGTTTTTAAAACTCCAGTTTCTTCTGCTATGATGTTATTTCCGGTTTCCCAGCTATACAAAAAAAAATACAATTATTCGTAAATGAATCGTTCGTAAATTTCTTCTTCTTTTTTTTTTTTAAGTGGAGACTATGTAACCTCGTTTTGTAACTTCCGTCTAACGTTTGTTCTTTATCGAATCTTATTATGGGAATAAAAGTCGTAGCTTCCGCTCTGAAATTTGAATTCGTCGAACTTCTTCCGCTTGATTTTGCACCGCCATCGTTTCTTGAAAATTGATCGTTATTTGAAAAAGAAGAACCGCCAAATGGTTGACTGTTAAATCCTTGTCCGTCGTAATCTTGATTGTCGTCCGATTGTTGGTCGAAACTGAAAAATAAAAAATTTTCAATAAATAAATCGAACATCCGGAAACGATCGTTTTCTCATTGACTTAAATAAAAAAAATGATTCATATGAAACGAGTAGTTATTTAGTAATCAGTTCACCATAACGTAAGATATTATTAGTATTATTATCATCATCGTCATCATCTCTTTTAATAATAATAATAATATTAAACCAGTTTTCATTCTTTTTCTCTCTCTCTCTCTCTCTCTCTCTCTCTCTCTCTCCATTTTGCTTTCTTTTTTCCTTATAAATAGCAATTTATTTTATTACTCAACCGCGTATTATCACAATCGATCGTTTGATAAGGCAGAAAAAAAAATATCACGACGAATCATCCACGCACTTATTTTTTTTTAATTAATGAAATAGCGGGGAGGTAGGTGAGAGGAGGTGAGAAGAGGGAAGCAAACCTTGACATAGGTTATTCCGGTTTTTTTAAATTTTTATTCCCGAGGCTCAAGAAGTTGTTTTTGGTTTTTTCACGATAATACCTTCGAGGTATCGAATGATATTTGTATTCTATTCGTCGAAAAGAAGGAAGAAGAGGGGAGTAAAGTGGGGAGGGGTAAACGTCATTGAAATAATAATTTTTTTATAATTGTTCGCAAAATTACACAACAACAACAAAAGTGACAATGAAGTCGTAAAAAAAAAAACAAAATGAAAAGTAATTAAGTCAAATGTTGATTATCTGGGACGACACACACACACGAAAATCATAATAATGATGATGATGATGATAATAATCAGAAGACGATTCGGTGTAAACAATTAAAAGAAAAAAAAAAAAGTTGCGAAAGTAAAAGTAAAAAAAAAAGAAAATTTTTTTAGTTGAAAATAAAAGTTAATAAAAATGGCAACCGACGAGACCCCCGAGGTCAACACGTCATAAAAAAATTTTTTTTTTTTTCACGCGTTTGTTAACAACAAACGGTACAAACAATGCAATTTGTTCCTCCCTCAAAAAAAAAAAAATAATTATTAAACAAACGGGATTCCCTTCGCACCCAAACGAAATAATCCGGTTGTTATTATTTTCTCCGATTATTAATTAATAATTTAAATTAAACGTGACTAATTAACTAGCAATTTGTTTGTAGGAACAAACAAACGAAGAAATAATTTTCGGTTGTTTATTAATTGTAAATAATTATTTTTGCAAAAGTTAAACGTTATTAAAAAACAATAATTTAATAATTACCCCGATTGATCTCTCTTTTGATCGAAACGATTTTGCGGGCTATCGAATCTTCTAGATTTTGGTTGTTGCGATTGTTGGTTACCAAAACCAGTTTGTGGCAAACATAACGAAGATGCGATCAGACAAGAAAAAATTAAAAAAACCTAAAAAGAAACGAAAAGAAAATTAATTTAATTTTTCGATTGAGAAATTTTTTTCCGGTTGTGTGTTTGTTTACAATCGATTGTTGACAAAATTTTATTGTTATTTTTTTTTTTTTCGCTATAAATTGCCTAATCTTTTGTTGCGTTATTTTTTTTTATAGCGTTTTTTTTATCATCAAAAAAATTTATTTATTTATTTATTTTTTACATAATAATAATTATTATAATCACGACAAACGTTTTTCTAATTTTTTTAAACACGTTTTGAGTGTCTCAAAAAATTTAATCTCGCGCGTTTTATTGCGTTATACGTTACGCGCGCGTTTTTTTTTTTGAAAGTAAATTTATCATCACAAAAATTTAAAAAAAAAATCAACAACTGTTGTTGTTGGTAATCGGATTACGTCATTAAAATATCGATGAAATTATTAACCGACAAACAACAACAACAACGTCTACTAACATTTAAATCCATGCGTTTGTACGTGCGTGCGTGTATGTACGCGCGCGTGCGTTTTTTTTTTTCTTTTTTACACTTATTTCATTAATTCAGTTTTAATTGGTAATTTTTTTTTTTCTCACGTTTCTAATCCTGAGACTTTTTTTTATTTTTCTTCTATTTTTCCCATGATTTTTTTTTCCATCATTTCGATTTCGAAGTTACCGTTTATGTAATATCATTAATAATAATAATAATGATAATGATAATGATAATAATAATAATTAAAAGAAGGAATTTTCATTTAATATGCAGAAAAATTTACAAAAAAAAA
>NW_002987887.1:1955216-2044744 GCF_000006295.1 Pediculus humanus corporis | reverse complement strand
TTAATAATATTAATAATATTAATAATAATAATAATAATAATAATAATAATAATAATATTAATAATAATAATATTAATAATAATAAAATTAACAACCGGTAAAATTATTTAAAAAAAAAAAAAAAAACGTTTCGTTTATTTATAAATTTCTTTGCAAATAAAATAAAAAAATTTTCTTTTTACAATTACATAATAAAAAAAAGAAAAAAAAAATGTAAAAAATAAATTATTAATAATAATAATAATTAATTCGATTTAATGTTTCGTAACGTGTCATCATTCCATGTAAATTATTATTATTATAATATTGTCGTTAATAAATAAGAATAAAAAATAAGAAATAAAAATAAAAAAAGATGGCTCACCTGAATTTTTTTCATTTTAATTTTTTTAAATTTGATATTATTCGTTCGGACACCTGTTAAAAAATGAAATTTGAAATGAATAAAACGATGACTATAATTTTATATACGTATATATAGCTCTATAATAGGTATAGATGATGAGTTGTTACACTCCGTCTTCTATTTACCCTACCCTACCCTACCCTACTCCCGTTCAACGAAATCAAATTTATTATTATTATATATTTTGTTATTTGATCTTAGTTTTAAAAGGGTATAACTAACACTTTTTCTTCTCTCTCGAAAATTCATTCACTCGTTCGCGAATCGAAAGGGAAAAGAAAAAAAAAAAGAAAAACCGGTTACCGAAAATGGTGGTAGAAGAAAACGGGAAGGGAAAATAGTGGGAGGATGGGAGTTGAATTTTTTTTTTTTTTTTTTTTTAGGTTAAATCCAAGAGCAGACGATATAATTTTTATGTCGAGTAATAATAACAATAATAATAATAATAATAATGATTTTGGAATTTTTTTTTTTACAAAAAACGACAAAATCGTATAAAATTTATTTTAAAAAAAATTTTTTTGATAAATTTATTTCCACGTTTTTTTTTTTATTCGATTTTAAAAAAATTCCAGAAATTATCATTATTATTATTATTATAATAATAATTATTATTATTATTAAAGTTCATTGCCGACTCGTTTTTTTTTTTTTTAAATTTCTTCCAGGAGGTAATAATGATTTAAAGTGAAAATTATTATTAAATTTATTAATTTGTTTTAATTTAAAAAAAAAAAAAAACAAAAATTTTTTTATTATTTAAATTCATTTCCTTTTATTAAAAAAAAAAAAAAAAAAAAAAACAAAAAAAAATGATTTTTCTGAAACAAAATTTGTTTATTTATAAATAATAATAATAATAATAATAAGTATTTACAATTCCCGGGAAATAAATTTAAATCTTTTAAAATTCGTCCAAGTTTTAAAAAAAAAAAATTTTCTTTTTTTTTGTTAAACAAACGAATTATTTAAAAATTTATTATAAAAAAAAAAATTTCTACCCCCAACCGGAAAGGGTTGATTTATAATATTATACTTTTATAAAAGTATAAAAAAAAAATAAAATAATTTTGATTTCCCTTTTTGTTATTTTTGTATGAATTTTATAAAAAAAAAAAAAAAAAAAAAAAATGGCGTCAACGTGCTTCAAATTCATTCTGACTTTTATGGAAACTCGGCCTAATAATTAACGAATAATGTGTGACCTAATTCTTTTGAATTTTTGGCGCGCGCGCGCAATTTTTCAAACCACGATTTTTTAAAAAAAAAATTCACTTTATTAAAAGAAGGCGGTGTTTTATTTTAAAATAAATAAATGTGTGTGTGTGTGTATCCATCAATAAATAAAATTTCGTTTTAAGTATTGGTGACCTGCCTACCCCCTCCCCTCTCCCCCCGTTATTTTTTATCTAGGGTCACGATTTTTTTTTATTTGAAAATATTTTCATAAAACTAGTTATGATTTTTTATATATTTAATAACGAAACATCTGGAAAAAGACGACAGTTAAAAAAAAATTGATTAGTGGTTAAAAAGGTCAAAAGTTCAAAGATTATTTTACCTAAGACCTTAAAAAAAAAAAAAAAAAAATTCCTTTGAGAAAAACTTTGAGGTTTAACACCTCGAGCATAATTTCTAAATTCACGATGATTATTTTGTTTTTTTTATGGCATCCAGGTTTTTTTTTATCCAGATTTTTTTTTCTTTGAAAAATTTAATTGATAACAGGGTTAGTGATAACGAACGTGTAAAATTTACATTATTATCATTTTTTTTTTCGTAACGTTTTGAAAAAAATGGGCGGAATTCATTTACGTGAAAAATAATAAAAAATTTAAAAGTGGCACAAGACGTATATACGCGTGACGTTTGTCTTTACAACCTTTTCTATTATTATTATCATAACTCGTAATTTTATATTAAAAAAAAAAAAAAAACGTGGATAATACAATGAAATAATTTACTCAACGCCATTATTATTATTATTATTATTATTATTATTATTATTATTATTATTATTATTATCATATCGTTATTTTTTCTTTTAACGAATGACGTCATTTTTTTTTTTTTTGTGAAATTTATTCCAGTTGGAAAATTTTTTTTGTTTTTTAATTTAAGGTCACCGTCATCGTTTTCATCGAGTTTATTTAATCGTTTCCAAATTTATTCGTAATGATCATCATCATCATCATATTCTCCCCCTCCCCTCTCCTCCCAAAAAAAAATTAATTCGATTCGTTCTGGAGAAAAAATTCCAGAAAAATTATGTAAAAACCCTTTAAAGACGATGAATTTTCTCCTCGTTGGGAAATTTTATTATATCGTCGATTGTTATAAAAAAAAAACAAACAATCACGATTAAATTTTCCTTTCGTTTGTACATTCCTCTACCTGGATATACAATTAATAATAATAATAATGATGATGATAATAATAATAACGAGAAAAAAAAGTTTTTTTTGCGTTTTTAAATCGGGTGTGAAATTCACGTAATATTATAATTTTTTTCTCTCTCTCTCTTTTTTGCATCTTCTCGTTAACTTAATTAAAATTCGAAAATGAGTATGTAATTTATATGTTTCGAGATATCGAATCGAAATTTAAATAAACAGGAAGTGCAACCAACTTAAAAAAAAAAAGAGGTAAATTATTTAAATTGAAAGCGAAATTACAAAAAAAAAAAACCCACGTAAAAATTTGAAATTTTACTTTTTTTTTTTTTAATTTGCTCTCGTTCATTTTTTGCTAGAACTTTTTAAATAAATTTGACGATGGCAAATTTTTGCTTTTTAAATGTGTAATGAAAAATCGTTTTTTTTTTGTTAAATTAAATTGTTTAAATTTTTTTTTTTTTGTTAACGTTTTATAGCCTTTAGAATAAATTTAAACGTCAAGATCAAAATGGAGGAGGAATTTAGTTGATTTTTTTTCTCTCTCCCCTCCTCCTCTCTCTCTTTCTTATATGTAATAAATAATTTATTCTTGTATTTCACAAATAAGGAAATTCAAATGCGTTAAAATAATAAAAAAAATTAATTTATTACCTAATATTTTAAGTAAGTAAGAAAAAAAAGAAAAAAAAAAAGTTTGAAGAAGATTTATTTAAAAATGCAAAAATTGTGCAGAAAATAAATCCAAGGTCGTCGTTTATTTATTCATTTTATTATTTTTTTGGGGGGATTTCGACACCACCTGCCCACTCCCGTATTCTACCCAACACCACCACCACCACCGCCACCGCCACCATCAACAACAACAACATTTTTATTACGGTCATCTTCCTATCGGCATACTCACCTCCATTGAACTCGTGATGAATATTTGAAGAAGAAAGAAAGAACTACATTCAAAACAAAAATAACAAGTTTCGTGGCATTAGCAAATCGTGAACTGGTTATCTAGCTTTGGGTGGCATCACGGTATGATCCAAATAAAACTTTTTTTTATAAAAAAAAAAAAATGGCGAGACGTGTATAAGAAAGTTTTTTTTGAAAGGCGTGTGTGTAATGACATAATTTTCTGCTTCGTTTTTTTTTTTTTTTGCCACTCGGGTTTGGTTGTTGTTTGTCGATGCACAACAAATCGTTTGCATGAAAATGGATGTACATCCGCGTAATTTTTTTTTAAACTTTCCTTTTTAAAAAGAAAAATTTCAGGTATTTGATATGATGACATTTAAAAATTGAAAAAAAAAAAAAATTATTTATGGGAGTTACCGTAAACAATTCATCCTCCTACTTTTTATTCTTAACCGTCGCCGCCATTTTTAACTCATCTATCAAAATTTTATAAATTATGTGGTACCGATTGAAATTCTAGAATATTAGTCAACAACAACCACAACAACAAACGAATTTGCGTCGTGGGTAGAATAAAGAAAATTATTATTATTTTTTTAAAAGTTTTGCCCTTCGCTAATAAAAAAAAAAAAAAAAAAATTTAAACCAAATATCAAAAAAAATTAGAATCATTATTCGATATCGATAATCAATAATAATTTCTGGATAAATTGGAAAGAGAGAGAAAGAGAGAGAGTGAGGGGGGGAGAGAGAGAAAGAAAAATGCGAAATCTATTTACACGATTATGAAATATATAACAATTGAATTCGTGCATGTGTATGTTCGATAAAATTAAAAATTATATACTTTGACCTAAATCTTTCTTTTTTTTTGCATTAAAAAAAAAAAAAATTAAGTTGGCAGTTTTGAATTTTTTGGCGCCAAATTTAAAAAAAAAAGGAAAACGAAAAAAAATTATTTATCGTAAAAAATTTTTGCAATTTTTTTTTTTTTGTCATTCGGTTCTTTTTTTTTTTATTAATTTTTTTTTTTTTAAGTTGGCAACCGTGACCTCTATTCAACTTCTAACATAATCTAAAAATTAAATAATTTTACCGCGGTGAGAAAAAAAAAATAAAAATAAAATAAACAAACTCGACAATTTAAATATTAAAAAAAAAAAATTTTTTTTTTTGTTTTTTTTACATTTAAATATAATTGTTATCAGTGACGTTATCAAATAAAGTTTAAAGTTATGATAAAGGACAAACGTTTGTGTAATAAATAAAAATAATAATGATAATAATAATAATAAGTTAGAAATTCAAGTGTATTGCAATTCGGATTTAAAAAAGAAAATTTAAATTTATGTTAAATAGAGAAAATAACGTCACGTGATAACAATTTTCGTGATTGCTTTAACCGAAAAATCAGGTATATAAATCAGGTACGTTATATATTTAATAATTAACATTTGAAAATTATCCGCGATCGCGTATATACGAGCGAATTAAAAAATAACCTTGAATGATATTTTCATATGCCAAACCCATACAACCATTCTCTTAACCGTTAAAATTCTTCTTCTTCTTGTTCTTCTGCTTGTTCATCTTCTTCTTCTTCGTGTTAATTTTCATTTTTTACCTTTCCACCCAAAATTTTTACGCCTTTCTTTAAAAAATTTGACCTTTTTCAAAACATGAATTCTTTTTCTAGAATGTGTAGGATTTTTTTTCGAATGAGTTATTATTATAATGTTATGATTTTTTTTACCTTTCTTTAACATTTTTAACATGGCGGGGTTTTTTTTTTTAAATTTAAAGAATTTATTAATAATAATAATATTCCGGAAAGATCGAAATATTTTAATGATGATGATGATGATGATGATAAAGGTTATCATAAAGGGCGAAAATTTTTTTTCATTTAGAAAAATTCCGAAATCAAACCAAAAAAAAAAAAAAACTTGAAATATTTATGTAAGTATTTGAATTCTCGGGCCAATCGATGAATCGTTCGATCGACCGATCGATCGATCGATAATAATCGATCCGATTGATCAAATATTAAATTTAATAAGAAATAATAAAAAACTAATTTTTTTAACGGTTTTTAAACTTTAAATTTTTAAATTATTTAATTTTATATCGTGATTAAAAAATTTTTAATCATCATCATTATCATCATTATCATCGTGGTGACGTAATAACTTTTTTTCCCTCCCTTTTATTAATAATAATAATAATAATAATAATAATTATAAACGGATAATTACCCACGTCATTGATATTATTAAAAAAAAAAAATTTTCTTTATCGATAAGAAAAAATAGAAGAAAAAAAATATTACTGATTACGGTACTGATTTAAATTATTTGTAATTATTATTATTATTATTTTTTTAAATTACATAATACATAGAGTTATTAATAATATTATTATTATTAATAATTTTTTTTTTTACGTTCGAATTTCTTCCTGACTATTCGAAGACGTCGACGACGACGACGACTTAAGATGAACCGACACAAATTTTTTTTTTTTTTTTTTGTTATGTTGGCAGATCGTTTTTGAAAATTATTAAGTGGGGGTGAGGGAGAAGAGGAGTGTGTGCGGATAAAAGACGAGAGATTTAAATAATAATGTAATCCGTAAACGATTTTTTTTTTTAATAAAAAAAAATTTTATTTCTTGTTATTAACGAGTATGTAATGTACATAACACGACGATGACAAAATTTTATTACGTAATAAGAATATAATAAAAAAATTATTATTATTATTAATAATAATAATAATAATAATAATAATAATAATAATAATAATGGTAATAAAGTTAACAGATGAATAAGTATTGTTGTTAACATTAATAATAACGTAAATTAATTAATTATTACTTCATTGTTTTTTTTTTTTTTTAAAATAACCAATCGATAAATCAATATAAACGTTAATCGATTGAAATAATAACGTTCAATATATCTAAATTTTTAATTTATTACTTTTCGTGGGTTGTTCTAATGTTTTACGTAACGAATCCTCATGTTTTTTTTAAAAAATAATAATAATAATAATAATCAAATAACGATTTCGTTCTTATCGATAAAAAAAAAAATTATTCGTTATCACTTATTTAAACTTATGCATATATCGCGTTTAAAAAAAAACGAGTAATGAAAATAAATGTCGTAACAACTGTTTTATCATTACGTAGTAATATATCGCTAGGTAGTGTTGAACTCTGAGGAATATAAATAAAACTAAATGGCAACAAGTGTTTTAAAATTTTACCGATGATGGCGCTTCTTACGTTTTTTTATTTGTTATTGTTATTGTTTTTTTTTTTTTTTGCATAGATTCAAATTTGCCGGAAAAAATTTGTGATGTGATAAGAAGTGGCCAGGGAATTTTGAGGTCTTACAAAACCTGATGCACCTAAAACAAACAAACAAAAGATAATTTCGATGATAAGAGATAAGAGATTTTCCATAATTGTTACTAAAAAATCGTGACTAAGACAAATATTCACGTTAATATTTTAAAATTTATTCCGCGTGAATTTAAAATAGTTTTTTTTTTTAAATTTTAAATAAATCACCTGTTGTTGTGGTTGTTGATGTCGGATTGTTGTGATAAATAAAAATTCCCGAATTTCTCGGTGATATTTTTGAAAAATCATGACTCCTTTGAATACCACCAATTCCTCCATTTAATTCTAATTCGTTTGTTTTCCTTTGATTGAAAAAATTATTTTGAAAATTGTTGTTTCCGTTCGAAGGGAATCGAGTGATAACAGGTTTACTCGAACCTGAAAAAAAAAAAAAACTTTAAAATGTGTTGACATTGAACTATTTTAACCTTTTTTACCGAGAAGAAAATTAATTAATACTCACCGTTGAAATTGGATGATCCATTGAGGAGCGAGGATTGGGTTGTTGGTACTTGATGAAACGGTTGAAGGCCGAAAGGTGGGTTTTTTGTAAATTGTGTGGAAGAATCACCCGTCGAACCGAAAGATGTCGGAAGGTTGTCTGTAAATTCAGTAGAATAATCACCACCGATTGATGGAGGTTTAAGTTCTATAAGTTGTTGTTCTTCGATGATGACATTTCCATCAGAATTGTTTCCAGTGTCTTCGAATGGTAAATCTATATTTGATTCGTCACCGCCGGAAAATGCCCAACTCGATTCTGCTTTCAACGGGTATCCGGTTTTCGGATCGACTTTTCCTTTTTCCTCGGATGAATTTAAAGGAAGATCTAATATATCACCGTTTCCACCGGCGTCAAACCATTCGGGTTGTGCCACGAGTGGGTAACCAGTTTTCGGATCGACTTTGGGTTGTTGTTGTTGTTTGAGTTCACCGAGAACTTGTCCAAAAGGTTGAATCGTCGTACCACGTCTTGTTATTTCATCGGTTGATTGCCTTGTGTTTATACCCAAGAGAATAGATGATGAATCTTCAATAGGTAAATCCAATATATTACCATTACCACCGGCATCTTTCCAGTTTTCTTGTGCAACCAATGGATATCCCGTTTTCGGATCGACTTTATTATTATTATTATTATTTTCATTTAAAACGACGTCATCTAAGGGTAATGAAATTATTTCTTCGTTTCCTCCGGCATCTGCCCAACCGGGTTGTGCTTTCAACGGGTATCCAGTTTTAGGATCGACAGGTTCTTTTTCATTCGATTGTTGAGCATCCTCCAATGGAAGATCTAAACTTTCTTCGTTTCCTCCGGCATATGCCCAACCGGGTTGTGCTTTCAACGGGTATCCAGTTTTAGGATCGACAGGTTCTTTTTCATTAGATTGTTGAGCATCCTCCAATGGAAGATCTAAACTTTCTTCGTTTCCTCCGGCATATGCCCAACCGGGCTGTGCTTTCAACGGGTATCCAGTTTTAGGATCTACTGCTTCGTTTTGTTCGTTTGTCTGTTGTAACTGTTCGAGGGGCAAATCGATAATTTCTTCGTTTCCTCCAGCATATGCCCAACCGGGTTGCGCTTTCAACGGGTATCCAGTTTTAGGATCTACCGCTTCGTTTTGTTCGTTTGTCTGTTGTAACTGTTCGAGTGGCAAATCAATAATGTCTTCGTTTCCTCCTGCATGCGCCCAACCGGGTTCGGCAACCAACGGATATCCCGTCTTCGGATCGACGGCTCTTTTTTCATCTTCCCTTCGATCATCTTCAATCGGTAAATCCAAAATCTCTTCGTTTCCACCAGCGTAAGCCCAATCCGGTTGTGCTTTTAACGGGTAACCAGTTTTAGGATCGACGAGTTTTTGTACCACGGTGTCAACGGTCGGTGCAAACGTCGTTTGAACGGTTATTTTATCATCCGGTGTAATTTTAACCAACGGTTCGTTTCGAATCGTGTAATCAGTCTTCAAAGGTAATACAAATTGATCTATGCTTCTTTTAAAAATCAATCTTCTATTGAATTGGGAACCTTCGTTGCCCAGAGGCGGAAGCAAATCATCAGCCAAACCACCGGATTCGTAAGCGTTCGGTGGTGGTACTTTCGGATAACCTGCTATCGGTCCCTCGTTGACATTTTTAACAGTTCTTACAAAGGTTTGTATAGGAAAATTTGAATTTTCAAAACGTTGAAAGGTCGATGACTTATCTTCAGATTCTTTTAAATTTATCGTATATCCATGGATTAATCTCGCGGCGATCACGGATATGACTATCTGCAATAATACCAACATTTCAATACCTCCTTCTTCTTCTTCGTACCACCAAAAAAAAAAAAAAAGTAGTTTTATTTAATTATATGCTCGTCATGGATTCACGTATGACTCGAGGTGCCAAAACCACGCATGAGATTTTTTTTTTTTCTTTGCAAATTTGGCGGTTACGCGGAGGTAAAGAAAAATATTATTAAGGCGGTTATTTTCAAGGCTTGGAATCAAGCAGGAGGCACCAACGCAACCGTCGGCCATCTTTTTTTTTTCTTTTTCTTTAAATAAAACCTTGGAGAAAATTTTTAATAAACTGTCACGAAAAACGCGCGACTTTTTTTTTTTTTTTAAAAAATCATTTCTCATTATTCGTGATTGTGAAATTTTTTGTAAAAAAAAAAAAATTTTCGGTGTCAAAAAATTTATTATTATTAAAATTCAATGAGTTATTATTATTATTAACGACACACACACACACACACACAACAAATTGTTAGTCATTATCAACCATGAAATTTTCACTTCGCATAACTTAAATATTAATAATAATAATGATTTCTTTCTTTTTTATTTTTTAATATTTAAATGCCTAGTAAATAAATTAAAAAACCTGAAAAGTGATTTAAATGCAATAAAATAACTCATTATCATCATCATCATCATCATTATGAACTCGTATGAAATTTTGTTAAATGTCATGGGCTCTCTCTCTCTTTCGCACACGTACGCACACGCATTCGCCCCCCCGCCGCTTTCACGTATCCCCCCGTTTGTCGGTTCGGGTATGTTTTACATTTCTCCATTTATTTCTCTCAAAAACTTACTGGACGTAATAGAAATCAAAGAGAGAGAGAGAGAGAGAGGTAAGGAAAAGGTTTGCTGCGGCGCCTGGAGAAATAAGAAAAATTTCCAGTAATTCCAGTCGTGATGATTTGTTTTCGGATTTAAGTTTTTAAAGTTTCTTCTTCCAGGTTCAAATATCATCTACCTCGTCTCACCATTCAAGGTTTTTTTTTTTGGGAATTAGCTTCCAGAATTATTAATATCTGACCTCTTTTTTCTTTTTCACCGCCCCCCGGAAATGAATCCACTATTTTCCTTGTCCCACTCCCCTCATTTTCATAGAATTTTTCCTGGAGATAAGTGTGTAGAGGAGAAATGATGAGAAAAATACAATTTTTGTATCGTCTTCGGTACATTTTTTTCTTTCGAAATTTTATTAATAACCGACACCACCACCATCACTACCACGGCCACCACCAACCCCGCCGCAACCGCCTCAACCACCTCACTCACGAAAAATCAAATTGTCAGGTTAAAAAAAAAGGTTAAGGATAAGAAAAATGTTAGTTTTTATTATAGATTTTCATCGATGCCATTATAATAATAATAATAATAATTAATTAACTAAAATAAAAATGTTACTGCCAACTTATGAAATCGAATTATACACGTCGTGTGAGTGCGTGAGTGCGTTATCAAACGTCACGTCTTATCGTACAAAAAAAAAAGAAAAAAATGCCAACGACGACGTTGAATTCAATTATTATTAATTATTACGTCTTCGTATGAAATAAAATTGCTTCACTCGTGAACACGTTTGATCGATTAATCGATACTCGGGATGGATGCGATTCGAGAATAATAATAATAATAATAATAAAAAAATGTGGATTTCTAAATCACTATTATTATTATCATTACTCAATATTTGACTTTGATATTTGACGACCTCAAAGGAAATGAATCAAGGTAAAGAGGAAGATTCTACTTCTTCTTGGAACAAAAACTCTCATCATTATTGACATCGGAAATTTTTACAGTGGCGTAGTAAGTAAAAGAGAGAAAAAATTAAAAATCTACCATCCCACTCTTTTATCTGCCCCCCCCTTCTCCCCTCTCCTCGAATTATTTTCTTATTTTTTTGAATTCTTACGCCACGACGATGTTTTTTCCATTATTGGAAATCGTACGAAGATTGCGATGAGAAATCGCACGAATCGCGACTTTTTTTTTCTCCAACAAATAAATTAATATCGAATTCATTATTATCATCATCATCATCATCATCATCATCTTCGACAACAACAACAACAACGACAAAATGTTTGTTTAGAAATTTGTTTTGAATTACGTGTGAATTGGCACACGCACGTTCGCGTTTAGAATTTCGGATGAAACGATTTTCTCTCTCTCTTTCACCTGATGACACTCTCGTTAATTGACGAAGGAAGTTATCATTATTATGATTATTATTATTATTATTAACCATTACCCAAGTACAATTCGTCAAAACAACGACAATACGCATAATGATAATAATAATAATAATGTGATTTCGTAACATGAATGAAAAAGAAAACTTTTTAACAAACCAAACAACGTCTTACCCACTTTTTATTTTTCATACCTTTATTATTATTATTATTATTATTATTATTATTATTATTATTATTATTATTATTATTATTATTATTATTATTATTATTATTATTATTATTATTATTATTATTATTATTATTATTAT
Organism: Pediculus humanus corporis; assembly: GCF_000006295.1. Taxonomy (NCBI): domain Eukaryota; kingdom Metazoa; phylum Arthropoda; class Insecta; order Psocodea; family Pediculidae; genus Pediculus; species Pediculus humanus. Next base: position 2,032,837 of record NW_002987887.1, on the reverse strand, counting down.
TATTATTATTATTATTATTATTATTATTATTATTATTATTATTATTATTATTATTATTATTATTATTATTATTATTATTATTATTATTATTATTATTATTATTATTATTATTATTATTATTATTAATCAATTAATCAATTAATCAATTATTATTATTATCATCGATTTATTTATTTATCACAATTTTTTTTACAAAAACAAAAAATCGAAGAAAGAAAAAATTCACAAATAAAAAATAAAAAAAAAATTTATTTACTCTATGACATTTTATTTATTTATTTATTTATTATTAATTTAAATAAGTAAATAATTATCATTATTATCGAAAAAATAAATTCGACCCTTTAATTATTTAATAATAATAATAATAAAATTTTTAATTAAAAAAAAAAATGAAATCTTGCGCCATTTTGAATCGTGTCGCAAAATAATAAAAATAATAATAAAAACTTATTAAAAATTTTTAAATAAATAAACAGTAATAATAATAATGATGATGATGATAATAATAAATTCCTACCGTAAAATACATAGAAGAAAAAAAATTCATTTTTTTTTTAAATATTTTTTTTCACGATAAACTTCCGGTTTTTTTATTTAAATACGATCGAAACGCGATGCACATTGGATTCGACTGAATGAACCTGAAAAAACGTTTCGAGTACGTACCCGGTATAACGAATTGTCGGTTGTTGTTGTTGTTGTTGATGTTGTCGTCGTCGTGACGTATTAAAGCCACGTTTTTTTTTCTTTCTTATTATACACGAAAACTTTTTAACTAATGTTTAACTTATGACGAATTAACCCGTAGCAAAAGATGAATAGATAGAGAGAGAGAGAAGAAGATGGCAATGATGGGTTTTTTTTATATCCAGAATTATTATTATTATTATTATTATTATTATTATTATTATTATTATTATTATTATTTATGTGTTTGTAATTTTTTTTTTTTAAATTTATTTATTGATTTGAAAAATTAATCGTTTTGGGTTGGAACGTTTTTTTTTTTTTTAATAAACTATATCGAATGACTCGTGGACTAAGGTAAATTTTTTTTTTGCGCTCTTGGTTATTGCCACGTCGATTGAAAAGAAAAAAAAATTGCAACAAAAAATTTAATTATATTTAATAAATGAGACCTCGTCCTTGGACCTTTTATTTTTTTCTATGTCAAGACATTGTTTCGTTTGTCGGTTTGTTGTTGTTGCGGTTGTTGTTTTTAATGTTTGGGAAATATTTTTTTGAATAATTGTATTCGTTTGTTGTTGTTTTTGTATCGGAATAAATCAAACAGGAAACAATAATTTTTTTTTTTTTAATATTCTGAGAATATTATGCCAAAAGTGTTATGACCTTCTTGTTGTTGTTGTTGGTTGTTCTTCATCATGCGTTTGTTGTTGCCATTTTTTTTTCGTACAACAAACGCATTTCATTCTTCCTATTTGGCAACAAAAAAAATTTTTTTTTTTTCCTGTCGGTTTTTTGTTCTTCGATCGATTTTTCAAACGTTTTTTTTTTCATTTCGTTTCCGGTAAAAATCCGTCGTCACTTCCGTCGATTTCCTTTCCCCCGTTTAGATTGATAGATGAAAGAGAGAGAGAGATAACAATCGCGTTTATTAAAATTTTCTCGAAGGTTTTTTTTTTTTTCTTTTGGCACCGTCTGTAACGTTTACGTAACGAGACAACTTTTCCAAAATCGTATCTATGGAATTTTCTTTCCAAAACGTTTTTTTTTTTTTTTTACGGGGGAGAAATACAAACGTCCGTGACCTCCTTTTTTCATCGTACTGACTCCTAATAATAATAATAATAATAATAAAAACTTGTCTGTTTTTTTTTTTTAATCATTGCATACGGATAAATACGTTCAAAATGCCACAAGACTAATTCGATAAGTGCAAAACTTGTAATAACGATAATGATTAATAATAATGATGATATTAAAACGTTTTTCTAATTAAAAGGTCGATCGATAATTCGATGAGTGAGTACGAAACGTTTGAAAATCAACGATCCTGGATTAATTTTCCCCGACGGTTAATATATATCAATTATTATCATTATTATTATTATCAGCGTTTAAAATTGTTCGTTTGTTTATAATTATTATTGTTAAATTGTTTGTCGTGATTTGTTATGATGTCAGACTCTAATCGTGGATCAAAAAAAAAAAATTGGATTTAAATAACCGTTTAATTAAATTTAAATTTTTTTTTTTTTTTTATCAAAGGACGCGCGTTAATTAAAAAAAAAATGATAATGATGATGATAATGATAATGATGATTAAATTATGGAATATGAGTCGAACGTTTAGGATTAAGGAAAAAATTGCGGTTAAGGAAGAAGGACGGACGGACGGGTAAAAAACATAAATGTCAGTTTTTTTTATTTTTATTATTGACATTGAATTTTTTTTTTCGTGCAAACGTTTAACGTTGCCCCCCCCCCGAACTCCTCCTCTGAATGTTCCCGTAAAACGTTTTAATTTTTTCTCAACGTTAATTCCACGAAAAAAATGATTTTTTAAATAATTTTAACTCGTTTTAAAAAACGTGTCACTTATTCTCGGCAAAAAAAAAATTCTCTTTATGATCATTACAAATTATCATTACCTCATTGTTTGTTTTTGTTTGTTGTTTGTTTGTTTGTTTGTTGTTTTAAATACGTTAAAATATTTTTCCCTTGATGACTCGTTGAAAACATTTTTTTTTTTACGCACGCGGAAGATGTTTAAATGAAAAAAAAAACGTTATTGAAATTAAATGATTAATTATAAAAACGTTTTTTAAATGTTATAGTCGTTGATAATACTAATCGTGTTTTTATTTATATTTAAATAAAATAAAATAATTTGCAAAGTCGTGGCAAGAGAAAAACTAAATAATTTATTTTCTCTCTGTCTCTATGAGGGATCGCAAAAAAAAAAAAAAACTTCGAAATCTTTTCAGTTTGCCCCGAGTCGAAATCGTAGACATAAAAATGGCAGGTGTAAACAAAAACGATGATAATAATAATACTGACGACGACGATGATGATGATGATGATGACGTCATTAACGGTGTAAATATTTTTTTTTAAATTTTTTTTTTCGTTTCATTTTTCCTCCTTTGAAAATCCTTCGAAAATTCCTATCGAAAAAAAATCAAAAAAAAAAAAAAAATTCGGACGTGTTTTTTCTTAAATCTTCCCCGCCTCTCTTCCCCCCCAAATAACAACTCATTACGTAATTATTATTATTAATATTATTAATATTATTATTTTATTACAGTAATTTTTTTTTATTTAATTCGTAATAAAATCCGTCTTACGCATTAGTCGTCATTTAAATTTTGAAGGTTACAAAAAAAAAGGTTTCATTGTTTTTAACGAACCGGGGGCAGGGAGGAAGGGGAGAAGGAGGAGGAGGAGTAGGTAATTTATTACTCCATATTTTACTTACCCACGCATCAACCGTAATAATTTACAATAATAATAATAATAAATTAATGAGTGAATTCGTAGAATTCAATAATTTTTTTTTACGAACAAAAGTATATTATTCGATTTATCGAAAGAACGAACGAACGATTCTTATTTATTATTATTATTATTATTATTATTATTATTATTATTATTATTATTATTATTATTATTATTATTATTATTAATACGTAAAAAATTAATTTAAAAAAATTTAATTTGATATGACGTAATTATCGTCATCATCATCACCGTCGTCGTTCTTATCAATATTATTATTATTATTATTATTATTAGTTTTTCTTTTATTCATGAATTATTTATTTCGAGATGGAGAAAAAAATAAAAAAAAAAAAAAAGAAGAAGAAGAAGTATAAAAATCGAGGGGGGGAGTGAGGCGGGGAAAGGCCGAAGTGGGGGGTGGGGAAGAAGGGGACGGGAGGGGGCGAATGAAAAAAGAAAAAAATTCAAATTTTCAAATTCAATCGCTAATTCATTAAGCAAATCAGAATCATTTTCTAATCAAAAATTCAAAAAAAAAAAAAAAATTTTTTTTTTTTTTTTTTTAAATGAAAACGAAGGTACACATTTTCATCATTAGAATCATCTTTTCCTTTTTTTCCTTTTTTTTTCCTTTTTCTTCCTTTTTTTTCGCTTCCCATTAAAAAAAATTGTGGAAAAGAAAAAAAAAAAGAAAATTTTTTTATGAATTTAAATTTTTTTTCATTCGTTCGTTCGCTTTGTGAAACTTTTTTTTTTTCCTGATTAAAAAAAAAAAAAAGAAAAAAAAATGATAGTGATAATGATGATGAAAAAGAAGGAAAAAAAAATGGCGGAAAAGAAAAAAAAGGAAAAAAAAAGAGTAAATAATATTTTCAAAGTTTTATTACGTTTCCGTTTTAATAATACAGAACGGAAACGTGGGTAGGAAGTCGTTGAAAAGAAGGGAAAATGGCGGTGGCGGTGGCCATAGAGCGTCCATCAAAAAAAATTTCCTTTTAATAAATAAATTGCATATGTATGAATCCGTAAAGAAACATTTTCTTTGTCACGACATGTTTTTCTCTCCGTTTCCGTTTCCGGTTTTTCTTTTTTCCTCTTTTTTTCTTTTTTTTTCTTTTATTACCTGGCATTTAAAATTTGATTAATAATTTTTTTTTTTAAAAAAAAAAGATCAACGAGTCGACAATTTTTAAAAGATAAATAATTTTTTTTTTTTTAAACTTCCGTTTCCTGTTTTTTTTTTTTTTTCGGGGGGATATTTAATCGTTTTTGTTTATTTCATGTTAAAATTTGATGTTGATAAAAACGGACAACCTACAAAATGGCGGATTGAAAAAAAAACAACAAACGCATTGATTTTCCTAAAAAAAAAAAATTTGTTTTCGTTTCCGTTTCCTCATACAAAATACATATAATTTTTTTTTGTTTTTATCTTGCTTTCTACTGACACGCTATTTTATTATTATTTAAAATTACACACTTTAAAAAAAAAATTTTTTTTCTTTCTTTTTTTTTTTTTTTTTTTTTTTTTTACCCCATATAAGAAAATTATAAAAAATTCAAAAATTTGTTTTCTAAACTTTTTTTTTCTTTCGAAAACTTTTTAAAAGTTACTTTATATATTATTATTATTATTATTATTATTATTATTATTATTATTATTATTAATTTTCCATTTCTTCTTTTTCTTCTGCTTTTTTTTATTTTTTATTTTTACTTTTTCAATCTTAAATTTTATTCAACGTTTTTAAACGTTGTTATAAATTTATAATAATAATAATGTTAAATGCTAATTGGCGCCATAAAAGTTTTTGTGACGTAGTAGTTTTGACCTCGGATTTAGATATCGAAGAACGGGAAAATACATCCGGAAGTGGATGGAGATAGGATGTACGTCACCGGAAAGGATCACGTGTTGTAATGATATCGTCGGATCGGGAAAATATATGGAATTCCATAAACTTAACTCGGATGATGGAAGAAATAATAAAGGGAAGAGTAGTTCTTAAATGTAGAGGAATGCAGGAATGACAGGTAGGAACCCATGATGGGAAAGTCTAGAAGAAGGTCAAGGACAAGTGGAAACAGAAAAAGTTGAAAGGATAGAGTAAACGAATTAGATGTAAACGGTTATTATAGCAGAAGAAGAAGAAGCAGAAGAAGATTACCTTAAAAGGTAATTTTCAAAATCCGAACAATGCTGCGAAATTTTCCGATCGCAGTCGGAAGCAAACGATTATTTAATTTCCGGTTTCGCGATACTGGCATAACATAGAAAAATTTGTAGATGTAATAACCATTGGAATACACGACAGCACAATTGACAAAGTCACACTTGCAGAATTTATTAGACAACAACCAACCGGATATCATTCCGAGGCATAATTCCGATAAACAATAAATCGAAGTATCCGCTTCCGTTAAAAAGAATTGAAACGCAGGAAATTAATAGAAAGTGAAAAATAAAACCGAAAATGATTTCGATCATTGTCGTAGCATCATGCCACAAACAACGAAGACAAATTTGTTGGGGGAAGGGAGGGTGGTACGGCTCAAATTTATTATAAAAAATTCTCCATCAATTAAAATCATCCCTAAATAAAAACCTGAAATGCTGAAAAATTTTCCAACGGGTACCTGAAACTCTTTTTTAATAAAAATGACAATAAAAACAACAAAAATAAAAATTTTAAAATTAATACATAAATAATATTTTAAAAATATGCTTTTACTTATTATTAAGTAATAATAATAATAATAAAATTTCAACGACATCGTCCCTTTTCCTTTTCCGGGAAAACAAATTACAACAATTTGCATAACCTTTAATTATAAGGATTATTTACTTGTAATTTTATTTTTTCCCAAAAAAAAAATTATTGCGATTCATTTTATGTTTACAAAACGTTGCGAAAATTTCTCCAGATGTTTGTTTGTTTGTTTGTTCGGTTGTTTGCTAAATAACAAATTTTCTTAATTAATTTTTAAAAGAAAATTTTTTTAAAATTTCGTTTTATTTTTAGTTTTATTTTTATTGCGGTTGTGAGATGTTGCTGGAAAGGAGTTGCTGGACATTTTAAAAATGTGACGTCACAATGATGATAAGAATGATAAGAAGAAAAAAACTAAAATTTTCCCGATAAAAAATGTCAAGTTTGTTTGTTTGTTTTTTTTTTTTAAAAAACAACGAAAAAGAGTTTAAATTTTGAATTTTTTTTAAAAATCGGTTTCCGCTACCTTTTCTCTCTCTCACTCACTCTCCTCTCTTTCCCTCCTTCCTTCTCCCTCTCTCTCTCTTCCCTGGAAAAAAAAATCTTTTTTCCGATGTTGAAGAGAAAAATAAAAAAAAAAAAAAAACTTTTAACTTGAATTTGCATTCGATTCTTCTCAAACCCTTGAGAAAAAAAAAAGAGGAACCGGAAGTTGACTTTGTGGGAGGGGGAGGCGGAGGCGGAAGGAAAAAAGAGAAGGAAAAAGACTTTGCCGGTCGTTTGGGTTTTCCTTTTACTTAACTTTTTTTTTTTTAACTTTTCGAAAGGTTTCGTTCTTGTGAAACGTTGAGGTTTTTTTTTAGTTTTCTAACGTTTCTCTCTTATATTTCCGTGGGCAGAGATAAAGAGAGAGAAAGAGAGAGAGAGAGAGATAGATAGAGAGAAAGAGAAAGAAATAAGTGCACTGGAGCGTTAGAGTTCCAGCTCTGGAACCATTTCCATCTTTGATTTTCAATTAGTTTACATTTAGCTTGAATAAATAACTTCGGGAAGTTTTCAAACAAATCTTTCATAATAATAAATTTTTTCGAATTTTCTTTCATTTTTTTTCTTTTTTTATATAACCATTATTATTATTATTATTATTATTTTTCTTCTGCTTTCTTGTCAATCGTTTGTTATCATCGGTAATTATTTAGTTTTTAAAAAAATAAAATAAAAATATTAAAAATTTATATGTTTTAAATATAAACATCCACATAGTCGTAAAAAAATATCACCTTGTGTTTGTTGTTTGTTTTTTTTTTTTTAGGAAGATTTTTCTAGAAATTTAGGTTAATTAGACTTATTAGATATATAAATATAAATTTTGAATAGGGTAATAAATTGTGTGTAAAAATTATTATGAGTAATAATTATTAAGTTTATTAATTTTTTTTTCTTTCTCTATAATTAATTTGTAGGAAACGAGTTTGCCTTGAATTTTTATTCAAATTTTTGACTGTATCTTCTCTCATTCTCTCTCTCTCTCTCTTTCTACCATTTCATCTTTTTCTCTCTCTCTCTCTCTATTTCTCTAGCATTTCATCTTCACCGTTTTTTCTCTCTTTCTCTCTGCATCCTTTTTATGTATATTTTTTTCTTTCTGTTTCTCTTTCTTTCGCTTTGTATCCTTTCATCTTCATCATTTTTCTCTCCCTCTTTTTCTTTTTCATATACTTTTATCTTTCTCTCTCTCTTTCTCGCTTTCTATTCTTTCATTTTCATAGTTTTCTCTGTCTTTCCCGTTTATTTTTATCTCTTTCTCTTTCTCTCTCTCTATCTCTGTATCCTTTTCATGTATATTTTTTTTTCTTTTTCTGTTTCTCTCTTTCTATCTCTCTTGTTTTCTATTCTTTCATTTTTATCGTTTTGCCTCTCTTCCAGTTAACTTTACCTCTCTCTCTCTCTCTCTATGTATCTTTTTCATGTTTATTTTTTTCTATTTCTGTTTCTCTCTTTCCTTTCACTCTTCCTCTATTCTTTTATTTTCATCTTTTTCTCTCTCTTTCTCTTCTCTTTTTCTCATTTTTATCTTTATCTTTCTCTGTATTCTTTTTTTTCTTTATTTTCTCTCTTTCTCTCTCTCTTGTATCTTCAACTTTTTTTCTTTCTCTCTAAATTGTTATCTTAACAATTCACCCCTTCTCCCTTTTCCGTAATAAAAAAAAAATGAGATTTTACATTTCAAACTTTTTTCTAACATACCATGAAAATTTTTTTTTTTTTAAATGGGGAGCAGGGCGGGGGCAGGATGGGGTCGAAAAGGTAAACGTTTGTAGATGAAAAAAAAAAAAAAGATATTTCAGAAAAAACAAAAAAAAAAAATAATAAAATAAAATTTTTTTCTCGATCGTAAGTAATGCAGACGACGAAACATTAAGTAGACAAAAAAAAAATAATAAGAAAAAAAAAAGCAGAAGACAAAAAAAAAAATCTTTTTTTTTTTATAAAAAAAAAGGAAAATAAAATTTTTTGTAAATTATTGAAAAAGGTTCTGGTAGTGAAGGTTAGAAGGTTCTCGTCGTTATTTATTGCGTTTTCATCTGTGGAAAACTACTTTTAACTTTTCTTTATAAAACCTTTAACAGACTCTCGAAATCCTTTTACCACCTTTTCTCTTTCCCCCTTCCCTTTCCTTCTTCCCCCTTTCCATCCCCCCACATCATTCCCACCTCCCTAAGAAAGAAATAAAAAAAAAACCAAAAGATTAAAAATAAAAAAAAAAAACGGATTTTTTTTTTTTAGGCTTCTCCTCCATTTTTTTCCCGTTAAAAAAAAAAAAAAGAAAAATTCAAAATGCAAATGAAAAATTTTTTTTTTTTTAACTTTTTTTTTTTTTTTTTTAGGTGTAAAAAAAAAAACCAAAATGGAAAATTTTTTTTTAATTTTTTTCCTTTTCCTTTTTCTTTTTTTTTTGACGTAATTTAAATTAGTTTTTATTGGGGGGAAGCGGAGGAGGAGGAAGAGAGGGAAAAGGAAATAACGACAAAACCATTTACTTTCTTTTTTTTTTTAATATTATTATCATTATCATTCTCACGTTTCTCATTATTATTAATTTTTTTTCTTCTTCGAATTAAATAATAAATAATCGATAAATCGATCGATATATTTTTTTTTTTCGTTTCAGACGTGATAAATGACAAAAAAAAAAAACCGAAAAGGAAACACAGAACACAACACAAAGAAGAAGAAGAAGAAAACATGCAATAAGGTTTCAAAACAATTTCAAAGATGTGATATCAAGTAAGAAAATTTTCATTTGCAATTCAAATTCTTTCTTTTGAACCCTTATATTTTATCAATTCACCCTCTTTCACTTCTTCTTATTATTATTATTATTTTACCTCTCAAAACAAATCTTTTGTTTTCCACAGATGTTTGATTGAGTTTTTTTTTTCTTTCTTTCTTACAAACGATTCATTAAAAAAGAAAAAAGAAAAAGAAAACAACAAACAAACAAACAAACGGTCAAACGTTATCGGAAAAATGTTTTTAATGACGTCACTATTGATATATTTTAATATTAACCCTTAACTATCTCTCTCTCTCTTTCTCTCTCTCTCTCTATTTATAAATTTATAGGGGATGGGATTCGTGTAAAAATGGCAACGCGTAAATTAAAATCCTTTTTTTTTTAGAAAGAGAGAGAGAGATAAAAGAAAGTTTCAATAACTGTATCACGTGCGGGAGGAAAAGTTCTTTATAAAAAAAAAAAAGGCGCGATCACCTCTATAAACAAGAGTCACGTGTCGGGATAGACTGTTGGGGATAAATTAAAAACAAAACAAAAAAAAAAAAAAGTTGATACGCGTGGCACAAGACTTCACTTGACTTATCTTTTACTTACGAATATGTCAACAAACCGTTTAATTTATTATTATTATGCCCTTTTTCCTTTTTTTTTTTCTTCGGTGATGTTGGTAGCAGTGATGGTAATCCGTCGTGTGAAAAAAAAAAAAAAAGGTTTCTTCGATCCTTTGACCGTAGGCTGGATTAGTTATCGGATACGGTTAAACGTCATCATCATCATCATCATCATCGGAAAAGGTTTAGCCGAAAGGGTTTGACGACGATAACTTAAGGCTATTTATCAAATAGGATTTTATTTTTAAAAAAATTTATATATATATCCGTGTTTTTGTTTTATCTATTGACGTTTTGGTTGATTTGATTGATAACAACAACAACAACAACAACCGTTTTTGTTTACATTTTTTTTTTTTTTTATAAATAATTCAAAACAAATAAAAATGGGAATTTAAATTGTATATCGGGTTGCATATTCATAAATTTTAAGGTTTAAATCAAATTTCGATACAATAAAAAAAAAAAATGGAAACGAAAAAAATAAATTCATTTCGTTATTATTATTATTATTATTCTAAAGCCACGTCGCTCGGTCGATAATAACGGTTTATTTTATAACGATCACACACATCATCTTAAATCACGCTGTCATCCCCCCGTCAGCAACAGCCCACGAAATCCACTCGAGTTCTTCAACATCTTATCATTAAGGGTGAATATTATTATCGGTTACCCTGTTGTATCATTTATATTATTCTTCTTTTCTTTTTCTTTTCCTTTTCCTTCGTCTTCGTCTTCTCCTACTCCTACTCCATCTTTTCCTTTTTTTTCACTTTTTCTCCATCTCTCTCACTCTTTCATTCTCCATCTCTTTTTATACAGATTCTCATATTTCAATCTTTCACTTTTTTTTCCACCTTTTTTATCTTTCCACCTTCTGTTAATGACGTTTTTATCGTTTTATTATTATTATTATTATTATTATTATTATTATTATTATCAAAAGCAGAATAATCATCATCTTAATAATAATAATAATTTTCATCCATCTTTCTTTTCTTTTTTTTTTTCTAAAACGTTTCGTTTCGAAACAAAGAAAAATATAACAAAAAAAAAAAAAAAAAAGAAAAATTTTTTTTCGGTTTTTGATAAAGTGCGAAATTTTTGGCTCTTCCTTTTCGAAATCAATCTATCATTATTATCATTATCATTATCATTATTATTATTATTTAATTTTTTATCATTTCGAACGAAATTAAAAAAGAAAGAAAAAGAATGAATTTTTTTTTTGTTTTTTTTCTTTCTTTCTTCCTTCCACGTCTTTTCAAGTCAGTCATGAGTGACTGATTTGATTATCATTATTATTATTATTATTATTATTTTTTATCCAGAATTATGTATTGCTTGTGGTTTTGTGATATGATAAAGGGCGCTTTATATATATAATATATAATATATCGTACGAGGGAAAACCGGAAAGGGTACGATGAAAAATTTGATACGGATGGGGTTTAAAAATTTATATATATATAAAATTTTATTTGCGTTTTTCGTTAAAAAATAAAGAAGAGGGGGAGGGTAGGGAAGGAGGGAGAGTTTAAATTACGTAATATTATTATTTAATGTAACGTAAAAGTAATATTAAATTAATAAATTTCACAAAAAATAAAAAAAAAAATAAACATTTAAATAAATTTTAAATGTCTGACATTTATATATAATTCGCGCGTGCGCGTGCGGGTGCGTCCGTGGATCCCCTACGTCAAATTTCAACGATAATAATAATGATTTTATAGTCTATAAATAACGATTACGATTTTTTTTCTTTATTTTTTTATTATCATTACAACACTTTTAAAGTCGATTAATTAATTAAAAATAATTTCAAAATGGCGTCGATAGTGATAGAGATTAGATTTCCCCCTCCCCTCCTCTCCCCAACCACTCAGTCTCGCGTATAATAAAATTGATTTAAAACGAAATAATAATAATAATAATAATAATTTTTTTTTCGAGGTTTAAAAGGAATCGGTCATTTATTTAAAAAGCAACAAATCAAACGGTTCGGACTGACGCATTAGCAAAATTAAAACGACCTTTTGACCTCAACTCAATAAAACTTTGGTTCGTGGTGCTGACGTACAAAAACATTTTCTTTTATTTGTTTTCGTCACATTTTATCGTGTTTTTTTTTCTTTTTTTTTCCTTATTTAGTAAATTGTTTTTTTTACGTATATATATATATATATGTAATCGTCGTAGTTTTCTACTGCTTTAAAAAAAAAAATTTCCAGTTGTTATTTTTACTGGAGAAAAATGAAAAAAAAAAATAAATAAAAATTCCAAATTTTCTGATTCGTATTAAATTTTTAATTTAAAAAAATATTATATGAAAACCTTTTTATTTAATTACTTATTAACATGCGCGCGAGTTTTTTTTACGTTTCGAACGATATTTAAAACTAACAAAAAAATCTCATATGAAAGCTGTTTGATTTAATTACTAATTAATATGCGCGTAAGTTTTTTTTACGTTACGAACGATTTACAAAAAAAAACTTATACGATAACCGTTGATTACATTATTAATTAATATGCGCGTAAGTTTTTTTTACGTTTTGAACGATTTAAAAAAAAAAATTATATAATTACCCTTTGATTATATTGTTAATTAATACGCACGTGACATTTTTTTACGTTACGAGCGATTTTAATAAAATAAAACAAATGATATCATATGAAAGCCCTTTGATTGCATTATCAATTAATATGCACGTGGTTTTTTTTACGTTACGAGCAATTTTAAAAAATAAAAAAATAATATCATATGAAAACCGTTTGATTACATTATTAATTAATATGCACGTGCTTTTTTTTTACGTTACGAACGATTTAAAAAAAAATTTTTTTTGTCTCGCTTTTTAAATTTTCATATCAAAACAGTCAAAATGAAGTTAATTAAAGATTTTCAAAAGAATCATTTCGTTCGATAATAATCCTCTTAAAGAGAAATCAAACGGTAAATTCGAAATGCCACGTTGATTAAAATGGAAAATCCTTCGGGGAAAACCCTGATTTTGGTGAGAAGGGGGGGTGGAAGGACAGGAACGACGATGGTGACGACGATGACGATGACGACGACGGCCTATACAAACTCAGTAGAGCATATCACGCAAGAGCATAACCTTATCTAAACTCAATCAAAATAGAATTCACCTCTTTTTTTTTTTTTTTTTTTTTTTTGATAAAAGGCAAAGAAGCGAAAAACTGGAAGATCCGATCAGTGTGACAATTGACACTCATTACTACCCGTCGAACGTTAGGAAAGTTAAACAGGGTCGGAATAAAACTGAATAAAATTTTGAATTAAACAACCACCGGCCACAATTGACACTTGGTGAAAATTTTTGAAAGGTTTTGAGTATGGTCCTCCTAATCTTTATATATGCTAAACATAAAAATACTAAACAATTTTACCCGAAAAAAAAAAGAAAACTTCCCTAACAATTTTATGCAGATCCGATCGAAAATTTGACGAAGTGGAAAATTATTATGTCAAAACCGAACTTTGTCATCATCATCATCATCATCGTTTCGAATTTTATTTCGTCGTCCAGTTTTTTTTTTTTTTTTCCTTTATCACAACCAAAAAAAAAAAAAACGATTTCATTTCTTTTGAAATTTTATCCTCTCTCTACCTCCCTTCCTCCCTCCTCCCCTCAAAAAAAAAAAGTCTAGCGCGTGAAACAAAAACGTGAACGTAGATCAAAAAAAAAAAAAATTTATTTAATTGATTTTTTTTTCTTTCTTTTTACCCGTTTTTTTTTTTTTTTGTATCCTACCACGTCTTTTTCTTCTTCGTTACAATTATATTCCGTCTTACATTATTCAAACAATTTCCCATTACAAAAAAATAAATAATAATAATAATAATAATAAGTGAAATTGAAGAAAAACTCAAAAAAAAAAAATTTTTTTTTTTCTTCTTTTTTTCCCATTTTTTTTTTCTTTCTTTTTTTCTTTTTTTTTTTCAAAGCAAACGACTTAAATTTTTTAAATTTGCAATTTTAAACAAGTTGATCATTAATATTTATGACGAGATAAAAAAAAAAAAAAAAACGAAAACGAAAAAAAAAAAAATGAAAAAAAAAAAAAAAAACGAGTTTCTTAATGATGGGCAAAATGAGAGCTTTGAAAGTTATATTTTGGTTTTTTTTCCTTCTTTTTTCCCACCCCACTTCTCCCCCGATCCCCGCCTCTCGCCCCCTCCCACTACTCACTTCCTCCCTTCGCTCCCTGTGCGTGAATGAATGCGTATTTTTTTCCTCATCGTGTGATGTTGATGATGCACATCAGGTACGTGAAGAATCGAACATGCTCGGGCAAAAACGTATACATATGGGAACACAAAAGGTTTGTGATTCGGGCCATATGACGTCATCATCGTTGTCGTCGTCGTCATCATGGTGGGAGGAGGGAATGTTAGGAAAATATATATTTTCCACGAACCACCACGCCTCTTGTTCCATTAAATATAACTGTTGTTTTAAACCATTCTGCCATCGTTTGTATTTTTTTTTTTTTTTGGGTCTGTTTCATTTCACATCAATCACGCGAATGTTCTCTTATTGTTCCATATTAAATCATAGCAATTTGTGATATTTTCTGGGGAGGGAGAGAATAAAGGGGTGGATAATATTCTACCCCCTTTCCCCCCCCTTTTGACTTTCCAGATGTTCGTGTAAAAATCTTACGAAATTCTAAATCACACCTGAATGTTTTCTTATTACTATCAACGAACTTGTTGAATTTTCGCCGGAAAAAAAGGAGAGGGAGGAATGGGGTAACGTGTGGGGGGAGGGGAGGTGGTAAATTGCGGTCAGAAAAAAGGAACATTTGTCGCCAATTTTGTAAACTGTTTCACGCAAATTAATTGCCATTGTCCGAATAAAAGCAATTTGTTAAAAGTTAATTTAATTGAAAGGGTCTTTCAACTTTTTTTTTTTTTCCAATATGTCTGATTTATTTTTATTTTTATTTTATTTTTTTTTCCCTTTTGCGGATAACCACTCTTTCTCTCTCTCTCTCTCTCTCTCTCTCTCTCTCTCTCTCTCTCTCTCTCTCTCTCTCTCTCTCTCTCTTTCGCACGCATATAAAAAAATCAGGTTTCGACATTTTTATGTCGCGTACGCGTATGTACGTAAAAAAAAAAAAAAACCACACATCCAAAACGATAAAATTTATTTTGTTATCATTATCATTATCATTTTAACTGAAAATTTCTGGAATAATTTTTACTGGAACGTAATAAATAATGTTTTGTTTTGTCGATGGTAATCTCGCGTTTATACGAGAGAGAAAGAGAAAGAGAGAGAGAGGATTTCGCGAAAGTAAAAAGTGACAAAATCACGCCTTGACGGTTGTTGTTGTCGTTGTCGTCGTCGGCAGCATTTTGAGGGATTTTTTTTTTAAAAAGTTGGCAACGCCTATTTTACCATGTGATGCATGTGTCTCGCGTTAAAAAACAATTTTTTTGTTTTGTTTTCTATAAAATCCTCCTCGTGCACGTCACAATCGTCCAATCCAACAAAACCTCAAACCGATTTTTTTTTTATTTTTATTTTTTTTCGGTACAAAAACCCACTTAAGTTAATCATCCGTTTCTTTTTCGATTTTATTAAGGGTGGAAATCGAAAAAGGGATGAAAAATAAAAAACGTGCGTCATTTTCGTAACACGCATTCGGAAAAAAAATAAAAAACTGACCGCGGAACGAACTGGAAGGAAAAAAAATTTTTTATTTTTTTTTCTTTTCTTTCGTTTTAAAATTTTCTTCTTTCTTTTCTTTTGTTAGTTTTTGAAAAAAAATTTTACTTTTTTTTTTTTAAGTTAAAAAAAAAACGTTGGATCGATCGATCGATCATCAATCTCCATCCATCATATCCCGTCATCATCTTTTAGGGATTTTCCTCACAATTTTTTTTTTTTTTTTCATTTCTCGTTGATTTTGTGTCTGTCTCCCCACAACGAATCCGGGCAAAACAGGATTCAATTAACATTATTAAATTTATATATATATATCGAAAAGTTTTTTTTTTTTTTGTCAAAACGTCACTACAACAACTACAAACGAATAAAAGTGGGACAGAAGGACAACAAATTGTTAAATAATGGTGAAAAGTCACGGTTAAATTTTAATTCTTTGGAAACCGAACGTCACCCTCAATTAATATCTTTCGTATTATTCACCCTTTTTTTTTTTTTTTAAATAAACTTACCCCCACCCTTTTCCACCCTTCTCCCACCCCTACACGTATTGATAAAAATTTTATACCCTTTTGTTGTCACAATCCATTGTTGGCTCTTTTGAGGGTGGTGTGCAACTAAGGGATGACAAAAAAAAAAAAAAGGGAATCTGCACTGACTGACCAGATAGAACAATCGAAACAAGTACGAAATCTTTTTTTAATTTTAAAAAATGACGTCATTCTTCTCCAGAAAAAACTTTCCGAATTTCCAATTTCTTCCCCCCGCCCCCTCACTTCCCACCTTTTAAAATTTTTTCCCGCGTTTTTCTATCGGATGAAAAAAAAATTTTTTTTAAAAAAAAAAAAAACCTTTTTTTTTTTTATCGTTTTCATCATCTTCTCACCGTCGCTTAAATGACGTTTGTTGTTGTTGTCGTTGTTGTTGTTGTTGCTGTTGTTTTAAATGTCCTGCTGTCGTCGTCGTCGTTTTATATTTCTGTCGTTCAATGACGAATAATTTATTTTATCGCGTGTGATTTTATTTTTTATTATTTTTTTTTTACGAATGAGTTGTTTTGTATTGCGGGTAGCCGGATTTTTTTTCAGAATCATCATCATCATCATCTTTAAGCATTACGTAAAAGAAATGAAAAAAAAGATTTCCATTCAATTACACAAAATGAGAGAGAGAGAGAGAGAGAGAGATAATAAAACAAAAATAGTATCGGTCCTTGGTTGCCATGACGTCGACAGAATATATGAATATAAAATGAAATCTCTTTTATTTACTTTCGTTTACTTCATTTGTCCACTCTTTCTCTTTCTCTCTCTCTTTCTTTCTTTCTTTTTCTTATTTAATTTGTGTCGTTATCATCATTTTTTCTTTAAAATTATTTTAAAGTAAATAAAAAATTAACAAAAAAAAAACTTCGTTAACAATATTGTGTTAAATAAAAAAATTCCCCTGGGAAGAAGACAACGTACAAAAAAAAAAAAAAAAACAGGACAAAAGAAATATATATATATATATGAAAGAGAGAGAGAAAGAGAGAGTGAGAGAGTGAGTGAAATGATGCAAAAAAGGGCTGAACAATAAAAACTACGTGTCGAAGCCGACAAAGGAAATTTTTTTTTTTCTCCTAGTTTTGATACATCATTTTTTGATCCTTTGTAAACAATGTTTTCCTTTTTTTTTTTTCCACCCCAATGTGCCCCAATGTATCCCTGCCCCCTGTTTTCATTTCGTGTTTGCCACCTTAAATGAATCGTTAAATTTTTTTCATAATTGATTACATTTTACACAAGGTAAACATATGAGTGTCATAAATATTAAATTTAAAAAAAATTCTTATTAAGTTTACATTAACAGTTTATTTTAATAACGGGATGAGTTCCCCACCCCCTTCTCCCTGCTTTATTTATTTATTTTTTTTTTTTCGGGGGGGGGGGCTATTGTATAATACGAATTTGATGAAAAAAAAAAAAAATTCGTCTCGTGCCACGAAAAATTTCCTTTGACGAGTAAATTTTTTATATTGACGTACGTACGATCACGAAAATCGAATTTTTCTTATCGATATATTTCAAATTATCGATTTATTATTATTATTATCATTATTATTATTATCATTATGGTTTTTTTTTGTAAAAATACAAAAATTTTTTTAGTTCTAAAAAAGTTTTTCCATTCATTTTAAGGAAAAACAACTTTTTAAAATCAAACGTAAACATTTTAAATTATTTAACTCGTGAGTGCCTCCAGGATTTGGTTTTACTCAAATAGTAATAATAATAATAATGATGATGATGATGATGATAATAATTTCAAGGGATTATTTAATATTTACGAGAGCGTGAGCTTTTAAATATTAAATATTTTACTTAACGTGGGTGTCAAAAGACCCTTTGAACTTCTTCAACTCTGTTAAAAAAAAAAAAAAAGTTTTTTGCGTGATTCGGTTTTAAGTTTACCGTCCACGCTGTCGACGACCCCGACGTTGCTGAGGTCGCAAATGAAAATGGCATAATTGCAAAATCAAAGAAAATTCCCCCATTAATAATTAATAAAAATAATAATAATAATTAAAATTTTACAAGACGTGTTTAAAATCTCTAGAATTTTATCAAGTCGTTTGTTAAAAAGAAAATTTTTTTTTTTCATTTTTTTTTACTTACTAAAAAAAAGAGCCTTAATTAATAACCGAAAAAAAAACGGTGTAAAATAGGGAAGGGGGGCAGGGTAGAGGGGGGAGATTTAACAAAAATCCAAATCAAAATTCTCATTTTTTAACGTACTTGTGTACGACAATTTGCCTATATAAATTTTTTTAAGGTAATAATCAAACTCCAACGCGAAACGTTCAGGTATCCAATAAAATCCTGCCACGTACGTACTTACGTACCGCCATTTTAAACCGTAAAAAAAAAAAAAAAAAAACAAAAATGGCAGAATTAAAAAATTAAAAAAAAAGTTAAACAAGGGAAGGGATATAAAACAACAACCGACCAATCATTGTTTCCGAAGTTAACAGTCCGAAACGTTTGCAAAGAGAAAGAACAACAACAACAATTCCATGGCATTTTGTCACATATCATGAACACGATGTTCATTCTCCAGAACGGAAAGTTTTTCGTTAAAAATAAAAAAAAAAACACGATGTGATAATAATAATAATAATAAAACCCATATGAATTTTTTTTTTGTTTCATTTTTTTTTTTTAAATACGAAAACAAAATCCAAGGAAATATTTAATTACGACTTCCTAATTATTATTATTATTATTATTATTATTATTATTATTATTATTATTATTATTATTATTATTATTATTATTATTATTATTATTATTATTATTATTTTATAACAATACAAAAGGGGGGTAAAATGATTTATAGTTGGAAGTTTTTATTCCATTCGTACCTTTTTTTCCAAAAAAAAAAAAAATGAGTTTCGATAAATAAATAAAATGGCGGTCGATTTAACAAAAAAAAAAAAAAATGGAAAATATTTTTTTTTCAACCACGGCCTTTTCGAAAATGTTTTTGTGAATCAATTAAACTGAACACGCGCGTTTTATAATTAAACTGAATTTATTAGAGAAAAGAAAAAGAGAAAAAAAAAATACTTTTTTTTGTAAGTAAATAAGTAAATGAAGAGGAGGTGGAACTTTAGAGTAACCCCCAAGAGAGAGAGAGAGAGAGAAAAAAAAATTGGATAAAAAAAAATCCCACACTCCCGCACGCGCGTGCGTGCGTGCGTGCGTGCGTGTGCTGTCGGCGTGCATTAGTAGCCTCATAGCTGTAGGAAAACACGTGCAATAGTTGATACAACTCAAATTAACCGCTACACGTTCAAAAACAAACACAAACAAACTTTATTTTTCAAAACGAAAACATTTGAAAATTCTCCTTGATATCGACAAACGACCGATTCCGATCACATAATAAAAAAATTTTCTGTTTTTGAAATTCTGGAATTGAACGTTCTGGAGAATGAAGAAAAAATCTCCACGTTCCAGAGTTCCAGAAAAAACAAAAACAACAACCGTCGGACGGATTACAACAATTCACATCGACGGAAAATAAAAAAAAAATTTTTTTTAAATCTTAAAACGATCTCGTCGTCTTCTACTTAAAAAAAAAAAATTAATAATTAAATCGATAAAAAATTATTATTATTATTATTAAATAAACAACAACAACAACAACCGGTCGACAAAAAAAAAAAAATTTTTTTTAAATATCATCTGTCATTTTAGACAGACGAAACATTAAATCCTCGTCTCTCTTGTTTTTTTCTTCAACCTTCTTCTTTGTAACGGACAAAAAAAAAAGAATAAACAAACGAAAATTCCAGTAGTCGATGATGTTTATCTATTCTTTTGATAGTATGCCTACTACCTTGGAGCACTTGTGTGTGTGCGTGCGTGTCACATTCGTACAAGATGGACAAGATACAAAAAAAAAAAAAAACATAATTTTTTATTATTCGACGTCCATTTATTGTTTTTACTTAATGATAAAACGTATTACTTTAAAAAAAATTTTTTTTTACTACTCGTTGTTGTCTCTCTCTCTCTGTCTTCCTCCCTGCTTCCCCTCTCTTTCTCTCTTTTTTATTTGAGTTCCAAAAAAAAAAAAAGAAAAAAAAATTTTCCCATGCCGGGAATCGAACCCGGGCCTGCTGGGTGAAAGCCAGCTATCCTAGCCACTAGACCACATGGGATGTACGGACGGTGAGGGTTAAACGTCACATCCAACAAACACAAACGTTTGTTTATATTTTTAAATTTTTCTTTGTTATCACACGCGGAATTTTCTTATCAGGACCCATTCGTTTCGTATTAGAATTCTTTCACGATTTTTTTCCCTCTCTCTCTCTCTCTCTCTCTCTCGAAAATATAAATGTTTCAGGGAATTTTTTTTTTTTTTTTGGTAATATAATTGGTTATAAATTTTTTATATATTCATCGCCCAAAGGGAAATTTCTAGAGAGAAAAAAAATTTTTGGGTTATTGTGATGATGGATAATTATCAACACCTAATTTTAAAAAAAATTATACTCGATAATTTACACAAAAAAAAAAGTTTTTTTCTTGTTGTTGTTTTTGTTGTTAATCGTCAAATTAAAAAGGTTTTCTGCTACCGCCGGCACCGCCACCACCACCACCACCACCGCCACCGCCGCCTCACCCAACATAACTCGTTTCGCATTAATGGTTCATCGACTGCTACCCTCTACTGCTTCACCTACTCTAACCATCATTCTTATTCCGACACATTGTTTTTGTTTGTTGGCATTGAAAACCATTGCGATATCCTAATGTCGGGACTAAGTACCCTTAGTTGACACCCTATTTATCAAATTTATGCACCCTGCACAAACTAAACCACCCTAACTTTTGCCAAATTCACTTAATCCTCACCCTACGTACCCGATGATCGACTACCAACATCTCTCTCTCTTTCTCTCTTCGCCTTTTTTTTTTCCTTTTTTTATAACAATGTGCAATAAATTGTGTTTTTTTTTCTTTTTCTGTTTTTTCCTTTCACTGACAAAAAAATTACTCGAATTTTTTTACTAATAATAATAATAATAATGCCTGAAATGATGACGTGTCTTGATCAGAAAAAAAACTTATTTACAAGGTAATTAATTTTTTTTCTTACTAGGCGTGTGCGATTGTTCTTATTATTATTATTATTGATTATTCAAATAATAATAATAATAATAATATTAATGACGAATGATGATAATAATAATAACGAACAATTTAAAAAATTAACATATGATTAATATTTAAAAAGCATTGTTTACAAATTTTAAATTTTTTGGTTTTTCCTGTTAATTGACGGATGATTGTTATTAATAATTAACGGTGAAAAAAGTCTTTTTAAAAAAAAAAATTTATTATTACTCGCGATAGTATTTTTAGCGCCGTTTTTTAACGAAATCCCATCATCGAGCCAACGTCGTCATTTTTATTTTTTATTTTTTTTTGTTTTCTCCCCATGTCGTAGTTTTTTTAATAGAGCTTTAGGAAAGAAAAAAAAAATTTTTTTTAACGGGGATTAAGACATAACGCCGAAGGCTCAGGAGCGAAAAATATCTGCGATGGCTCAAGGGATGAGACACGTCGGATGGTGAGAGAGAGAGAGAGACCCAGGGGATGACTTTAAAACACAGAATGGGGTGAATTTCCTATTTAATTTTATCCTTTATTGGTTTCTTTGTAGTTCGTCTTACCCTAAAAAAAAAAAAAAAAAAAAATTTACAATATCAATATTGGACGAGATATTCCCTTTTTTTTTTTTTACTCTACGACTACGAAGCCTTTTTTTTAAAAAGGTTTATTGAAACCCACCACCACCCCACCGCCCCCCATCGCCGTCATATTTTTATCCAAAACGAAAATAATAATCACTTTCTTCTTCTTCTTACGTTATAACAATGGTGACACAAGTTTTTAACAAAAGATTTTTTTATTTTTTTATATAATTAATTAGTTGTAGAAAAAGGAAAAATTCTTCCACTTACGTCATCAAAAACGTTTTTAATTAATTTCAAATCAAAATTTTTCTTTTTTTTTTACGGTTTGACGCGGCCACGTTCTGTTATAAAATGTCATTAGAGTTTTAAAGTACTACTTGGAAAAACGTTCGTCGATGTAAGTGAGAGAGAGAGAGAAAGAGAAAGAGTACCGACATTAAAGAAACGTGTCGAGTAATACCAAGGGCTTAATTAACCAATAAACCAAATTAACCGTGACGTGTTCGATGACAAAAGAGAGAAAGAGAGAGAGAGAGATAGAAAGGGCCCCATTTCATTTTCATTAACTAACCCTTCGTTTTAAAATATTAAATGATAACATTTACACATATGCTAAACATTGTTTTTTAAACATTTATTTTTTTAAAAAACTCAAACGAATTTTTTTTTTTTTCTTTTCGGGATTGCAAAAAGGGGGATTCGACATTTTTTTTTTTATTTTATTTTATTTTAAACTGAATTTTAAGAAGATAAAAAAAAAAAAAAAACGTCTGATTAAAACTCAAACTGACCCAAATGACGACTACGAAGGGGAGGAGGAGGAGAAGGAGGATGCTTCGACGTGACTCATTTTTCTTCTTCATCGTTCCCTCTTCCTTCATTTAAATCTTATAAAAAAAATTTTCTCTTATTCTTCTCTCTCTCTTCTATTTAACACAACAATGAAAAAAAAAAAAAACAACCGGAAGTAAAGATAATTTGATTTAATTATAAATATCTACCCACAAATAACAACGACACAAATCAAAACCTTTTGTTTTAATAATAATAAAAACACTCGTAGATGATAATTTCTTTTTCTTTTCTTTTCTTTTCTTTTACCTACGGATTTAATGATAAGGTACCTACCAACAAAAATCTTGAGGGGGCCTTAACTAGATTTTAAGTGGGTGATGGGTGGTGGTAGTAGTACCTCATATGTGTGTGTGAAGTGATAACACTCGAACACTAAATACACACACTCCTTTCTTTCGCGGTTATTTTATATAGGTGAAAGATATGGATGTTGATGATGATGATGTGGAGAAAGATGTGGTAAAAAAAAAAAATTAAGGGTGAGGAGGGGGTGAGTAAGATGGTAAAAACACCAATGGGAATCTCATTCATTTAAATACCATTACTTCAAACTATTGTTT
Source organism: Pediculus humanus corporis (assembly GCF_000006295.1). Classification (NCBI taxonomy): domain Eukaryota; kingdom Metazoa; phylum Arthropoda; class Insecta; order Psocodea; family Pediculidae; genus Pediculus; species Pediculus humanus. The sequence continues at coordinate 2,009,373 of NW_002987887.1, read as the reverse complement.
TATATTTGATGTATAATTATGTAAATTTATGGTAATACTTTTCATCCAAAGCAGGTGTCTTTCGACATGATTATACTCCCCTGGCTTTCCCTATTTCGAATTTTTTCTTTTTTTTTTTTTAAGTTGTGCCTCCTCTCTCCCATCACCCCTTAGAGTCATCCACCTAAGACAACAACAACAACAACAACAGGTTGGTGAAAAAAAAAAAAAATTTTTCAAAGGGTGAATTTAAATTTTTTTTTTTCTCATAATTTTCGTTTTTTTCTCTTTCCTTTTCTTTCCTTTGATTGAAAACTATGTGTGAAAAAGGACACATTTTCATTATTATTATTATTAAGGAAAAACGCGGGAATTGTTTGACGATTTAAAAATTTTTACCTTCGTATCATTTTCTCCTTCCTTCCTTCCTTTCATCATCGTAATTGTTATTATTATTATTATTATTAAGGCGCCATAATTTGCATCGATGTGTTTGTTGTTGTTGTTGTATGCAAATTAAAATCGTGAAAAAACAACCGAGAAATAAATAAATAAATAAATAAAAACAAGCGCCGTGATTTGCATGAAAAAAAAAAAAAAAAAATTAAATGTCCATTAATTGATAAAACTCGTTTCGAATTTAAATGTTTTTTTTTTTTTTTTGCAAAATAATAATAATAATAATAGAGTTTAAACCGTTAATAACAAGATTAAAATTTAATAAATAAGTAAATAAATAAATAAAAAGTTAATGAATAATATTATTAAATTTTTAAGAAAAAAAGAAGTAATAAAAAATAAAAAATCAATTTTTATAACGACGTATTTAAATTTTAAACATTCGACAAAACGCTTTTCCTTTTCTTTCTTTTTTTTTTTTTTCAATTTTTCGACAAATAATCCGTGTTATTTATAAACAAAACGCGGCGTTATTTAAACACTTTTTTATTTAATTAACAACATCCGGTTTTTGTTTATGTAAAAAAAATAACATAAATTATTTATCGTCATTGTCGTCGTAGTCGTAATCGTCGTCGTAAATTATTTATTATTCGCAAAATTACTATATTATTATCATCATTATCATTAAATCGTTCTTTAATTATTAATTCATATATGTAATAATTAACGGTAATCAAATATCATTATTATTTATTATTATCATCATTATCATTATCGCCGTCGCGCGCGTATTGGAAACGCCGAAAAAAAAAATTTATTTAAATTACAAACGTTTAAAATTAATTAGAGATTGCGTGTGTGTCAGTCATGACGTCATAAATTTTTTATTCATCGATATACATTAATAAATAAACTTATTAACGAAACAATAATAATAATAATTAAATAGTAATAAAATTTATTGAATTATCCGTAAGGTGACAAAAATGAACGAAGGATTAATAGTAATAATTAATAATAATTACTCGGGGATTTTAATTAAATCCTCGAAATTATTAATTTATTAATCGTACTTGACACATAATTTTATTTTATTACTTAATAAATTCACCAAACGCGTTAAATCGGGGTAATTATTATTACTCTCTATTAATAATAATAATAATAATAATAATAATAATAATAATAATAATAGTAATAAAACCAAAATTAATTAATTAATTAATTTTTTCGCGTTTGAGGTGTGAAAAAATTAGGAAAAATAATTTTTTAAAAAATGTAAATTGATTAGGGAGTATTAAGAAAATCAATTAGAAAAGAAAACATTTTAAAATTAAAAAAAAAAGAAAAAAAGGTTTTTTTTATTACTTTTGGTTTTTTTTCTTTTCTTTTTCTTTTTCTACATCATAAATTATTTATACTTGTGTGTTTGTGTGTGTGTGTGTTTATGGAAAATTCTGGAAAAACATATAAGCCGTAAAAAAAAAAAAAATTTTAAAGAGAAAAACACCTTTTAAAAAAAAAAAAAAAAACAGAAAATTTTACGTATTTTCTCTTAAAACCAAAGAAAAAAAATATATATATCAAAATAAAAAAGGGGGAGGGGGCATGAGAAAAAACATGACCTTTTATTCCATTGGTCAAGATGTTTCTTTAAATAATTATAAAAAGACCACGTGATTACATTTAAAACGTATGGATGAATCCGTCTTTTTACATGACGAATTTCCGAAATCCCTGTAAATTTCCTTAACGTTTTTTTCTGATTGGACGACGCGGAAAACCTTTTGGAAAATTTTATTTCGACGAAAGGAAAACATGAAAATCTCAACGTTTTGTAAACTATTCATGTTTTTCTTGTACTTTTTTTATTTTACTAAAGAAATTTTTGGATTGGCTTCTTATATATCTTATGGAAATAAAATAAAAAAATGTTTTTACTCCCAAACGTGAAATTTTCCGGAAAAACTTAACGGAAATAATAATGATAATGATAATAATAATAATAATTTTAAAAAAATAAAACAATCATAAGTTTACGCGAATAGAAAAAAATAAATAAATAAATTCAATCGAAAAACGAAAAACCGAAAACTTTTACTTAAAAAAAATATAAAAAAAAATTCTGTAATTGATTCAATCATTCATTCATTCAATCATTCGTTCATTAGTTTATTTTTCATTGAAATTTTTTTTTTTTTTTGATTTGTTAATAATAAAATAAAATTAAATAAATTTTTTCTTCGAGCGGCTTGGTCGTACTTAATAATAAATACTTTTAATTACGTCATTATTTACGCCACTCATACGTCATCGTTAGTAAATATTTTTTAAAATAATTAGAATTTAATAAATTTTACTTTTCACGGTTTTTTTTTTTGGAGGGGGAGGACGGGGGTTGTTAGTTTGTTGTTTTTGTTAGGAATTAAAAATAAAATTTTAAAAAGAAATTTTTCTTTTTTTTTTTTTTATAAAAATAATTTTTTGTTAATTTGAAATCGTCGGTTGGGGGGGAATTGTGAGGGGAGGTGTGTGGGTGTATGGGGAGAAGAAGAGGGAAAAAGAATCGAATTCGAAACGAACAAAAAAAAATTTTTTTTTTTTTCTCGTTTTCCTCGTTTGAGAATTTTGTAACATTTGGTCAAAAAATTTTGATTTTGACATTGTTTTGACATCTGACGTCATTACAGATACAATTCGCCACAAAATTATACCTTTTTTTTTTTTTCTCCAAAACTCTTTCTCCAGTTTTAACGCTGAGCAGCAGGAAAAAAAACGATTCTGTAATTTTTTCCTTTTTTTTTTTTGCGAGATAAAAAAAAAAAAAAGAAAACCGATAAAAAAAAACCGGAAAAGCTCAAAACCAATAGATGCGAAGAGAGCAAAGGGCAAAAAAATATGAAAAAAAAAGGAAGGAAGGAAAGGAATGGAAAGGAATGGAAAAAGAGATAAAATGAAAAAAGAAGGAAAAAAAAATATCATTCCTCATTACCAAAACACTACCTTTTGGATAATTTTTTAACATCTATTCTCGTTTTGGAATTTTTAGAAGATGGAAAATTCACAAACCGATAAAACCTTTTCCCTTAAACCTTTACAAAAGGAAACTGAATCATTTGAAATCTTCTTACACGACGATGAACACAACTAAAGATCAAGAAATACGGAAAATTAACTTTTTTCCTTTTTTTTTCTTTCCTTTCATTTTTTTTTTTTTATTTTATTTTTTTATTTTTTTTTGTTCGGAATCTCTCAACGTTTTTTTTTTTCTTTCTTTTTGAAAAATAAAATTGTGGAAATTGTCTCGGTATAGCACTTAAATTGATTCATTACTGAATCCATCTATCCGCCATCTTGAATTTGTTATATTTAATCAAAAACAGTTTTGGCGGTGAAGTTTTTTTTTTTGGTTTTTTCCCTTTTTTTCCTTTTGCTTCTACATCCTTTAACTTATTCCTTTTTTTTTTTTTATTTATTTTCAACTCTTATTTTGTTTTTGATTTTTTTTTTACGTTTCCTTCCCCCGCCCCCACTCGCCCCATTGCCCCCCAACACGATGTTAATAAAACTTCCAAAAAAAAATTTTTTTTTTAATTTTATTTATTTATTTATTTTACGGGAAAATTTTTTTCAAATTATTATTTTTTAATATCGTATCACACATTCAACAATTCATTAATCAATCAGTCAATCAATCAATCAATCAATCAATAGAATCTCGTGTTAAAAAATAAATAAATAAGTAAAAGAAATTTAAAAAAAAAAAAAATGAGAAAAAATAAAAAATTAATTTTCTTTTTTTTGATGACGTTTACCGTTTGACGTCATTAAATTACGTCATAGAATTAAATAATAGTAGGTGAAGGAGGAGGAGGGTATATGAAAAGACCGGAAACGTCGTATAAAATCCCGTTTGAAAAATATATAAAAGAGGAAGAAAGAAAGAGAAAAAAAATTTTTTTTTTATAACTCTCCGACCGGTTCTCTTCGGACTCTTAATTAAAATCAAAAACTTTTTGTTTTATTATTTTACCCCCTATTTTGATTTAAAAACATTCAGACAATCTTATTATACTCTCTCTCTCTCTTTCTCTCTTTTTTTTTTAATTCTATTCTTTTTCTTTTTCTTCTTTTTCTTCTTCTTCTTATTTCTTTCAAGAGTTAATAATAATTGTTAGAATGAAATGGTAGAAAGACTACTAAGCAATAAATTTAAATGATAATCAGACAAAGTTAATTAAAAAGGAAAACCACAATCTGAGGGAAAGTTTTCGGTACGGTGAACGAAAACGAAAGAAAGAAAGAGAAAGAGAGAAAGAGAGATAGAGAGTGTGTAATAAGGATGAAAATAGGAAAGAAAAAAAAAGGTTCAAAATCCTGCCAGAAACAGAAGAAAAACATTTCAAACAAAAGAAATAAAACGTAAAATAAATTGAAAAATATTTTCTTTCTTTCTTTCCACCCAAAAAATTAAATAAATATTTTAATTAATCTCATTATTATTATTATTATTATTATTATTATTATTATTATTAAATAAATAACTAAAAAATTTAAATAATTTATGTATTTTATTTATTAAAAATATTATTATTATTATGATTAAAAAATGAAAAATCTGTGATGATGGAAAATTTTCGTAATCGATTTTGATAAACAAAAAAAAAAATAAAATAAAACGACTTTCGCGACGAAAATTTATTTTAATAAATAATAATGATAATAATGATGATGATAATGATGATGATAAATGTATAAGAGTTTGAGTGATTAATAAATAAAATAATTTATTATCAATTATCAGTTGTTACGTCGTCCTTGACTTTGGAAATTAAAAAAAACAAAAAAAAATTTTAAAAAAATTTTTTAAATCACGTTAACTTAATAATAATAATAATAATAATAATAATAATAATGCTAATAATTGTATTCGAATTATGCAACTTTACATTAATTAAAATATAAATTATCACATTTGATAAGAAGTATGACCTAGAGAGAATGTTATCATCGCAAGTATGGTAATGATAACAACAACCGCTGGAATTCTGAATTAAAAAAAAAAAAATTTAAAGGGTTTGCTTTGCTCTAAGGGTTATTTATTTACTTATTTTTCTATTAGTTATTTATTACGGTAATTAAAATAATGATAATAATAATAATAACAATTACTCGTAATTTTTTTCTAGGAAAAATTAATAATTAATCAACCAATTAACGATTGACACGTAAATTTTTATTTATTATTTATAATTACTCGATTCGGAAAAGTAATAAATAAATAATTTTTTTTTATTACCCCCCTCCCTTCCCGAGGCAGTTAATAAATCGTAGCGTGTATTAAACATGTGTGGTTATTATTAATCACCTTTGACCTTGTGACGAAATATTTTAACTTCCTGCTTAAGAGAAAAAAAAAAAAAAAAAAAACCAAAACTTTGTTTTTCTTCCATTTATTACGATTAAAAAATTTTTTCCATTAAAAAACATCATCATTATCATCGTCGTCGTCATCATCGTCATCATCAACATCATCATCATTATTATTATTAATGTAATTTATAATCGGAATCACGTAAACGTTGCTGCAAAACGTTCATCGTTTGGAACATTCTTGAAAAATTATTATTATTATTTTTTTTTCGTTAGTTTTTTATCATTTTCCTTATTTGCCATATTCACGTGACCCTTAACCTTCTTGTCTTTAACCTTCATTTCTCCTATAAAACCTTTCGCCATTTTTTTTTTATTAATTCCACGTCTAAAAAATAATTTTTACAAGAAATAAATAATTTTTTATTTGTCGTTTTGTGCTTTTCCAGTTTTTTTTTGATTATTATCATTATCATTATCATTAATTACGAGCCAGTTAAAGTGATAAAAAATTAATTATATACAATTAATTGCGAAGTAAATAACAATAATAATAATAATAACAACGATACTCGCGAAATGATAAAAATTATCAAGGTTAATCAATGTTTGTGTGTGTGCATATGAAACTGGAATCACGTGGTTTAACTAAGACGATGGTAAATTTTTATGCGTGCGCATGTGCGTGCTCGCACATAATTTTTTTTTCCAGTTCACCGAGAGAGAAACAAACGGCAAATAAAAATTATTATTATTATTATTTTCCGTAAGATTTTAATTTTTAATTTTTATATAAAAAAATTATTTATTTGACGTTTTACTTCCATGAATAAAAAAAAAAAAATAAAATAATTTTTTAAGTCCATTAAAAATAATAATTAAAGTAACACGTAAATCATATAAAATGAAAGAGAGAGATAGATATACGAAAATAGAGAGAGAGAAACGCATGCAATCACACAACAAAAACACAAATAAAGAGAGAAAGAGAGACACGGTCAGAAACACACATACACACACAAAAAAACAGAAAGAGAAAAATACATCCCAGTAAAGTACATCTTTAAAAACAAAGAGAGAGAGAGGGAGAGAGAAAGAGATACACGTACACAAAAACACAGAGAAAAACATACACACACAGAAATAGAGAGAGAGACACTAAGACAAACATACACACACACAAAAAAAAACGCATCTAATCACACAACAAAAACAGAAATAAAGAGAGAAAGAGAGAGAGAGAGAAAGACAGATAGAAACACAGAAATAGACAGAGAAAGATAGACACACACACACACACAAAAACAGAGAGAAAGAAAGAAACAGAAAAAGTCTCTCAGAAAGAAAGGCACACATACACAAAAACACAAAAAGAAAAACCTACACACACAGAAAAATAGAGAAAGAAAGAGAAAAAGATACACACACAAAAACGCAGAGAAAGAGAAAAAGAAAAAGAGAGAGAAATACACGCACACACACACACACACACGCACGCAGAAATTGAAAGAAAAGAAAGAGAAAGAGACAAAAAGATCTTTTTTAATAAGACGCCACCATGTGTGATTTTCTTTTAATAAAATATTATTAAATTTTTTTTTTTTTAATAATAAATAAGTGGCTTAAATGAGTAAAAATAAAAAAAACGCGCGTAAAATTTTTTTTACTTATTTATTGCGCGTAAAACAAATTTTTCCAAGTAAGAAAATTCAAAAAACGCAAAAAAAATTTATTGAGTTTGATAAGTGATAACGAAAGTATATTGAATATTATTTTACGGGTAGTACTTACGGTACCTGAAGGTATCATAATTTTATCATTTTTCTTTCTCTCTCTCTCTCTCTCACACACACACATTAATTTAAATTTAAATTTTTTTTTTTTTTTTTTTTTTTTAATCGTGACAGGATGAAAAATACATACGAGAGAAAATAACAAACTCCGAACTGAAAATTTATTATTATTATTATTATTTTTTTTTTTTTTCATTTGTTGGCAACATTGTTTTTTTAACATTTCGGACCAGTTCGAAATTGATATCGTACCTTTTTTTTATTGAATTAATTAATTAAATAAATATTAATCCTTTGATTAATTAATTATTTATTTATTAACTTTTTGTGAAAATATGTTTTAACATCTTTATTCGAAAATTATGTACATAAATTTATTTAAATAATAATTATTATTTATTTCGTGTCGTTCCCTACCTCCCCCCATCTCCGAGTTTTTCCGAAAAAAAAATTGCATCGGGGTTGGGGGGAGAGAGCGACAACAAAAACGGCGCGTTAATTAAAAACGTTCAAAAAATGATCGAAATTTAATAATTTTCTTATGATTGACGATCGAAAAATAAACGGGGAGGGAGGGAGAAAAAAGGGGGAGAAAAAGGGGAGAAACGTCAGCGACAGACAGGTTTATTATCAATTTCGAACCTGAAAAAAAAAAAATTTAAAGTGGATTTTTAGAAGAAGGAAAAAAAAATATAAAAGCTCGGCATGTTTTCAAGTGTGGAAAAATATTTTTAAGTACGAAAAAAAAAAGTAAAATTTAAGAAAGAGCTAGCAGAAGACAAAAAAAAAAGAAAATGGAGGAAGAAAAAAGGAAGAGAAGATAGACGTCCTAAAAAAAAAAATAAAAAATAAAAAAATGAGAAAAAGAGATAGATGAAACCAAAGTGTGAAAATTATACAGTTGGCATCGGAATATAAAGATTTAAAAAATTTTTTTTTCATATATATATATACACACGTATACAGAATGTTCTGGAAAAAATTATCACGTGATTATTAATAAAAAAAAAATATCACGTGATTTCAATTTAAAAAATCCGACGGAATTTTTTTTTCGTAACGTTCGTCGTCCCGTCAAAACGAAATAATTAAAATATTATTATTATTATTATCATTAAAAAAGATTTTTCCGAGAAAACGACAAAATCGTTTACGTTTTTCATTGGGTCACTCTATATATATAATTTTTTTTTTCCTTACGTCTTCTGCTAGTAGATGCGATTTTTACATTTGAAACATGGCTCGTATATTTTATATATAAAAAAAAAAAAAATCATCTCAAGTCTTTTGCTCTTCCTCTCCCCCTTCCCTTCTCTCATTTTTTTCTATTACTTCCTTCCCCCTCTCTCCCTTTTGCACTGGACTTTTCGAAAATCTATCATTTCCGGTTTATTTTTTTTTGGAAAATTTTAGTTGAGGACGAAACGAAAGAAAAAAAAAGTTTTTTTTTTTTTACGTCGATGAAAAAACGATGGGAGCTGGGAGGAGGGGGTGGGGGGAAACGTGGGAGGTAAATAAAGATTCGTGGAAGTAGAAAGAAAAACAAAAAGGGAAATAAACATCTTTTCACTTTTTCTTTTATGTACCTTTATTTTTCTCATGCGGAAAATCTTTTGTTGGTTTCCTCCCTTATTGCCTCGTTTATCGTATCGGTCCCTCCTTCCCTACCCCCCACTCTCTTACTTCCATACCTCCTCCCTCCCTCCGTTATTGCTTTTTCATCAACTTTGATCTCCTTGTCTTTTTCTTTTTCTTCTTTTGATTTTTTTTTTTTTTTTTTGTTTCTGTTCGGATGAAAGTTTTGCCTATTTAAAGTTTTTAAACAAAAAAAAAAAAAAAAAAACCGACAATTTTCTTATATTTATTTAAAAAAGAGAGAGAAAGAGAAAGAGAGAGAGAGAGAGAGAGAGTGAATGAAAAAAAAATTAAAAATAAACTTTCTTTCTCTCTCTCTTTATCCGCCATTTTTTTCCCCGTTTCTTTTCCTTTTCGCATTAACGAGTTAAAAAAAAAAACCGTTAAAATTTTATTTATGTTCTATTCGTACGTAACAAAATAATTTCCTTAAAAAAAAACTTTTGGCGGGAAATTTAAAAAAACTCAAACCTAAATAAACAACAACAACAACAACCCGTTATTATTATTATTATCATTATTATTACTTTATAAATATTCATGAATTTTTCTCTCGTGGCAAATGTGTACTACTACTACTACTCGCACATGTCCTTTTTTTTTTTTTCTCATTAAAAATAATTACTTATTATCATTATCATTATTATCATTTTCACGAGTTTTATTACTATTCGTTATTATCATTATTATCACATCGATAACAATAGAAAGAAAATTTTTTTAGAAATTTTCTCGCACGATATTGTCGCGTGCGTGTGCGAGGCGTGAAAATAAAAGAAGCGAACAAACAAACAAACAAACAAACAACCAATTTCATTATTTTTTTTTTTTATCATCAAAGGAATACGTAAACTAATAATAATAATAATTTTTATCGTTTTATTTAACAACGCGTTAAAAAACAAGAAGAACAAAGCGACGACTTTTTGTCGTTTGTTACAAAAAAAAAAAAATAATTGAAAGTGAACTGGGCGTGACAATTCTATTAACCGGAAATAATGAAAAAAAAAAGAAGGAAAATGTCAGATTATACATAGATACATAAATAATTATTTAAAAAAAAATTGAATTTATTTAAATTTTATTATTATTATTATTATTATTATTATTATTATTATTATTATTATTTTACAAAAAAAAAAAAAGTTGCGTCGAATAAATAACGACCCGAAAAAAAAAAAATTTTTTTTTCGTTATTCAGGAAGGATTTTAATCGCGACATTTGGTTTTCAACTGTTTGTTGTTTGTTGCTGTTATTTTCCATATTTCGTTTTTTTTAAAGTAAGTAAAGGGAGAGGAAGAGGGAGGAGAGAAAGGAGACGAGGGAGGAAAAGTATCGTTTTATTTATATATATGTGGAGTCGTTTTTAAATTGTCGTGTCAGTAGTATCGTAAATATATATATATAAAATTTCAATATGGCGTCCGAAAAATTTTTTCTCTTTTTCTTTCTCTTCCTCTCTTTCTCTTTCACGAGTTTTTAAGTTATTATTATTATTATTAAAAAAAAAAAAAGGTTTACTGTCAACCCAAATATTATTCATCCCTTTTTTTTTATTTTATTTTTCTTTTTCTTCAATTTTTTTATTTTGAAATAAAAAAGGAAAAATGTTTACCGATCCGTAGGGTTGGAAAAAAAGGAAAAAAAAAGGAAAAAAGGAAAACAACCGACATTAAAAAAAAAAAAATTATTTTGTTGTTCTTTCCATTGAGAATGATCGTAATTCTTGTATTTTTTTTTCGGTATAAAAAATTTTCCTCTCTCGGCTTGGGGGTTGGGATGAGACGACTTTCGGGAACAAACATTACTTTTAGAAAAATAAAAATAAAAAAAGAGGGGAGAGAGCGGGTTGAGAGTGAGCAAGGGGAAGGGGAATGAGGGGGGGGTGAGGGAAAAAAGAAAGAAAATCCAAAGGAAAACATATTTTATTTTTTCAATATTATCCACGCGAGTGGTTTCGAACCGTTGCCTTTTTTTTCTTTTTTTTTTTTATATGAAAAATGGAAGTTTTTTTCTTTTCAACTCTCCCCCGCCTCCCCTTTTCCTCCCATCCCCTCTTCATCATCCCTCCTCCTAAAACGTATATTCATTTCATCCCTTAAACCTTTTTGAAAAAAAAAGTATATATATATTTTTATAAGTAAAAAGCTCAACATGAGATTTAAACAATTCCCTCTCCCCCCACTCGCTTCCCTCCCCACGCATTCCCACCTTCCCCCATCCCTCCCCCAACAGAATTATGTGTAAATTATAAGGAGGCGACACACACGCACACGCATAACAACCTATGGCGTCTTTTTGATTTTAAACATTTATCATCTTTTCAGATTTTTCCGTCTTAGTGATATGCCGTAGGGGTTGGAAAAATAAAAAAACAACTGGAAAACTTCAGAGGGCGTGATCGGGTAAAAGAGGAAAAAAAGGAGGAGAATGTGGGGAGAAGGAGGTGGGAGAGGGAGTGGGGAGGTACGGAAACGATAAGAGAACAAAAAAATAAAAATAAAATTTTTTTTTATATTTCGCAAGAAAATTTTTTTTTTTCGATCCCGGCCGGATAATTTTCCCAAAAATCGCCATATTGTTTTTTTTAATTACGTCATCAAAATTATTATTATTTATTATTATTATTATTATTATTATTATCGAACGTACTGGATACTTTTTTTTTTTAGTATTTATATAAATCATTTTTACAAAAAAAAAGAAATTTATGTGAAGTTGGAAAGAAAAAAAAAGGAGAAAATTTTTTTTTTTTACTTTTTTTTTGATAAAAATTTTCTTTTTTTACTTTTTTTTTGATAAAAATTTTTTTTTGAAAGGGTAGTAAAATAGGGGATGAAAAAAAGAAAAGTATGAAAAAATAACCGAAGAAGAAGAAGAAGAACCGAAAGTGAAGAAGAGTAAAAAAAAAAAAAGAAAGAAAGAAAGGGGGGAGGTGTGGAAAATATGTAAAAAACTCCCACAATTTTTTTTTTTTATTTTAAATCCTTGCAATCTTTTACCCTTAATATCTCATCCCCTTTCATCCCTTAGTACTTTTCCTTTTTTTACCCTCAAACTCTCTAGAATTCTTTTTTTTTTTTTTTTATTCCTTCTCGTTCATGAAAAAAAAAAAAAAAAAAAAAAAACACAAAGTCTTAATGAGTAATCTGGAGGAGGGGAAAAAAAACTTTTTCTGTATGTTTAGCTTATGCAAATCGTTAAAAAAAATTTCCTTTCGCGATTTTCTTCTTCGTTTGGATACGTAAAAAAATTTTCCTTTTTTTTTCTTTTTTTTTTTAACTTCGACAAAGGTAAAAAAAAAAAGGAAAAAATTTTCTTTCTAAGAAATTAAAATCTAATTTTTTATCTTGGCGGGGATTAAAAAAAAAAAAAAAAAAAGATGGAAAAAAATTTTTTTTTCTTTTTTTTTTAATTTTTTTTCTTTGGAAAAAAAAAAAATGGAAAAGAAAAATTAATTTTTTCTTTCCTGGAAACCTTTTTTTTTTTTTTTTTGTTAACGATGCCTGGAGGATTGATTACGGTTTCGTCTAATGAACGCCGCACTCCATTTTTAAATAATAATAATAATAATTGTGATAATGAATAATTTTTTTTTTTCATCGAAAAAATTTTTTTTTTTCTTCCGACCCCTGATAAACATTTCGATTTTAAATAATTATTTACGCGCGTTTTTACGTGCGTATCGCATTTTCACACGCACTTACCTCCCCACGTACCCCCCGCACGCAGAAACAAACGTTTTTTTTCCCTCCCCCCAAAAAAAAATTTTTTTTAGATAGTGCGCAAATTTGCTGCACTTCTGTCCGTCTTTAACCAATGCGTATGAATTTTGTGCGTTTTTTTAACGGTTTTTCTTTTTTTTTTCGTTACGCATCGTAAATTTTTTTTTTTTATTACCCGATTCGGTGGTACCCGAGGAAAACGTTACGTTTGTCGTTCTGTCTACAAACGGTCAAATTTATTACCATAATAATCAGTAATAAGATCGAAAATCGACAGGAAGTCAGTCGGTCGTCGTCGTCGTCGTCGTTTGTTGTTGTTGTTATTATTTCTCACAAATTAAAAATAATACTTACTCTTCGCACTTTTTTTTCCCGTCTTCTGCTTCTTCTTTTAATTACTCCTCTTTTTTTTTTGAATTTTATTAACATAAATTAAAAAAAATTAGTGGTAATAATAAAAAAAATTCATCGTTGCGGAACATACTAAAACAAACGAAAATGGTTTGAAAGAAGAATCTTTTGCTCGCTCGGTTGGTTGTTTGTTTGTTTGCTAAAATAATAACCGAACCTGTAAAAACAGATATTATACACCATATCGATAAACTTTTATCATTATTTAAAAAAAAAAACAACAATTTTATTTGTTTCAATTATTTGAATTTATTTAACCGAATCGTTTTAAAAAAAAAAAAAGATGGCGGAGAGGGTTTTTACCTTTTTTTTTTTTATTGCCGAAAATTTTCCTTTTTTTTTTTGTTTTTCATTTTCTTTTTAAAGACTCTTTTTAGAATTTTCTTTTTCTCTGACTTCCGTCAGCAAATATGAGAAAAGATGTATTTTTTATTTTTTTTCGTTAAAATTTATTCAAAAAAGGGAATATAAAAGTATTTGAAAAAAAAAAGGAAAAAAGAGGAAACGAAAGATTTTAAGTTTTTACATTAAAAATCTGTTTCGTAAAGTCTTCTTTTCTAAAAAACTTTTTTTTTTTATATTTTTCATTGAAAAGAACGAATTGGAAAATAAGCTAAATGTGATTTAAAAGGTTTTTTTTATAATAAAAAAAAAAAAGAAAAAAAAAATTTCAGGAATCGTTAAGGTACTTAGACTTCTTCTTTCAAATCTTTCATTTTTTTTTCTTTTTTCTTTTTCTCTTCTTCTTCTTTCTCTCTCTCCTTTTTATTTCTATCTTCTTCTTTCTCTCTCCTTCTTCTTCCTTTTTCTTTTTATAAATTTATTTGGTTAAAAGGTTTCAAAGAAAAAAAAAAGAAAAGTTTTTTAATGTTTTCCTTTTTTCTTTTTTTTTTAATCTTTTCGGCTTAAGTAACAACAACCATCTTCTAGTTTTTCCCATTTCCCTTCCTCCCTTCCCCTTCCCCTCTCTCTCCCCTCCCACCGGGAATTTTCATTTAATAATAACTCGATAACAAAATAAAAATAAAAAACTAAATTTTTACTTGTTAACAACAAACGCTGAAAAATCCCACAAAACGATTATTACTTACAAACTTTCAAGTGAATTAAAATATTTTTATCGTGTTATCATTAATTACCCCCCTTCTACCCCCACTTATTATTATCATTATTATTATCGTCGAATTTCCTCCTGTTGTTTTATGTGTGCGTAATAATCGGCAGCGCGGTTTTGTAGAAAATGTTTACGGTTGAAAACGAAGAGAAAAACGTATGAAAAAAAACTATTTTTCTCATATTCTTTCTCTCTCTCTCATTTTTTCTTTCTCTCCCTCTCTCTCTACAACATGTACCATTGTTTTGTGTTAGAAACGGAAATGAAACTGCAGCAAAAGTTTAGCAAAACTTAACTGTAGCAAAAAAAAATTGAAAAACTATCGAAAATGTGGGGAAAACACAAGAATGGAAAACAAAAAGAAAAAATTTTACCAAATAATCATCATCATTATCATTATCATCATCATCATCATCATCATCATCATCGCCATAATAATATAAAATAATAATAATAATAATAATAATAATAATAATAATAATAATATTTTTTTTTTGTTACAACGGATGTTTTAGATATCATGTATTAAATTTAAACGTATTGTTGTTACCATGCGAACATCCGCTTCGAAACGTTTTCACGTAAACAACAAACAACAAACAAACAAACAAAAAACAAAAACAATACTTTCGGGGGTTTCCCTGTGAAAGCCGCCAACAAAAATTGTTTTTTCTAGAAGGTTCTTTTTCCACGTATTAAATTTTTGGCAAAGGGAATGCATTTTTTTTTTTTTTTAATAATAATAAATTAAATTTCGATGCAACAAAAAAAAAATTCTTTAAAACAAGTTATGTTTATAAGAAAACATAAAAAAAAAAAAAAAAACAACTCGTAGCCTAAGAAACTGATCAAACTGCATTTTTTTTTATTAAAACAACAACGACAAACAACAACAACAAACAAAAATATTTTAAAAAGAGAGAGAGAAAGAGAGAGAAATTTAATTTTAATTACGAGTGTAATGCGTAAAATAATTTATCAATTCAATTATTATTACTTTGCAAATTTTAACGCCATTTTGATTTTTCTTATTGAAAACAAACAAACAAACAAACGAACAAACGATCGTGTTTTAAATTGGCAATGTTTTTTAAACACCTTGAGTTTTCGTCATTGGGTAAAACCTAAAAAAAAAAAAAATTATGTAAACATTTTTTTTTTCTTTTACGTTTCGTGCCAAAAATTTAAAATCAAAAAAAAAATTTTTTTTTGCAATGCATCCCACCTTTTTTTTTTCTTCTGCTTCTTCTAATTCTTCTACTTCTTCTTCTTCTTTCGTTCAATCATATTTTCTTATTTCAGCCTAAAACAAAAAAAAAAATTAAAATGAAAAAGACGACAACGCAACAAAGTTGTTTAAAAAAAAAAAAATGGAGATTTTAACGTGATCCGAATGATTAAATACAAAATGGCGCGAGAATAAAGGCGAGTAAAACAAATAGTTATGTTAATAATAATAATAATAATAATAATAATAATAATAATAATAATAATAATAATAATAATAATAATAATAATAATAACGACAACAATGACAATAAAAACAATAACAACAACAACAACAAACAAAATGAAAATAATTACTTTTGCAAAAAAGTTTTTTTTTTTTTTTTTATTCATAGTTTTGATGTATTCAAGAATAATTGTAAAAGAGAGAGAGAGAGAGAGAGAGAGAGAGAGAGAGAAATTTTAAATAAATAGAGTAAGAGACAAAGAGGCAGATAGAAAGAGAAACACAGAGAGAGTTGTACACGAAAAATAAAATAAAGAAACGCGAGAATTAATTAGAAAAATAGAGAGGAAAAAAGAGAGAAAGAAAAAAAAAGACAGAAATAGAGTTATGAAACAGACAAAGAGAGAGAGAGAGAAAAATCTTTGAAACATATAGAAAGAGAAAAACACAAACAGAGGAAAGAAAGAACGAAAGAAAGAAAAAAAGAAAGAAATAAAATTATGAAGCAGACAAAAAGAAAGAGAAAAAGAAAAAAAAAAGAGAGAATAAAGAAAGAGAAACACACACCAGAGAGAAAGAGAGAGAGAGAGAGAGACAGAAAAGCCACAGAAATAGATACAATAAGGAAAGAAATAAATACAATAGAGAATAAGAGAAACAGAGCGACAGAAATAAAAACAGAATAAAAGAAACAAAAACAGTAAGAGAGAGAGAGAATAAGAGAAACAGAGAGACAGAGAAAAAAACCACAGAAATAAATAGTAAGAGAGAGAGAAAGAGAGAGAATGATAAACCTTTACATTACCACAAATAAAATTAAGCAAAATCATTTATTTAATATAAATAATAATAATAATAATGGTAATAATAGTTTTTTAAAAAAAATTTTTTTTATTCTCAAACTCTCTATAAGAAGATAAAAAAGAAAAAATTAAAAATATAGCGCTATATAAACATTCGCACTGTAAAAAAAAACCTTTAAATAAATTACTTATTTTAATTAAGTTATAATATAGTCTATAATCTCTTTCTTCCTTCTTCCATCCTTCCAACACGTTTTCTTTTAACAAAATAAATTTTTATGCATATTCTCTCTCTCTCTTTCTCACTTTCACTCTTTCCTATAATTTTCCCTCTCTCTCTCTTTTATTGCTATAAAACTAAAATTGTTTTCTTATAAATAACAATTTTGCCTAAAATCAACGACTATAATCCTACCAAATATGTTATTTGTATATATATGTATGTATAAAAGCTATAATTTAAATGATAATAATAATAATCATAATAATAATAGAGAAGAAGAAGAAAAAGAAGAATAAGAAGAGAAAAAAAAGTAAAAGATTAAAAATAATTGATAGATTTAAGTCGATATCTGTAAGAAAATATCGCACAAATCGAGGTCGGGTCATTCCCATGAGGAGGTCATAGATTAACGTCCATGACTCAGAAAACATCCCTTATGGGACTGCCCCTTCGTACAAGAAAGATAACTGAAGCGTGGGGAGGGGAGGGGGTTAGCTTTATTATTATTATTATTTTTTGTTTTGTTTTTTCTTCTTCCTTCCCCCTCCCCCTCCTCCTCCTTCTTCTCCATGTTGAAATATCCGTAAGATTTCTATCTACCGTTATATGACGATGCACGACGACGACGACGACGACAACGAGGATATTAATGGCGGCTTTGGAAAAAAATGGTTTTCGAGTTTTTTTTTTTTTTTACGCATCGTGGAATTAGTAAAAGTTTTTTTTTTTTCGTGTCGGTTTAATTATGATTTTAATTAGTGGTTTCGTTCATCAAAAGTCGTGGCAAGACGTTGGAAGTAAAAAAAAAAAAAAACTTTTTTTTTCTTCCAACGGATTTTACCGAGAGCGCTCGTGCAAGTAACTGGAAAACAAATGCTACCTGGACATGCTACCTGGTTTAAAATGGCGGAACAGGAGGAACCGCCAGACGGTTACTTCCTTTACTCCGTCACAATAATAATAATAATAATATCATCGTGAATGATTTGTTGGTAGAATATATTTTTTTTTCTCCGCCATTTTGTACATTATTTCACGAATTGACAGCAAAAAAAAAAAAATTTTTTTTTCTTTAATAACCGAAAAATAAAAATTATTATTATTATTATTTCTAAAACTTATATTGATGAATTACGTTACGTCATGCCACTGTATTTTTCCACGCGTTAATGATGATGATAATAATAATAATAATGATTAATTTTATTTGTTCGTTTTCCGTCGATCGTAAATCATAAAATAAAAATTTTACCTTTATTATTATTATTATTATTTATCTTTTTTTATCAAAGGAAAGAAAATATCTACGGTATGGATAATGATGATAATGATAATAATAATTGTTTATAAGTTTCGGTGGTTAAAAAATTTCATCGCGAAAATCGGTGGTGCGTGTTATTCCTATGTGGGGTTTTAGCCACGTGTGAAAAAAAAAATGTCGCCATTAAAGGAAAAATCATTCACAAATAAATAAAAAAATAAAAAGGATACAAAAAAAGAGAGAGAGAGAGTGAAAGAGAGAGAGAAAGAAAAAGGAAGAAATAAAAGCAAATGCATCTGTGCATGAAATAAATAGCAGAAGATTTTTTTTTTCTCTTTTTTTTTCCTTTTTTATAGTAAAAAAAAAAAAAGAAAGAGAGAGAGAGAGAAAGAAAATATAAATGAAAATTCACAAAATTTGAACACGGAAAATTTTTATATTTATATTAAAATGGAATATCTGTTTGTTGGAAAAAACCAAACAACAACAAACTCTTTAAAAGCAAACAAACAAGCGATAAAAATTTTTTATTCATTCATTTTACTACGACAAGCAAAAATCAAAATGTTTGTTTGTTTGTTTTCGTTTCGATAATTTTCCCAAATTTTTTTTATAAAAAAAATAAAAAATTTTTCACAAACAAAAACGAAAATAATTCATTTTTGCACGAAACGAAAAATTTTCCACGCGAGAATGAGGGAAACGTAAGAAAACCATAGTTATAAACGTTAAACGAATGCTTCGTTAGGGTTATCTTATACTTGTAATTATCAATACGTAAAACCTTCGTAAAGCAGCGACAATTTTCACATTTACGGAAATCAAAATGGTCGCTTTTTCGTTATTATTTTCACCGATAGAGTTCACTTCATACCTTTAATTCCCTTTTTTCCTGCTGGAAAATTTTACGCGGATCTGCGGTTTTTCATAACAACGACTCGTATTTTTATAATGGCGTATAAAACAAAACAAGCAAAGAAAATTTTTCTCTCTCTTTCTTTTATTATTATTATTAATTCATCACTTTTTATTATTATTATTATTTTTTTTTTTGGAACGGAAAAATAATCAATTCACGTATAATTACGGTAAAAAAAACGTAATAATAATAATAATATTTAAATAATAAAAATTTGATCGATTGATTGTATTTAATACTCTGAATGATTATTTCGTCGCGTGCTGTCGTTTGCGACGGTGGAAAAAAAAACCTATAAATTCATTCTTTTGTTTGTTTTGTTTGTTTGTTTGTTTTTTAAATTCGAAAACAAAGAAAAAAAAACAAAATGGATTCCAAAATGGAAAAGGTGAAAATTACAAAACGAAATCGAAACGTTGTAATTAAAAAAAAAAATACGTTGAAAAAGATTCGCACACTTATTTTTACCTGTGAGTGATGATAACAATAATAATGATAATAATAATGATGATGATAATAATGATGATTTTTACGTGTAATATAAATTTCAAAATGGCGTAATTAATATTTTTTTCGTTTAGAAATGATTGCGATTTTGTTTTTTTTTTTTTTTTTTTTTTGTTTAAGTAATAAAAAAAAAATGGAAAAAATCATTTGAAATGTTTTTCGTGTTTGTTTGTTTGTTTGCTAGAGAAAAACAAAAACAAAAACAAAACAAAAAAACGTCACGAAGAAAATAAAATAAAATAAAATATATATATGTATAAAACTTGATTTTTGTGATAAGTTTAATCAAGATTTTTTTTTTTTTATACCCTTCGCTAAAAAACAAAAACAAAATATTGCTGGAAATGAATTTCCAGTATCGCAGAAATCGGGCAGGTGTAATTTGAAAAGCTTTTTACCATTTTCAGGTAGAAAAAAATGAGATTTTTTCGTTAAGATTTTTAATTTTCTTCAGAAATCTGGAGAATGAGGGGATGTGGGGAGGGGGTTGTCGTGTGACGTTTTCGAGTTTGAAAACTACTTCCACGTTATTTAAAACCAATTTTAGTTAATAAATTCCAAAATTTCGTACCTACTACTATTACTACTACTCACGCGAATTATTTTTGACTTTTTTTTTGTTTTGACCGGGAAAACCATTTTTCCATTTTTTTTTCCTTTTTGGAACAAAATCATGTATTTATTTGACCTTGGACAATAAAACAGGTGAATGCCATAGTCTTACTATCATTTCAGAATAAATTTACATGAATTTTCGTTAAATGTCGTCGTTTACGTTGTGTTTTGAATTTATCAACTTATAAACCTCCTCCCTGATAATTTTTCATAAAATTCTCACTCATTTTCTCTTTTTGTTTATATTCCAATGATAGAAAGAGAGAGAGAAAGAAAGAAAATCGATTGAAATGAGAATTAAAAAAAAAAAGAAAATGATAAAAAATTCGAATTCAGTATGAAAAGGTAAACATTAAAAAGGTATCGTCGAAAAGAGCGTACGAGAAGGAAAGAACGCACGAATGGGGGGAGGGGAGGGGATGGAAGGAGGGAGTGGAAATAAGAAAAAAAGGAAAAAAGAGAAAAAAAATCGAGATGGAAAATGTAAAAGTTTTAAAGTTAGAAAGCGACGGAAAATATACGAGAAAAAAAAAAGAAAAAAAAAAGAGAGAGAGAGTGAGTGAGTGAGAGAGAAAACCAAAAAACGGAAATGAAGGGCTGGAAAAACCATGAAGAAGGGTAACTCTTCATGAATATTCAGCATGGCTGCCACCCTCTCGTGCCGTGACGAATCCCAGCAATGACAAACAACCTCCCCAAAAACCCTCCACATGTCCACCTTTCATCCCTTTTTCCTCATCGGGGGGAGGGTGGGGGGAAAAGATTCCCCGGTTTTTCTCTTTTTCCACCACCTCCTCCTCCTCTTCCTCCTACAATTTCTCATCCCTTAGGAAAACCATACTCCGAGTTTCATTTTCCTTTTCGTTTTTTACTTTTTCTTCTTCCACTATCTCACGTTTGTCAATAATAATAATAATAATAATAATAATAATAATAATAATAATAATAATAATAATAAATAATGATTTTCATTTAATAATAATTATTCGTTTATTTTAAATCAATCCCGACTTTCATTTAAACAACCGCGCGAATCGTTTGTTTTAATAAAAAAAAAAAATAATTAAACACATTTAATCAAAGTCAAAACAAACAAACAACAAACATCAAATTTTTATTATGATTAATAATAATAATAATGATAATTATTTAATAACGTGACAAGTTTCAAAATCAATAATGTGACGTAAATTTATTAACAAAATCAATTTTTTTTTTGTTTTTGTTATTAATAAACAATTCGAATCGTAAAATAATTATTAATAATAATAATAATAATAAAATTGTTTAATCGTTTAATTGTTTATATTATTATTATTATTATTATTATCATTATTATTATTTAAATTTAAATTTGTTTAATATTCAATTTATGTATTTTATACGCGTTATAACTCGTTTAACGTATGAACAAATTTTTTTTTTTTTTAGTATGGTAACGCCATTTTTTTTATTATTAGTTTTTAAAAACATAAACAAACAAACAAACAATCGGAAAATTAATAAAGTGTAATTTTTATTTTGTGATAAAGTGGGAGAGAGAGAGAGAGAGAGTAAGAAAATCCCGAAAACGATGAGTAAATCCCGTTATACGATGTGTGTGACTTACTTATTATTATTATTATTATTATTATTATTATTATTATTATTATTTATTCGGTCATTACGTATTTGTGCGTGTGTGCGTGCGTGCGTGTGTGTGTGTGTGTGCATACATTTGTTGTAGAGAATAAGGGGTCTTTGGGTTCCCCGAAGTCAGGAGGGCCTTATTGAATGTGTTTCCTTGGATACGAACGTCGTCGTGGCAACATCACGTACATAATGCGCCTGCGCATTTTCGTACACGAAAAAAAAAAAAAAATTTTTTTTTTTTTTTTTTATAACAATCCGAACTGGATTTTTTTTTCCTTTTTTCATTTCCTTTTTTCCTTTTTTTTGGAATTTTAACTCAAAGCACATTTTGTTCCGGTGACCTTGAGCTTTCATTTACATAATTTTATGTACTTTTATTGTTTAGGTCGTTTACCTCTACCTCCCCCCTTCTTTTTTTTTCTTTTCTTTTTCTCTCTTGATAATGTACACACACACAAAAACAATAAAACCCTACGAAGATATAATGCTGAGGAAAAGAAAAACCCTCCGGGCGGGAGTGGCGATGAGGGGAGGGGAGGGGTTTTAATTGATTCCAAAGGTTAAAAACAAAAAAAAAAACTTCTAGAAAAATCTTATGATAACACAAACACACTCGCACGTGTTAGAAAATTTACGTAAATGCGTATTACCCGAAAACGTTTTTTTTTTTTTTTTTATAATCACGTTTGCGATTTATAATAGTTACTTTTCCATTCGTTCGATTAATCGAAACGATATATAAATTTTTTCTTAGTTTTTTCCCCTTCCCCCTCCCAAAAAAAAAAAAAGAAAAAAAGGAAAAAAAATTTTTTTTTTCTTTCGTGAAAACACGAAAACCTTTTGAAAGGTTTCAAAAAAAAAAAAAAGGTTATACGAAACCTTTTGAGTTTACTTCTCCTCTCCCTCCCTACCCCTACCCCCTGCCCCCCGTAAAAAACCTCCCTTCGCTTTCGAAAACTCGATTTAAATAAAGAAAAAAAATTACTTTATATCGAAACGATTTTTTTGTAAAAAAAAAAAAAAAAAATGTCGAACGAAAGAAGAAGGTTTCTATGAAAGGAAAAAAAGAAAATTTATCCGGTTAATTTTTTTTCCAGGCTGGAGAAATATTATGGAGAAAAAAAAAGAAAAGAAAAACAGTCGAAATCTCATGGAAAAAAAAATAAAAATATGTAAAATCATATAATATATATATTGAAATTTGGAGAAAATGTATTTTTGAAAATGTTTAAGGAAAAATTTTTTTACTCCCCATTTTTATGTTTTCTTTTTTTTTTCCTGGAGGGAGTGAAGGGGAGAGGAGGAAGAAGGAGAGGGGAGGGGATAAGAACGAAATAAAAGGGGCAAAAACAACACAAAAAAAAAAACGGTTGTTCGAAAAGAAAATAAAAATAAAAAATACGTTCGCGATTGTAAACAAAAAAAGAGTTTTGTGTTAATGCATCGAAATTAATCTACGTACGCGTTCGATGGGGGGAGCCCTTAGGAAAAGTAGGAGAAGCGGAAGTAAGGAGAGGGGGGAGGTGCTTAGAAAAGGGGGAGGCGGTAACGAGAATTTTTTTTTTGTAAATTTTCATAATTTAACAACTTCTCAAATAATCTTTTAATCTTTCGATTAATTTTTTAACGTCATCTTCCTCTCTCTTTTTTTTTTTTTAAAATAATTTCGCGCGTAAATTACGCGCGTTCTCTTCGTTATAAATGTATATTTATTTATAAATAGGAAGCAATAAAAAAAAAAATCAAGTTAAATAAGACAGACGGACCTTTTATAAAAAAAAAAAAAAAACAATAAATGTGGTAAAAACATAAATCAATGAGAACGTTAGGGAGCGTCGAACGTCACCCAATATCAATTGTTTGTGGCCCCAATGCTGACATTTTACCTTGTTTTCACTTTCCGCCGTTTTTATTTTGATTTTTACTTCCCTTTTTCTTTTCCTTTCTTTCCTTTTCCTCTACTCGATCCTTTTTTAATTTTTCTTATAATAATAATAATAATAATAATAATAATAAACGATGATAAATCTATGTAATTCAATTTGAAACGAACCGCCACCATTTTTATTATTTCTCTCTCTCTTTCCTGTTCGGACGTTACAATCAAATATATCAAAATTATTTTATTAACAATTTTTTTTTTTCTTTGAATGTTGGCGCTCCTGCGTTTTTTTTTTTGGTAATCGAATTAAAAAATTTGGTTGTTTGGTTGGTTGGTTGATTTTAATTATTTCATCACGAATCCACCGACGCGTTCGAAACGAAAAAAAAAAATTCTTTTAAAAATTAAAAATAATAATAATAATTTTTTAAAACCCGATGGTGGTGTCGGGGGTGGTGGTGGTGGTGGTTGTGATGGCAGGTGGTGATGTTTAACCCATTTCGAATAAGAAAAAAAAAAAGAAAAAAAAAACACCTTATTTCACTCTCCATTAATTGAACTTTTTGTTAATGGAAGTTAATTTATTAATTAAACTCGAATTCATTTTTTTTTTTTTTTTTTTTTTTTTTTTTCATTAATTTCATTTCCTTTCGAATGATGACCAAAACTTCTGCCACGACGACGGACGACCGACTACGACCACGACCACGAATTGATAAAACTACTACGAACCTGTTTAGAGTAAATTAATCTCCTGCTCTTGCTTTGCCCCTTTCGAAAAAAAAATATTTATTATCATTATCATTATCATCATTAAATTTTTTTTTCATTTGTTGTTTGTTGTTGTTGTTGTTGTCTTCGATGCAAACAAACAAAAAAAAAAAAAAATTATTTCCTACGCGCGTTAATCCCTACGATCCGCCATATAAATTTTTCATTTTTTCAAATTCTTAAATTTTCACGTATCGTTTCAATTTTAGCCTCTCCCTCTCTTTCTCTTTCTCTCTCTTTTCCATAAAAAAAAAAAAAATGTTTTCTTCATTGTTATTTGTCATAATTTTTCTCGGCGTTGTTATTATTATTATTATTATTATTTTTTTTTTTTTTTTTTTTTGATTTACGAGCGAGGGCGAAAAATAAAAAAAAAAAAGGAAAAAGAAAAACTTTATTTTTCTATTATCATCATCATCATCATTATTATTATTATATATAGTTTCGAACTTAATTTAAAAATTGATATCATTAAATCCGCGTTAAAATAATAATGATGATGATAACGCGCGTGTTTTAGTGACGCGGTTTCAGTACGTAAAATAAATATATATAAATATATATTCGGTCGAGAGAATATCGATTGCGAACCCCAACAGTAGAAAATTTTCTCCCGGATTTTCTCGACCCCCATATGCCCCGCGGTTTATGCAAATCACAATGATGGAGTTCATAGTTTCAACTGATGCAACTACACACGCACTCACTCACGCACTCACGCACTCACTCACTCACGGTTTTTTCCTTGCGGTATTTTTATTTATTGTGCGTGCGCGACGATGGAAATCTTTTTATTTTCTTTCTTTCTTTCTTTCCTTTTAAAACGCCGTCGTCGTTGTCGTCTTTTTTATTATTATTATCATCATCATCATCAATATGAACGGAATCGTAAATGTCGTCGTGGCAAAAACGAAATCAAATTTTTTTTTTTCAAAAAAAAAAAAAAAACCTTAAGGCGACAAAAAAAAATACATGATGCATTATATCCGAGGAAGAGAGAGAGAGAGTGTTACATCGTAATTCAAAACGATTTGTAGTTTGATTGTAATTAAATTACAAAAAAGAAAAAATGGAGTCCGGTTGTTGTGGTTGTAGTTGTTGTTGTTTCGGATTTGCCTAAAGGTAAAAAAAAAATCCAATCGATTAAGTTTTTATTTTAAAAAAAAAAAAAAAATTTTTTTTTTTTCCTCCTAATCTTTTTCATTAGTGTCATTTCATATAATTTTATCATCATCATCATCATCATCATTATTATTATTATTAGGAATTTTTATGTGAAGAGGAGGGGGAGGGGGGAGGACGAAGAGAAGGGAGAGGAAGACAAGTTTCGTTTGTTTCATTTTTACATTCGCGTTAATTCCAGGTTTTTCACCCGATTTCTCCCAAAAACTTTTTCCGTTCGTGATTAACTTATTTGAACTTTGACCTCTTTGATTCCTCTTCACCCCATCATAAACATAATCATCATCATCATCATCATTATTATTTTATCAATTATTTAAAAACTAAAAAATCTTTAATTCTCTCCAATATTTTTCAAACGAATCGATATCATCTCCTTCCACTATCATTTCCTTCCCTCTTCCCCCGCCCCCCGCGGATATTTTTACGCATCATTCACGCACACGCACCTAATCACACACGCATAATGACGAAAACAAAACAAACGCATTTTGTTCGGTAACAATCGAATCAAAACTTACAGAAAAGAAAAAAATTTTTTTTTTATCGTTAACTCATTATATCGTTTGTTGTTTGTTCATTAAATTGATTGATGTTTT
Organism: Pediculus humanus corporis; assembly: GCF_000006295.1. NCBI lineage: Eukaryota > Metazoa > Arthropoda > Insecta > Psocodea > Pediculidae > Pediculus > Pediculus humanus. Next base: position 1,983,093 of record NW_002987887.1, on the reverse strand, counting down.
TGTTTTTTGTGACAAACAGGTGAATGATACATACAAACACGTTTTATACAATTTTAAAAAAAGGAATGTTCTCAGACAAATAATAATAATAATAAATTTTCGTAAGGTTTTCGAAAACTTTTGTTACGTTTGTTATTGTCGAACGAGTGGGCAGAATCGGTTGTTGACGATTTTTTTTCTTTTTTTTTTTTACTCTTAATAATATTATTATTATTATTATCATCATACAAAAAAAAAGGAATTTAAAGAGTTAAAACTTGAAGTATTCAGTCCAATCATTGTACACACCTTTATTTAATAAAAAAAAAAAAAAGGTTTCAGGCACGAAAAATAAGAAAAATACTTATACAATTTGACATTTCGATTAATGACGTATCATTTTGATTATATTAATTTTATTTAATATAAGATGTATACGTTTTAAACGTTTTTAATTACGTAATAAAAATCTTTTTATATTTATTTATTTATATACATATATACTTTCTTATTGATAAGATATCTCTTGAAAAAGTTGCTACTGTGTTTTCTAAATATAATTTACATATAACACGTTGGACCGAAAATTTTAAATTAATTCTTCTTATACTTATCTTATTTAAATATTAAAAACAACTTTTTTTTTTTTTTAAAAAAAATTATTTAATTTTCTTCAACGGAAGCTAACAACCACAACAACAACAACCAAAAGTTATTATATAGGATCTTGTAAAATAACAAGTAAAAAAAAAACTTTCGTGAATTTTTTTTTTTTTTTTTGTTAAATATAATAAGTTACTTTCGAATTAATTTTTCGTCGTCGGAGTCACCGTCGCCACCGTCACCACCACCGTCACCGTCACCACCACCGTTTGTTGTTCATTCGATTCGAGATTGCCATCAAAGGTGTGCGTGTGCGTGACAAAAATATAATCGTATAAATAAAGTCGGATATGACGTTATGAAAAACATGTTCGGGTTTTTATTTTATTTAATGTCAGATAAGGGTTGCCAACTTAAAAAAAAAAGGGTGAATAAAAAAACCTTGACCTAACCTGCGGGAGATTTCGATGGGTTTTGTGTGTGTAGGTTGACGAATTAATTTTAGGTGCGTGTGTGTGTGCGCGTTAAGAAAATTTTTTTTTTAAAAAATAATTTTTGACGAATCGCACAAAGGAGGTTATTCAAAATGTTAGCAGAATAAAATTAAATCGATATAATAAATAATTATGGCGGGAAAAAGAGGCGAGTACGGAGAAGCCATTTTAATTTTTTTATTCGATCGTCGTGACCTCTGATACGGTATCCGACCCAAATTAATAAAAAAGGTTTAAGGTACGAGGGCAATAATAAAAAAAAAAAATCAAACGGACTCACCAACCAACCAATTCATAAAAAAAAAAAAAAAAAAAAAACGAAGCGTATAAAGCACGTGCCGTAACAATGGTATCCAAGTATATAGCGTGACCGCGAAATTCGCCCCCGCCCCTCCTCTCCCCGTATAAAAATAATGTTTAACTTATGGTAGTAAGGGAAGAAAAACACAAAAAATTTCCGTCGTCTCGGTTTTTGATTGCCATGATATCGTGATTTAACATGCACCACCTATGGAAACATTTTAAATGTTTTTCTTTTCTTTCTTTTCTTTTCTTTTCTTTTCTTTTTTCGTCCTTTTTTTTTTATATGTGTTTGTCGCTGGCGGTTTCTCCTTTTTTTTTTTTGAGTTTGTCGCTCCTTTGACGTCATTCACTCACTCATTCGCTCGTTCTGGCATAATCGTTTTTTTATGAATAAAAAAAAAAAAAAAAATTTTGTTTTTGTTATTTCTTTTTGCCAAATCTTTTTCAAGTGTCACCTCAAACATCCTATAAATTTTATTTCTTTTTTTTTAAAACTATTTCCAGGACCGAATCCAGAAATCGGTTATCCAACGAAATCATATCGATAATGAAACTACGTAAAATTTTAATGTCACGCCTAATGATATCACTTTTAAAATAATTATCATTATTACTATTACTATTATTATTATTATTATTATTATTATTATTATTGCTTTATACGTACGTAAAATTTCGTGCGTTATTAAAACACCACCCGGAAATGAAATAATAATAATAATAAATCGTGAGTTTGAAAAACGTCGTGCGAGGGAAAAAAAAGAAAAAAAAAATTTAAAAAAAATTAATTTGTTATTAATATTATTATTATCTCTTGCGTGTGAGTGCGTGTGTGCGTGTGCGTTCTTTCTCTCTCTCTCTCTCTCTTATAAAAAAATTTCGATTGTTTATTTACACACAAACAATATTTTTACGATTTGTTATTGTTATTAATAATAATAAAAGCGTAGTATATAATTTTTTAACGTTTTTTTTTTTTTTTTAAATTTTTTATTACGGTAATAATAATAATAATGATGATAATGATAATAAATTTAATTATGCGTATATATGACGTATTAACAAGTTGACTAAATTTAATACGCGGTAATAAATAATAAATAAAGTGTTAATGTGACAGGAACCAACCGAGTGAAATTTAAAAAAAAAAAAAAATTATCGCTCGAAGGTTTTTTTTTTTTTTTTACTTAAAAAAAACAAATTACAGTTACTTATTATTATTATTATTATTTGCGTGAGTGCGTAGATGAGTGCGTGAGTGCGTGGATGAGTGCGTGAGAGTGCGTAAAAAATCATTTAACGATCATCAAATTATTATTTTGAAATAATTATAATAAAATAAATGATTAAAATAAATAAATAAAATGATGGTGGTCGTAGTCGTGATTGTTATCGTTTGTTGTCGTTTGTTATTGTTTGTTGTACTTTAAATCATATATCAAGTGGTTTTCATAACCGTGTGTGTGTTTGTATATGAATTGACCGAAATATTTAAAAGGATCACACTTGACGGATAAAAAAAAAGAGGGAAAATGGGGGATGGAAGAAAAAAAAAATTGGTTTCTGGAATATTCTGGAGAAAAAAAAAAACGATTGTAATTTGATACTACGACGACGACGAGTTGTTGTCGTTGTTGTTGGTGGTGGTGGTTCCATGAAAGCCTCCAGAGATGTTGAGGATGACTTCTCCATGAATTTTTGTTTCTCACTTTTTTTTTTTTTTATGCGTTTATGATAGATCTCTTCATTTGATTTTAATTGTGAAATTTGATATTATAATTCAATGAGGGAATACTACGTGCACTTAACTATTTCCGCTGACGTCGTAGCGATTTTTTGATACTTTTCCCCTCCACCACCACCACCACGGAGTAATTTTAACGGTTTTTTAAAATTTGAAGAAAGTTATATAAATTCCCGGAAAAAAGAATAAGGGTTGTTAAATCATAACCTGATGACGATTATTATTATTATTATTATTTTAAAAAAGGGTTGTTCCGTACAGACTTTGATGAACTGACAAAGTTAAAATCGTCGTAATAATAATAATAATAATAATATTGAGTTTTATTTTCTTTCCCTTCTTGAATGTGATGATGATGATGATGGTGATGGGAGGACCTCGAGGTATTTCTGCTATGTCCTTTTTGGAATTCAATGATTGAGTTCGCGAGATGACGTTGTTGGGGGAAAATATAAAACTCATTCATCATTTCTAATTTACTTCTCATCATGTTTCTCTTTCTTTTTCTCTTTCTCCCCCAATGAGAAAAAAAAAATTCTTTTGCTTTCTCTTTTGAATTATAATTCCTTTACCCCCCTTCCCCCTTTCTCCTCTTTCTCCCCTCTCTTTCACTCTCTCTGGAACGAGTGTGAAAAAAATTATTAAAAAAAAAAAAAAAATTCGGGATGATTTTTTAATAAATTATTATTATCATCGTAACGTTTGAAATTTTAACCTCCTTCCCTCCTCCTCCTCTCCACTCCATTCTACTTGACCTTTGACACAGCGTTTGTGTCCTTTTATTGAAATTTTTTTTCGATTATTAATTCAACGTTTTTTATCGGATAAAAAAAAAAATTTTCCAGTTTTTTAAAAGAGGATTATTATTATTATTATTAATAATTCCAGTAGTGTGATTGTTCGGGATAAGAGAGAGAGAGAGAGAAAACCTGATAAATTATCATTATGATTTGTATAAGCTTCATCACGTTTCGCTCCAGTTTTTTTTTTTTTTTTTTAAATGGAAAACGTGAACGTGAAATCTTACGACTTGTTATACACATTCATTGACAAGTCTGGAGCGATGGCCGCACCTATGGAGGAACTCCTAGAATTTTTTTTTTTTCTCTTTTATTTTTCCATGCATGCTTTTGTAATTTTCTCTTGTTAAAAAAAAAGTAACTGACATTCGTATTCGTGGGGGGAAGGGGGGAGGAGAAGCGACGGGGATATGCCAATGAAAAGAAAACGGTGGCACCAACCACACCACCGCACGCCAAAAATTAAAAAATTTTGCTACCGTTTTTTAAAAATACGTCATCATCATCATCATCATTATCATTATTATTAGTATTATTATTATTATTATTATTATTATTTAAATCGTTTCCGTGAAATAAATGAAGGAAAAAAAAAATCCTACGCAAAAAGAAAAACAAAACATATTCTTTATTATTATCGAAACCGAATTTTCAATTCCGGGATTTTTCCGGTGTTAGACGAGGAAAGTGGGAGTGGTAGTGGCGGGGGGAGGGAAAGAAAAAAGATGAAAAAGGACCGGTTACGGTCGACACCCTTCGGTCCCCTGGGCACTTTGTCCATTATCGGACAAATTTTTTAATGTCGTCTTTTCTCTCTCTCTCTCTCTCTCTCTCTCACAAAGGTTTTGACAAAATGAAATTTACTCCGTTCGGATATATATACATTCGAAAAGGTTTTTTTTTTCCTCCCTTTTTTCGTTAATGTGCGTGTGGGTGTGCGTGTAAAAAACAAGTTTTAAAAAAAAAAAAATCCGCGGGAAAATTGTGTGTGAGAGAGAAAGAAAGAGAGAAAGAGAAAGGGAAGTTAAAACAAAAAAAAATTTCAAAAAAAATATTTAAATTTTCATTTTTTTTTTTTTAATTATTTACACGTGCCATCATCATCGACAAAAAATCCGTCACAATTTAATAATAATAATAATAATTTTTTTAAAACGTGGCAGGAGAATAGTTGTAGTAGTAGTAGTAGTAGAATAATTTTTCAGAATTTTTTTTTTTGTATCAATAAAACGCGTATACGTAAAGTCGTAAAAAATTATACGATCAATTTTCTGCGTTTTATAGTTTTCTTATAGTATGTGCCAAATCGCACACGCACACGCACACGCACGCATAAAAAAATTCTTTTCCTGCATATGTTATTCATTCATAAAATTTTATCAGTTTAAAATTGATGTCAATGATGATGATGATAAAATTCAATAAAATAAAATAAAAAATTTTTTTTTTCATTTTCCTTTATTTCCTTTTTAATTCGAGCGTGCGTAGATGCGTGCGTTCGTGGGTGGTGCGTTTTAAAATTATTATTATTATTATTATGATTTTCAATTAATTTAAAAAAAAAAAATTTTTTTGTTGAAAAAAATTGAGACTTTGTTGAAAACTTTTTTTTTTTTTTTTTTAATAGTAAAGTGGAATATTCTTTAGGGTGGAATAACCCAGGAGTTGTAGGGGCAATCAATACAGGACGACGACGTATCTTGCATTTGTAATGAGACACAAACGATTTTTAATAATTATAAAATGAAACGGATATCATTTGAAAACATCATATAAACGCGAGTCATTTTATAAATCCGAACGATTATAGATTTTCATTTTTCTCCGACGGATCTTTTTTCACGAGTTGAGCTTTCGACAATGAACAGTCATTTAAAAATTATTTTTATAATGATGGGTTTCCGAGTAAGAAGGCAAAGTTCATTATTGATTTTTTAAGTAATTTTTCGTCTTCTTTTCAAGGTTAATGACAAAGGAATGACTATTTAGTTTTCCTTTTTTTCTTTTTGTTTTCCTTTTTTTTTTTTTTATTATTTTACGACAATCGAAAAATGGTCGGAAAAAAATGGTTTCGGATAAAAAAAAAATTATTATTAATACTACGACAGTACGTATCAGTTGTTATTGTTGCCAACGTTTAAAAAAAAAAAACAACCAGGTATCGTTGTAAAAAAATAAGAAAAACAAGTTCCTGAAAAAAAAAAAAACTGGAAGAAGAGCACCTGCTGTGGTTTTCGTGTGGACAACACGCGGATGGACAGATTTGTCCGTATGCGTTTAATAATAATAATGAAAAGGAACAGGTCGAAATAATAATAATAATAATAATAATTTTAATACGAAAACCGGAAGTACTCATTATCAGATTAACTACTTCTTTTTCTTGTTGTTGTTGTTCTTCATTCGACTTTCTTTAAAAAAAAAAAATTTTCTTGGGAACGCGATGAGAGAAAAATTACGTACGATAAATTTCTGAAAAAATTTTTTTCTCAAATGATAATAATAATAATAATGATGATAAGAAAAGAAAAATTAATAACAAACAAAATCGGGGTAGATTAGCATGTGTAATGATTCATTCAGAGGTGATGAACGTAAAATTATCCAAATGGGGTTTAAAATTTAAAAGGGTGTCACACACTCTCTCTCTCTCTCTTTACCGTCGTTAAATTTAATCGAAATCTTCTGCCTCTTCCCTCTTTCCTTCCTTCTTTTTCCAAAATTTCGATTGAGTTTTAATAATAATTAAATCGTATTTTTTTTTTTTTTTTAAAAAGTTGTCTGATAACACGAAAAAAAAAACCGCCATAAATAATAAAAAAAAAATTTTATTTAATTACTGGATTCGCAGAGTAATTAATTAATTTTACTTTGCATCTTAATTTTTTTGTTTATTATAACAATTGTTGTTGTTTTTTTTACCTAATAAATTACCCCCCCCCCGGTCCCCCGTCCTTTTTTTTTATGTACGTAACGAATGGGATATTTTTAAAAACGTGATTTAAATTATTTTCTACTAAATAATTACTCTCTCTTTCTCTCTTTTTTACCTTACTTCTGTCTCCAGCCTCCCACGATTTCGTACCACCATTCTCCTACCTTTACCATTAGTAAATAACACACATACGTGGCAGTAAATCTTAATTTTGTAATAAAAAGAAGAAGAAGAACACCTACCTACCTACCTACCTACCTGCGTACTATACTTTAGGCTAATTTTTATTAGTTAAACGAAAAAACATGATCGCAATTATCTTTCTGCTACTACTTTTTACCCCCTTCCCTCCCCCAACCTCCTTCACGATTATAATCGTCGGTCGTTTTGTTTTTTTCCAGCCTTTCGGGGCGTAATTACTACTACTGCAACTAAAACCAACTGCTACCGCGTAAAATAAAAAATTGCATATAAGAGAGTTTAAATATATATAAAAAATCGAATTTCTCGTTGAAATAATAATAATCATAATTGTGACAAGAAAATTCGATTGATGTTAATAATAATAATAATACCCGCCATTTGGTTCTATGCCCTCTGGGTAATATATAGGGGTGCTTAGTGAAAAAAAAAAATTTTTTTTCTTTTTAGATTTTTCTATTTCTCTCTCTCATTAAATATAAATTGATATCGATCGATGAGTTATAACATACGAATAATATGGTCTTTTTATATTTCTTATATTTATAAATTAAAGGTGTAGTAAAGTGATTAAACGTTCTTATGCACATCGCCACCACCTCGACAAAAGATTTTTTTTTTTTTTTTTTTTTTTTTAGACAATTTAAATATTAACAAAATTTGATTTTATACGGTTCGTTGATTCTTTTTTTCCCAAACCGAGCCTCGGGGCCCACTTATTTAGGGCCCCATCGTATTTAAGGCAATTGGCGCGAACGCTTTGTGTGATGAATCTCTAGAAAATTTTTTCTGATACGAAAAAATAGAATTTTTTTTGATAAAAAAGTTTAAAACCATTTGTCACATAACTATTTTCCAGTTCCAGCCGCTGTATTAGAGAGAGAGAGAGAGAGATGACAATATATTTGTTTTTGCTGTTGTTTCTGCCACCTATCAAACTTTTTAAATTTATCGTACGCCATCGAAAAAAAAAAAAAAACGGATTTATATTGATTAAACAATATAAAATCATTAGCGATAATATAAACGCGTGCACAAACGCACGTTCACGCACGCACACTCACGCATTTTTTAAAAAGAGAGAGAGAGAGAGAGAGAAAGAAAAATAGTGGGATTCAATGCTCCAATTAACTTGAGTCTTGACAATTTTCCTAATTTTTATTGCTCTCATCATGTAAAAGATTAATAGCCCGAAGGATCCTCAACTCAGCGGGATGCAATAGAGAGAGAGAGAGAGAGTGAGAGAGAAAAAAAAAATTTTCCCTTTTCCAACAAACCCTTAAACGAACAATAACAAAAAAAAAAATTCTCTCTCTTTCTCTTACTCACACATTGTCCGCCACCAAATAAAAAAAAATTTTTTTTTTTATATTACAAATTTATAACTAATTATTTTGCGTCGGACAGCAATAGAGAGAGAGAGTAAAATCATTCAAAGAGAGAGAGAGAATAAAAGTTGGAAGAAAAAAAATATAACTGTGCCCCCGGGAAATGATTTTATTGAAACTTTAGTGCCGGTTTCCGTTGGGTTTTTATTACCAGAAATCGATTTATATTAAAAAAAAAATTTTTTTGCGCTCTCTCTCTCTCTCTCTCTCTCGCGCTCTTACAATTAGTGAACATCCATTTTGATTTATTTCAAATAAAAATTAGTTTTTAGTAGTTTACTCAATGAATTTTATTCGAACTTTAAAAAAAAAAAAAAATTTAAATAATACCTGAACTCGAATGTAATTTCAGGTATTTAAATAATTTCCCACACATTTATCATAACTTTTTTTTTTTTTCTCTCTCTCTCTCTCTACCAAATAACAGGTATTTTATATATATATAAACGGTTATAAATGATGCGATCATTATTTTACTTATTATTTTTATTATTATTATTATTATTATTTAATTAAATAAACCTACGTGTTTCTCCTTCCTGTTATTGTTTACAATTTTTTTTTTACGTTGGTAATTCTGTTTTACGTAAAAAAAATTTTTAATGGAAAAAATAATTCGAAATTTTTTTATAATAAATAATCCGATAAGTTGGTAACAATGAAAAACGCTAACCTAAACCTTTTTTTTACCCAAATAACAATAACAAACAACGATGATGATGATGATAATGATAATAGGAGGAAGAGGAGGAACGATTTAAAAAAAAAAATTCAAGAAAGTTAAAAATCACGTATAACCGTTTCGAGAGAGAGAGAGAGAGGGGGGGGAAGGGGAAGGGGGAGGAAAAGGAGAATAATGTAGATATGGATGGATATAAATTAAGGAGAGAGAATTGTGAAAACAAGGCACGATTCCGGTTTCCGGTAATAACGCCTAAGATGTCTCCTGACAAACTCAGGTACCAACAACTTCTCTGGCGTCCTTTCAATTGTTCCCTTTTCGTCATCAATTGTTTTATTTGTCACATACAACAACAACAACAAAAAAAATCTTAAAACAAAAGATTCAAAAAAAAAACAAAACGTGGTATCAGAAACGTTAAAAATTAAAGTCTCGTGGCAGAAAAATAAATAAACAAAAAAACAAACGTTAAAACGTCTTCTGCTATCGTTTTTCTTTTATATATTAACATTAAGTAAAAAAAAACCTTCAATTAAATAAACGATTAAAAAAAAAAAAAAAAAGAAAAAAGAAAAACCGGATACGGAAAGAGAGAGAAAAAAATTTTTTTGTTCAATTTCAATCAGTCGGAGAGAAAAAGAGAGAGAGAAAGTAAAACTCTTTAAAACCGTGAATCGTAGCAAAAAGCCTTCTTAAATTATTTCTTACTTTGAATCTTTTCTTATTAGCAACGCCTTTATTTTCTCAACTTGCTACTACTAATCCCTTAAAATAGTCGATATGTAAATTAAGAGAGAGAGAGAAAGAGAGAGAGAGAGAGAGATAGAGAGATAGATAGAATCCACTTTCAAAACCGCCATCTGTCCTTTAAACCAACTCTCCCCTTCTCTCTCTCTCTCTCTCTCTCTCTCTCTCTCGTTTTTTTTTTTTTTAATTTTTTTTTTTTTTTACAATTCAATCTCCTCGTCGTCGTCATCATCGTCGTCGTCATCATCATCGTATGAATTTTATTTTGACAAATTTATTACGTAATAAATTAATAATTCATTAGTAATAATAATAATAATAATAATAATGATGATGATGATATTAATAAACAGTCGGCGGCGGCGGCGGTTTCGGTCGACGGGAAACGCAAATCTCCTGGTAAAAAAAAAACCAATGAGTTTATTTATTTATTGATTCATTGATTGATTGATTTAATTAATTAATTAATTATCGATTTATCGATTTTTATGCTTGCGTGTGTGCGTGTGTGTACGTGCGTGCGTGCGTGCAAAATCGAGAAAATTTCAATTTAAATTGCATGACTTTATTTAATTCACCGCCATAAATTTTTTTTTTTTTTTCGCGTGTTCGTTCCTTACTAAAAAAATTGTCATTTTTTTTTTTTCGGGGGCAGGAGGGGGTGGGTGGGTTTCCTTTTTTTCTTTATAAAAATTACCCTCCCTCTCCCCTCTTTAAGGGAAAAAAAAATTATCAAATATTTGAATGAAATAAAAAAAAAAAAATTTATTTTCTCACGAAAGTAAAAAAAAAAAATTAATATATATAAATTACATTATATTATTTTTTTTCCGGCATTTTATAGCGAAATATTTTTTTTCGTCGTGGTTGTAGTCGTCATCGTCGTTTGTTGTAAAAATAATTTTTTTATTGAATTTTTTAATTGACGTTGTCGTTGTTGTTGTTTTGAATTTGATATTTAATTCCACCGAATTTTTTTAACTTTTTCTCTTCCTTTTTTTTTTTTGTCCGTATTATAGCGACAAATGCGACACAAACAAACTCGTCGAAAATAAAAGAAAGAAAGAAAGAAATAAAATCAGACGTGGAAGGAGAAAACCGTCGGTAATATATTAAAAAAATATATATACATATGATTACAATAGCAGACTAAATCCTTCGGTCGTATTCCATCTCACGTTTTCACATATAACCCGTCATCATTGTGTCGCGTATCACCAACCAAAGGGTAGTTAATAAGTTACATTAATTATTTTAAATATTTTTTTTTTTTTAATTTTTTGTCCTCCCTTTCCCCCCCCTTCTTCTTTCCCCTCCCTAAAAAATATTATTATTATTATTAATAATCAATCACGTTATCGATTTAAAAAATAACAAAACGTGTGAGTTTTTTTTTTTTTTTTTTTTATTGGCGACTTATCAAAAGGATTTTCCATTTTTATTTGATTTATACTTAAAAAAAAAAAAAGAGAGAGATAGATAGAGAGGTAGAGAGGGGAGAAGAGAGAGAGAGAAAACTTCCTTGATTTTTTTTTTTTTCCTCGTCCGTACGCCATTTTTATTAGGATTCGCGGCCAAAAAAAAAATATATATATACACAAATGCCACACCTTTAAAATTTATTTATTTATTTATTTTAATTTGTGAGAGTGCGTAAATCTCCCTCCCCCTCCCCCTCACTCCTTCCACTCCCCTACCTCCTCAATAAAATAATTTTCAAATTATTCGTGCGTGACCCCCCCCAAAAAAAAAAAAATTCGCGGGCATCCGAATTTCACGTTTAAAATGATTGATACTACGTTTGTTACGTCGTAATTACTCTTATTACACAAATTAATAACAGTCGTGGAAAAAGCAGAAGACGTAAAACCGAAAGAAACAATATTAATAATGATAATAATAATAATAAATCGATCGAAATCGTGGAAAAGGATTTATAGTAAACTAATTATGTAATAACTACCTGTATTTAATAATGATACACTTTTATAAACGTGGTTAAATAACTCTCGAAACGAATACGAAAAAAAAATTATTATCATTATTATCATTATCGTTATTATTACCATTAATTAAAAAACATGTTAATCGAGCACGGATTCGCGGGGGGTGGGAGTAGGGGAGTAGGGAAGGTAGGATTTCACGACAGATTTTTTTTATTGGGAAAAATTCGGGCGACATTTTTTTTTTTTTTTCGTTTTGCGTTTGGAAGGCAAAAAAAAATAAAAAACGCGGCGTGCGTTCGTGCGTTCGTGCGTACGCGTAACCGACATTAGGATACGCAATTAAAAAAAAAAAAAAGAGAAAAAATAATCATTTTACAGATGGCAAAACTTGTAGATTTGGATTTTGAATTTCCTTTAATATTTATTAAACCGTGAAGTTACGCGTCTAACCATGATTGATGGCCCACGGAAGCACCGACTGGGGGTCATCGTAATACCAACTTAACAAAAAAAAAAAACCAACTTGATTAAATTTTTTTCAACTATTCGGTGATTTTTTTTTTCTATTCCCTCCCCTACTTCTCATTCTTCTCATTCTTCTCTTATTTTCTTTTTTCTTCTCCTGTTGAACTGAACGAAACCGAAAAAAAATGAATAATAATAATAATAATAATAATAATAATAATAATAAAATCAATCATTTACGGGCCGGTGAAAGAGGGAGGAAGGTAGCGGGAGGGGGTGCTGCTGCTTTTGTATTTCCACAACCGTCAAACCTGTTTTTTTTTTTTAAATTCACCTGCTTTACTTTTTTTTTTCTTTTCTTTTCTCTCAGGTTTTATCCTACACGCACGCACGCACCATCCTTTTTCCTACACCCACCTTCCCCACATTAAAAAAACGTTTAATTTCATGTTCGTTTAATTTATTTCATTAACAAAGTAAAATTAATAATGATTATAATAATAATAATAACGATAAAGATTTTGTTAATTTTCATTTGTCAGAAGGTTTTTTTTTTTGTGCAACGAGTCGAATATAAAAGAAAAGATAATTTACTAATTCTCGTTATTATTAAAAAAGTACCACCTGACAGGTTGGTGGTCTTTCTTCTCTCGAACAAAGTAGGTATATCTCGTGTACCATAAAATGATTATATAGAAAAAAAAAAAGAAGTACTTGAACTTGATAAAAAAACGGCCTAGTCATACCGCAGACAGACAATGGACCATCACACACACATATATATATACACCTCCTCCATTTCTATTATATCCTTTATGTATAAAAAAAAAAAAAATTTTAAATGAAATGTTTAGCTTACCTAATGATACGTTCAACCTTTTTTTTTGACGGTCCTAAGTGGTTAACAAGTGTACTCGAAGAGTCATCGTCAAATTTTTTTTTTTTGGGTTCTCTTCATCATTTCTTTCTTTCCATCTTTCTTTCTTTCTTTTTTTTTTTTTACTTCTTGAAAAGTTTAAACACTTTTTCTGAATATGACAGATCACTGAGTAAACTGATTTTAATTTCTCTCTCTTTCTCTCTTTATAACTTTTGTAGATTTAATAAATTCTTTAAATTTTACACGTTGCGACCGCAATCTCGAGTTTGCGTTCGTTGCTCTTCTTCTCCCCTCCCCAACCCCCTCGGGTCACCCACCACCGGGGGTAAACCCCCCTCGGGGTACTTCCTCTCAACAAAATTAAAAAATTATCATCATTTTATCGAGAGAGAGAGAGAAACCGAGAGGAGATGAAACAAACGAAACATTTACATCACCGTAAATTTTAAATAAAAATTCAAAAAAAAAAAATTTTCGCGCCAAATTTTTCCGCCAAAAATTTTTCTCTTTTTCCTCTCCGAAAAAAATTTCAAATCTTTTATTTCCGTCAATAAAGAAAATTTTTTTGTACCGGTTATAAAAAAAAATTATATGATAATTGGCATTCGTTATTTAATTATTATTACTACTACTACTACTGCTGCCACTACTGACACTACTGCCACGACGATTTCAACAACTGTAAATTAATAATAATAGTTTACAATTACTTTTTTATTGTTGGTTTTTAATCTTTTAATTTGCATATTATTATTATTTAAACGTTTTTATTCTCTCTCTCTCTCACTTATTTATTCACGCTATAAAAAAACAAAGTATATAAAAATAAAAAACTGTCGTTTGTTCGCGTTTGTTCGAATGATAATAATAATAATTGAAAATTTTTGGGTGGTCATTGTACGACAACAACCAGAAGAAAAAAGAAAACAAAAAAAATTTTTTTTTCAAAAAGTAATTTAAAAAAATAAAAGGTACAAATGTCAAAATGAAATCTACTTGTGGTTGTTGTTGTTTCGGTTGTTGTTGTTGTTGTTGCGTACGAACAAAACAACCTGAACATTTAAAAAAAAAAAAAAAAAGGCCGTGAGTGAGCGAGAGAGAGAGAGAGCGTACGAACGAGTATCCGAGCTTAAATTGAAATCTGATAAATAATTAAAATTCAAAACTCGTGTAGGAGTTTCATGGACGACAACGTGGCAGAAGAAAAAAAAAAAAAAGAATTTTTTTAAACTCTTCGAAATAATATTCGAGGAGTCGCTTGCGGATGGATGCATGGTTGTTTCTTCTTTGGATGGATGGATGGATGTCTAAAGATTAAAACCCGTGATGATGATAATGATGATGATGATGATGATGAATTCCAGTAGCTCCAGCGTGTGTGTGTGTGTAAGTTTGATTGAGAATTTTCATTGTAATAATAATAATAATAATAATAATAATAATGAATGTCGACTTAAAAAAAATATTTAAAAAAAAAAACAAAAACCTATCACGTTTACCTTAAGGCGCGACCGGTGTTTGTTACGATGAAATCATAACCGGGTTAATTACTATTATTATTATTACTACTCTGAAACCACGATCGTCGTCGTCGTCGTCTTGGGCCTAACAAATTTTTGGAGGCATTCTTAGTTATCCATTAAAATTCCTGATGGGTTTCACGGTCATGATTTATTAAACGAACATTTAAAAAGGACCACCACCATTTATGAATGGGGAAAAAGGAAAATTTTTATTGGGGAGGCGGGGAGCAGGAGGAGGCGGTGGCGGTGGCGGTTGAAAAACACCCAAATCGTTTGTCGGGTGGTAACAACAACAATAACCAAAAAAAAAAAAATCACCAGAATGTTTAATCGAATCAAATCAGAAAAAATATCGGAACAAACACAACGACAACGAAACAAAACAAACGTAATAAAAATTTTTTTTCTACAGCCACGTCGTTTTTTTTTTTTAAATTTTCTTTTTTTAATTTATACAAAACGTTTTTTTTTTTTTTCTTAATAATTGATTTATCGATTGATCGTTCGTGTTAACCGAATCGCACTCATCATTCATAGGTTGTTGTTTGTTGTTTGTAACGTTAAATTATCATTTAAAATAATTAGAAAATAAATACGGTGTGAATTCGAGTAATTGATGTTTAGTGATTCGTTTGTTGTTGATAAATTCGAAAGTTTCATTTAAAAAATTCTTTCGTTTTTTTTTTTTTTTTGTTTCTTCCACTTCAAACTTAATCGATTTTGTAATTATTGATAGTTTTTAATTATTTTCAGGTCATTTTTTTTTACGTGCGTACGTGCGTGAGTTCGTGAGTGCGTGTACGCATGCGTTTGCGCGTAAAAAATTTTCAATTAATTCGAACTGTGCGTTGATTTTGCGCAACAACAACAAAAAAAAATAGCAGAATAATTAATTCGAACAAAAAAAAATGGTAAAAAATTAATTATGTCGTGGCACGAGACAAAGTTATTGCACACACATTGTTTTTTTTTTTTTTTAAATAGTTTTTAACCCCTTTAGGCAATTTAAACTGGAATAAAAAAAATTATTTTAACGACTTTTATTAATGGAAATAAATAAAAAAAAAAAAAATTTTTTTAAGTAAATTTCTCGAATGTTCGCCAGACGAAAAAAAAACAAAATGGAAGACAATTTTGTAATGATAAAAAAAAAAAAAAGACCCTGAAAGATTTTTTAGGGGGATAACGTGTGCGTGTGAGTGTGTGAGTGAATGAGTGAATGACTGACTGACTGACTGACTGACGATGGAGGTTGTTCTGTAATCAACAAAGTCGATCGCGGTTATCTATGTCGAAACAAACTAAAAACCTTGGATTGTTGTTTTTGTTGTTGTGTTTGTTTGTTTGTAAATTGCTCATTACAACTTAAATTTATACAACAAGAATCATAAACGTAGGCGCCATTATTGACTTTTAACCCAGTTATTGCCACATAAAAACCGGAAATCATTCATGGCGAACTTGTTGGACTTTTTTTTTTTGCGCGCTCGCCCTCTCGATTGAGAATGTTCGATGCGAAAAAAAAAAAATTTTTTTTTTTAAATCAATGTTGCCAACTGTTCGGATCTTAAATCCACAGCCATTTCGAAAAAATTTTTTTTTTTTAAATAAAAAATGCGTGACATTATTAAACTCGGAAAAGAATCGGAAAACAAAAAAAAAAAAAAAAATTCAAAACGGAAACGGATATGACGAAAAAATCAAAAAAAAAAAAAATTTACTCGTTTTTCCACATCACTTCCGTTTCCTCTTCTTATTCTCAAATTCTAAAAATAATAATAATAATAATAATAAGTCATTATTAATAATTTTAAATAAAATTTAAACATTTTTTTTTCGTAAACTACTCGACGTTTTAATTTAATTACTTCCGGTTGGAAAATATATATATATAAAATTACTTCTTCCCGCCCCCTACTCCCTACCCCCTTCTCCTATCATAATTGCACATATAAAAAATTTATTCCCAAAATGATCGATATTAAAAATGAAATTTTCTTAGAACAAATTATACCGGAAGTTAAAAAATAAAAATTTTCCCCATCGAAATTTTCATGCAAACGTTTTTTTTTTTTTTTTTTGGAAAAAAGAAAATGTTAAGGCTCTATTTTCGTTTTACTTCTTCCCTTTCCCCCCTTATCGCTCCCACCCTACTTGCCCCCCACTTATTCCCATTCACGTTTTTTAAAACTTTAAATTTGTTTTGACGTACCGGAAATAATTAAAAAAGTAAAAATTTTTTTTTTTTTTCGTATTTTGTTTTTTGTATGGCAACGATACGAATTTTTCGTTTTTGTTTGTTTGTTTGTTTGTTAATCTTATACCAACAGGAATGTTTTTCACCTTAGGTAACATAACGTATTATGTGTTTACTGCCGCGTTTCAACCGGAAACAGTTTAAAATTTCACAAAGTTTTTTTATTGTGTTACCATTAATGTTTTTTTTTTCTTTTTCGTTTTGTTATTCCGCTCAACACTTTGTCCTTTGTGTTTTTGTTTTGTTTTGTTTTACAACAATAATATGTTTTTTTTTTTGTTTAAAAACAACAAAAAGAAAAACTTGAAACAATAAAAATGTTGACGTGTTAACAAATTTTTTTTTTTGTAAGGCCAAAAAAGCTTCTTTTTTTTTCTTTTTTAGCGAATCCTACTCGTCCGTCGGTGGCGTCGTTGGCGCCGACGACGACGACGACGACGACGCCACCGACTAAAATTATAACAACAAACAACAAACTCGGAATAAATTTCGTATTAAAACAAAAGACAAAAATTTTTTTTTTATTAATTGTCGTCTAATGTTTGTTGTATATAACACGATGAAACATTTAAATTAGAACTTTTAGATAATTTAACTGAATGATTGACTGATTGACTGACTGAATGACTGACGGGCTTGGAGTACACGTACTAAAATCTTTTGTTTTATTTTTTTTTGTTTTATGTTTTATGTTTTATTTATTATGTTACGACTCCTCCCCTCCCCTTCCCCTTCCCTCTGACGTGCTTAACAAACGGACGATGATTATTTGGTCTGACAAACAATTTCGACCGTTTACTGATAAGAGATAACACGGGGGGTTTTTGAATGAAACGTAAAAAAATAGTAATAATAATAAAAAAAAAAAGGGGGTTTGCAGCTCGTGAGTTCCTTCATGAGGAGAGCTTAAAGAAAACGTGATTGGTGAGACAAAGACAATCTGGGTGTGCCTCGGATCGTGCCTGACGTACCTGGCCAAGCATTCGAGGGAGGAACGTGAACTAATACGAGTATTGTCACCATCACGCCCTTCCATTACAAAAATATATACATATATACTAAATATTATTATTATTATTATTACAATTTTTTTAAAACTCGTACCTGATTTTAAAACGAATCGTCTGATTGTTTATTATTCGAAAGAACGATAATAATAAATTGTTGTAGGAAAAAAAAAAAAAATTTATTTTTTTTAATTTGGCGAAACTTTCGAAAAAAAAAATTATTTATGATGATTGATGGACCGTGACCTCCGCCATGTTTTTATTATCATTATCATTATTATCGTCGTCGTCGTGGTCGTCCATTACCAATTTAAAAAATAATAATAATTGTTTGCCTTAAAAAGGAAAGGTAAAAAAAAAAAAAAAAAAACAAACTTTCATTTTGTTATACCTTTCAAATAATTTTTAAAAAAAAAAAAAATTAATTTAAAACTTTCTTATCAGTTTTCTTATCACACCCCTTTCCCCCCTCTCTCCCCACCCCCTCATTTCACTATTTGAAAAAATCGATTTAAATTTTTAAAGAGACGACGTGTACGACGACAGCAAATTTTTCTCTGAGGTATTAACGAAATTAAAAATTATAAAACGTTTGTTTTGTGTTTGCACGTTTAATTTCGTTTGGTTGCGTGCGGAGTGATTCTACTCCAAACAAACAATAAATTGAAAATCGGATAACGAAATCAAATGAAAAACAAACGAAATCGTTTGTTCGTTGTATCATC
The DNA here is from genome assembly GCF_000006295.1 of Pediculus humanus corporis. Taxonomy (NCBI): domain Eukaryota; kingdom Metazoa; phylum Arthropoda; class Insecta; order Psocodea; family Pediculidae; genus Pediculus; species Pediculus humanus. Next base: position 1,964,414 of record NW_002987887.1, on the reverse strand, counting down.
ATCATCATCTTCGTTTCACATTCTCAACGCCACGCATACAACAACCAACACCCACTCGCATATTTACTTTTTTTTTTTTTAATATCTATGAATGAAGGTCGAATTATCGTCGACGTCGTCATCGTCGTCGTCGTCGACTACGACTACGACGTCGTATTCGACTGGAACTTTGCCAACCATACCTTGACTCAACAAGAACAACAACAACAAACAACCTTTTTTTTTTTTTTTATTTAAGGAACACTCGTATAAGAATCGTCATCGTGTTTTTATGCGGAAATTATATATACCTGTTGTTGTTGTTGTCGTTGTCGTTCTTTCAAGGTGCGTACGTACATCAACGCGCGTATCATCAAAAAAATCTTTTTTTTCATCTTCTTCTGCTTCCACTTCAAGTTTTTTTTGTGTCCTTGAATTTAAGTTACGAGAAGACGAGTTTTTTTTTTAACATTCGAATATCTCTTCTTCTTTTTTTTTTTTTTTTACAAAACGATACGCACACTCGAGTTTTCCAAATCGTTCCATAACGATTTAATAATAATAATAATAATAATAAATTTTTCAGCGGATGAGCCATTTCCTTAAACTTTTCTCTCTCTTTACAAAAAAAAAAAATATTTTTTTATTTATTTATTATAATTAAAATTTTTTATAATAAACGCGCGTAAATTCTCATATTTTTAATAATAATAATAATAATTTAATTGTTTGTTGTTGTTTTTTAATGTGAATTCAGGTACGTTTTTTTTTTTAATCCTTCCGGTAACTTCATTCTTTTTTTTAAATTGATAGCCATCTTTTTATTTTTTTTTTTCCAGTTACGACCAACCAACTTTTTTTTTTTATCGCATCGGTTTCTTAACTTCCCATTCTTTATCATCATCATATCATCATTATTATTCGCAACTTTTATTATTATTATTATTTTTTTTAAATATATGTTTCCTTTTCCAGGTTTTTTTTTTTTTTTTGTTTAATTTATCCGGTGAACAATTTTTTTTTTTTAAATATTTACACGACCTGGAATTTGTTTTTTTTTTTTTTTGGAATTTTATTACCGTAATTAAAAAAAAAACGACGGGTTTTTTTGGGGGGCGGCGCGGGATGGGGAGAGGAACGGGGAGAATGAAAACGTCGATTTAAAGTAAATAAAAAATTCGTGATTGACCTAAAGGCGGTAGCAAACTGGAATCTTACTAAAAATTGATAAAGAGATAATAATGATATCGTTACCTTTGATGTGGGGGGAGGCCTTTGGGGGGCGGTGTTTAGGGGGTGGAGAAAAGGAAGGACGCGAATATTTATTTATTAAAAAACGTTCGATTAATCGAATCCGACGTCGTTTTTTTTTCCTCCATGTCGATATCATCGTTTTACCAATTTCCAGTAAAATAAAATCATGGAGAAGTTTATGACGTCATTATTATCGCGAAAAATGTTTAAAAATAGTAAATAAAAAATTTTATTTTTATTCACACAAAAAAAAATTCTTTTTCTCATGTTAAAAAGAAGAAGAGAGAAGAAGGGGAGGAGGAAGGGGGGGCCTTAATGAGTTTTTTGTTTTTTTGATACTTAAAGAAGCTCATGGAAAAAGGTTCCATGAATTTGTTTAATAATATGGTCGTCATGGTAACATAACTTTATTAATTGCATGATAATGGAATTATCCTTTGACAGCTTGTTGAACCGGTTTCAAAAATTTTATTATTATTATTATTATTTAAAAAGAAAGAAGGAGGTTATGGAAGTCACTGAGGGGAAAATAAAGTTTAAAAAAAAAAAGATGAGCGATAACTTATTTGCCCCGAAGGTGTTTTGTTTAAAAAAAAAACTCGACTTGAATGACAAATGCCATTTAAAAAAAAAAAAAAAAAGGCTCTGGCTCCCCGTTAAAAGTTGTTTGAAAAATTTTTTTTTTTGTATTTCCCCTCGTTTTATTAAGTTCATAAAAGAAAACCTTCGTCACATTTTTTTTTAAATGGTATAAAATTAAAAAGAAATAAAAAAAGAAAAAAGGCTTACAAATACGGAAAAAAAAAATCGAGGGAAAAACCTTCGCCCCCTCCACCTTTCCCTCCTTCCTCCGCCTAACACCCCCCCCCCGAGAAAAAAAAACAGCGAAAATCAACTTGAAATTGAAAGATGGAGAAAAGCGTGAGAGAGAGAAAGAAAGAAAGAATATATAAAAAAAAAGGCTTAGTGAGAGAGAGAGACCCTTCTTAAATGTCACAGATTAGTAGAAAATAAAATCGCTTGACCGGAACCGGAAGTTGAGAAAGAAAAAAAAAAGAAAAAAAAATTTTTTATTTTTTATTTTTAAAAGAAAAATACCAATTTCACTTATGTTTAACTTATGACAAAACAACATTAATTTATATTAATTTTTTCCTTTTTTTTCGAATTAACCGACTCCAGTTCGGGTTACGAAACGAGTTCATTCGTGGTCATTTAGTTTCATAAGTGTCGGAATAAGGTTTTTTTTTTTTTTATAGAAAATCGACGTGAAATGAAACGTGGAAAGAAGGAAGAAATAATGGGGAGGGAGAGGAGGGGTAAGAGGGAAGGGAAGATAAAGTCAGATAAAAAAAGTTTGAATTAGAAAAAAGAAAAGAAAAGAAAAAAAAATTCAAGTCGATGATGGTAGTTGAAAAAAAAAAAAAAAAGGGAAAAGTGGCAGAAGAATAGAAAAAGGAGAAGAAGAAGAAGAAGAAGATGAAAGTAATGGTATGAATAGTAGGAGTATAAAAAAAAAAAACTGAGAGTAAAACTCGTCCCTGGGGTACAAAGAAATAAAATGCAAAAGAGGAAGGAAACGGAAAACTGATCGAATATGGCGATGGGGGGGTGAAAGGGGTGTGGAGGGCGGGGGTTACACGAAACTGCGGAATAATAAAAGATGTGCTTTTACCTTCAATCGTTAATAAAAATATATATAATCTGAGCTCAGCGATTTTCTTACACGATTTTTTTTCTAGAATTTTTCTTCTTTTTCCCTCCTTCCCCCCTACGAAAAAAAAAAAAATTTAAATTTTTTCCCAAAATATAAGAAAAAAAATTTTCTTTTCCTTTTTTTCTCCCTTCCTTTTACAAACATTTCTATTACGTAATTTTTTTTTACGTATTTACCCCCTCTCCTCTCCCAATTTAAACCATCCTCCAAAAAAATAATTAATAATAATAATAAACACGTGAGAGAGAGAGAGAGAGAGAGAGAGAGAGTAAGAGAGTAAAAGAAAATTTTTATCCTTTCTTCGCACCGAAAAAAAACTGAAAGTTTTTCCTGACGTGTAAAAACCCTCCTCCCTCCATTTTTCTTTTCATCCCCCTCTCGTCCATCCACACACGCACACGCACGCACGCAGGTATTAACAACCCTTGTCCACAAACTGTAAAAATCTTTTTTCATCCCTTAATCTTCAATTTAGTTAGGTGTTGGAGACATTTAAATAAATGTTAAATAAAAAGAAAATCTTTTTCCTTTTTATTTCCGAAGAAATTTTTTTTTCTTAAAACAACCCCTTAGTCATCATCCCTTATTTAATATAAACCCCTTCAAACAAACACACACACACACGCGTGATGATGATAATGATGATTATAAACGGCGCGTAATTAATTAAAATTATTTTTAAAAAAAAAATTTTTTTTCATTTTTTCTACCCTTAACACTTCTACCCCTTCTCCGGAAAAAAGGAAGAAAAAGGAAAAAAAAGGAAAAAAGGAATGAAATCCTAGTAAAAAGTAAATTTTTTGTATTTTCTTTATTTTTTTTTTTTTTTAGTATTGATCTCAAACTAAAGACGTTCCAGCATCCCTCGTCTACACAGCATCCCTTTATTTCACTCTCTTTCTCTCTCTTATTCTTTTTTCGTTTATCACTCTCTCTCTCTCTCTCTTTTGGACTTTGTCTTGTACTCTGCATACCAACGACTTGTTTTGCCTTTTTCTTTCCCAGTTTTTTTTTCGTTTTTTTTTTCTTTACAAAAAAAAAATTTTCCTTTTTTTCTTTTTTTCTTTCTTCCTCAACCGATTTTCCTTTTTTCATTTTTTTTGGTTGTTGTAATTTTTTTTTCTTTCGGTTTTGTCATTTTTCGATAATCGTGATAGTACGTTAATAATAATAATAATCGTCGTCGTCGTTAGGGTAAATACATGGTGAAAGGTGTGAAAACCCTCGAGGGGAAAAAAAAAATAATTTCAGGTTTTGATTTTAATAAATAATTAGTTTAATTTCTAGAAAGTTCATATCATCAAATTTTTTTTTTTTTTTTTGAAATTCACTCCAGGCGTTTGAGTTATACGAAAAATAACAAACAACAACCAAAAAAAAAAAAAACGATTGTTCGTCAAACGATGGCGAAGATTTTTTTTTTAATGTTAATATAATCAGGTGCGAACACATACATGACTCATTACTTTTTTTTTTTTTTAACAGTTGGCTGATTGTTTGTAGTGGATGAATTGATTTCATGGACGTGTAAAATGAATGATTGTATAACTTTTTTTTTTTTTTTGTTAAATTGGCACGATTGCAACGAAGGAACGAAAAATTTTATAACCGAAAAAAAAAAAAAAAAAAAAAAATTTTCATCGTTTGCGTCAACGATGACTAAAGTCGCGTCGTCGTTACTTTCAACGATCCGTTAACGAAGGTCCTTTAATAATAATAATGATGATGATAATAATAATGATGATGATGATGATAATTGCAAATCATTTGGGCTTTAAGGTCGTCGTTTGACACCCGAAAAAAAAAATTTTTATTTATTTATTTATTTTGCTACCGGTTACCCGATACCCGATGCCACAAACTCGAATAATTTATATTTATCGAACTATCGATCTATCGATTTATCGTGTTCGCTCTCCACGTCTCCGCCTGTCGATGATAATCATCATTTTATTTGATTTGTAGTTTAAATATTATTAATAATAATAATAATAAATCGTTTATTAAAAAAATCAATCGATAAATTATTATTATATCGATTAAGTTTCAAAAAAAAAAAAAAAAAAAAAACTACAACACGATTCTGTTTTTTAAATTACGCGGCGTTTTAATGTAATTTCTCACGATTTTCCGCGATGATGATAATGATAATAATGATAATGATGATCACGCTTCGAATTTATTTACATTATCGGGAAGGGAGAAAGGAAAAGGAAAAAAAAATTTTTTGTGAAAAAATATTTTCGTGACTTTAATTCATCATCCGAACGGGTATGAATCGGTTGTTGTTTTTTGGTTGTTGTTTCTGGTTGTTGTTTGTTGTCTTAATTTTTTATTTTTTTTTAACTTCTGTTTTTAATGATGCGTGCGAGCGTGCGTGTTTATTTTATTTTATTTTTTTTAATATAAAATTTAACCAGGAGCGATATTTATCGTAAAAAATTTTTTTTTTGTTTGTTCGTTTGTTACGAACGATTATTTTTATCAAAGATTGAAAATTTCGTGATTACGTCGTTTGTTTTGTGTTGTACGAACGTATTACGTCATATAAACTTTCATTTTTATATTAATGTTTTCATCGTCGCAGAAAAAGATTAGAAAAAAAAAAAATTTTTCCTTTCTTTTCAACATTCGACGAGGGTAACTTTACGTTTAAATTAAAAAAAAAAAAAAAAAAAAAAATGTCTAGAACCACGACGATGTTTAAAAAAATGACTTTTTTTCTTTTTTCCTTAAAAGAAAAACTTTTCCCCTAAAACAATAATAATAATCATTCAGACACAAACATTCGTCAAGCCTCATTCAAAACCAATGGAAACTCATTCATTTATTTCTAATAATAATAATAATAATAATAATAAAGTTTTCTTTGCGAAAAAGTTTCTTTTATTGTGTGTGTGTGCGTTTCACGACGGCACAGACAAATTCATTTAATTTTTTTTTTACGTAACGCGTCGTTTTTTTAAACATTTAAAAAAATTTTCCGTGACTTTTTCTCTTTTTTTTTTTTAATTCGCACGAGTTACGAAAAAAAAAAAAATTTTTTTTTCTTTCTTTCTTTCTTTCTTTCTTCCCAATTCCCAAATGAAAAATAAAATAAAATTTAAAAAAAAAAGAAAAAACAAATTTCGAACCATTTCCGGTTTTATAACTTCACTTCCCTCCTCTTCTTTCACGATGATGATACTAATAATAATAATCATTAGTTTAATTTAAAAAAAATTAAGTAAACGTTTTTATTTAATGTAATAATTCTTAATTTATATTTAACAAGGAATAAGACATCTTTGCTAAGTATACCGCCGCCTTCCTCGTCGCCTCCCCCACCACTGCTTCCACCGCCGACAATTTAAGGGTAGTAGTCAAAGGGTTGAATTTTGTAGGGAATAAACTCATAAATCAGTGGTACCCTTTAAGTTCGTCAACGCGACCGTTAGAGAAAATGAACCTCCGGAAAAAAAAAAAAAAAATTTTTTTTTAATTATCTCAACAATTAACTTCTCAAATTAAAAATCTCTCTCTCTCTCTCTCTCACTTTCTTCCTCTCTTTCTTAATTAAAGGCTCATTTTACCGTCCATCATGAATTATATATATATAGTTACGACGTCATCAATCGTAATCGTCTACTTACACGAGGAGGATTTTTGTTGGAAAATAAATGATTTGTGTAATGTTTGTCTTAAAGTTGTGTTTGTTTGTTTGTCGCATTATTTTTCTTTGTCCCTCGTTTGTGTCGTCATCATTATCATCATTTGGTTTGTACGAAGGAGGAGAAAATCGGTTGTTGTTGTACTAAATAAAACGAGGGAATTTATTTGTATTTATTCCCGATTGTGTTCTCTTAAAATTTTTCGCGGTGTGAAATATTATTATTATTATTATTATTTCTCCAGTTTTTTTTCCAAAGAATTTTTTTTTTTGTTCCGAATCGAATTCAATGGAATCGAGATGTAATTTTGATATCCCCTAATATCCAACGACAGCGATATATTTATCAAACGTCTCATAAATCACGGAATGATATCCCTTACTGGAAATGATGTCACGTACTTCATACAAAATATACTCCAGGAGGGTTACTGGTAAAACCTACCGACGGTTCAACCGCCACCGCCACTGCCACCACCACAACGATGATCAAATATTACTGAGCTTTTTCACGTTACTCCGGACTACTTTTTCATCCCCCCTCCCCCCAACGCACACGCACACAAAATTTATTAAATAAATTATTATTATTACCGTCATATTTTTCTTTTTATTTCACGTTTTTACCAAAAAAAAAAAACAAATTCTGTTGTTGTTGTTGTTGTACTTTATTACCGGTTACGATACCCGTCGCGGTAAAAAAAAGTTGCTGGAACATTATGGAATTTGAGAGAGAGAGAGAGAGAGAGAGAGAGTGCGGACGAAGAGGTTAAATAAGAAAGGTCAATGTCAGGTTTTTTGAAAACCTGGAATTTAAGCGAAAGAAAAATTTATTATTATTATTATTATTATTATTATTATTATTATGGTCACTCTTAAACACGACAAGGCTCTTATTTGTCGGGGTTGTTAAGCATTTATCCCAGGTCTCTACCCGATTCCTTAGGGACAAATACTCGAATATCGGTGGTGCTACTTATAATATTTTCCGAAGAATGTGGGCCGTCCCACATAGTGCGATTTCCTGGATGGTTTCTTCTTTTAGGTTCTTCATAATCTTCTTTAAATTTCCTTTTATTGAATGTGGCATGGCTCCCAATGCTCCCACGATGACCGGAATCGTTTCAGTTTTTGTTCCCCACATCCTGGTTATTTCAATTTCCAAATTTCTGTATTTCAGCCTTTTGTCTGCTTCTTTGGCTGTGGTGTTTTTTTCTGCCGGCACGGATACCTCAATTAATTTACACCATTTTTCCGCATTATGCCTGAGTATGATATCCGGTTTGTTAGCTGGCACAGTTCTATCAGTGTGGATTTGTTGATCATATAGAACTGTGCATGGACCTACTGTCGTAACCGGGGTTGGAATGTGGTTGTACCACTCCTTGGGTAATCCATCCATTCCATATTCTCGGCATATACTCCAATGGAGATATTGACATATTTTATTGTGCCTTTCTAAATATTCATGTTTTGCCAGTATCGGACAACCGGAAATTAAATGATCGATGGTTTCCGATTGAGATTGGCAAATTCGGCACATGTCATCTTGGCGGACTTTGAGAATTACTTTCTCATAGTTATGGGTCCGCAATGCCTGATCTTGAGCCGCTGTAATAAACGCTTCTGTTTCAATTTTAAGTTTTCCACGCCGTAGCCAATTGTGCGTGCTCTTCTTATTAATATCTTCGGCATTTATTCTTTTTAGGTATTGCCCATGTAATTTTTTCTGTTCCCATTTGCCTATTAATTTCTTCTGAGATTGGGCTTTGCTATTATAAGTTGCAAGTTGCCCTTCTTCCATTATCTCATTTTCTTTATTTTCTTGGACGATTTGTTTTGCCCTTTTCAGAACTCCTTTTTTTGTAGTTTTTTCTTCTGCATGTATAACTTGGGCTAAGATGGGGTCCTCTCGATGGGATTCTATGTATTTTCCCATTCCAATTATGGCATTCTGGTATGCCGCTTCTATTTGTCGTAATCCTCTTCCTCCATCTTTCCTGCTGACGTACAATCTATCCACATCAGCCTTTGGATGTAACGCACCATTCATGGTTAATATTTTTCTTGTCCTTCTATCTAGGTGCGTGATTTCTTCTTTCGTCCAGTCTACGAGGCCAAAACTATATTCTATTACAGGAACTGCTAATGTGCCGACGGCGGTTATCTTATTTCTTCCATTCAGTTCCGACTGTAATATAAGCCTCAATCTTTTAAAATATTCTCTTTTCAATCGAGGTTTAATTTCCTTGTTGGCTATCCCAAAATTTTCTTCAATCCCCAGATATTTGTATGATGATCCAGGGTCCAATTCTTTAATAAGTTCTTCTTCGGAGTCTTCTATATTTTGCTTTTGTTTTAACTTTCCTCTGACAATATTTATTCTGGCACATTTCTCTAACCCAAATTTCATGTTGATGTCAGAGGAAAAGGTTTGAACCGTCCGTAACATTTTATTTAACTCCTCTTCATTTTTGGCATAAATTTTTAAGTCATCCATATATAGCATATGGGTAATTTTCCTGCCTCCCGGTACCAACTCATATCCTTGATCCTTGATATTAAGCTGTCTGGATAGAGGAATTAAAGCCATGCAAAA